>NC_045599.1:128790496-129107528 GCF_009762305.2 Zalophus californianus
TCCAGAAATATCTCAGGGGCTCACTAAAAGAGTCTCTCAGACATGAGGCTCCCTGGGACAGCTCTGAAGTTTTCACAGATGCAGTAGAGTTTTTAGCAGAAACATCGTAGAGATTGAAGAGGATTACAGATCTGCCTAGTGTTGAAAGCCAGCCTGATTTTGCACCTGAAATCATTTTGAGGCTGAGTCCCCCGCTCGAAGGGTAGTAGGGTTTAAGATTCTTTTTGGCCCCACTATTAATTTTTGAGTGCGTGTGGCCATTTTTTCTCCCAGAGACAACATGGAGAGTTTACTTAGTTTTCACAGAATAGACTGGGATGGGAGCCATATTTAATGTGTTACTAATCAAAGAAAGCAAGGCTTTGGCAGTTACTCCAGTTTCTAATTGGTGGTTGGGAGTTGCCAAGCCTTCAGGGAATTTAGTAAGGAATGAGAATTACAAATAAATGCTGTACTGTGCCCATGGCTTGTTCACGAAAAAGGTCACTCCTGGATGGGAGGCAAGATGTTTAATAAGGGTCACATGTAGGTCCCATTGTAGGCAGGGCAGGTAATGAGCTTGGCCCTTGCAGTGAACCAGAGACCATCCACCTGAGTTAAGGGGGAGGCTGCTTTTCTCTGCCAGCCGGTTTGTGCCATGTGGAATATGGGCCTGGTCTTGCCAGATATCCTGATTTCTCAGGAGAAGCCAGAGATAGGGATTTTTATGTGAGTTGTGACTTTCCCCAATTTCTAAATGTATGCAGTTGATTCAGATGTTTAAAAAACAGGTCTTTGGGCTAGAGTTGGCTCATGTCCCATTAGTTTGTAACCTTTGCTTGAGAGCAGAGGTTCTTATACTTTCTGATCTCAACACTCTATACTCTAAAAGGTTATTGAGAATTTCAAAGACTTTTTTTATGTGGATTATATTGTTTGATATTTGCCATATGGAGAAACAAAAAATTTTAGTTTATTTTAGCAATAAGCTTACCACGTTAGTGTAAATAGCATATTTTTGTGAAAAATAGCTATTGTTCAAAACAAAAACATAGAATAGCAGTGTTGTACATTTTTAAAAATGAAGACCACTGGATTCTTAAATCTACCTCTTTGATTCGGTCTGTTGTATGTTAGGGTTTGGTTGAAGTACGGGAAGAAAATCCATCCTCACACAGATCCATATTTGGGAAAGGGAGGAATAGTTATTCACCTTTTCCGATAATTCAGAATATTATTCTTTGATGGTGCACCAAAAAAAATGAGAAGTGGTGGTTTCATCAAGGTTAATTGCAATAAGGAATCTGAAAACCTAATCAATGAATTTTTCATTCTTTGCTAAATTAAAATCCATGGGGGTCTGTCTTGTACTTGGAATAGATCTTAAAACATGCATGATTTTTTTTTTTAAAGATTTTATTTACTTATTTGACAGACAGCGAGAGAGGGAACACGAGCAGGGGGAGTGGGAGAGGGAGAAGCAGGCTTCCCGCTGAGCAGGGAGCCTGATGCGGGGCTCGATCCCAGAACCCTGAGATCATGACCTAAGCCGAAGGCAGATGCTTAACGACTGAGCCACCCAGGTGCCCCAAAACATGCATGATTTTATGACCTTTCATAGTGGTCTTTTGGAAAGTGTTGGTTCACGGGGTTATATTAGTATGTTTCCTTATATAAAAATCACACTCATTAACATCACCCTTGTCTCATCAGAAAAATCTGTATGTTTTGGGAAGCTGTCTAGGTAGAGGCAGAGATTAGTTTTCCGCAGTTCTAATTTTTGCATGAAACTTCAATTTTTATCATTTACAACAATTTGTCAGTTGTTTTCCTTGAAGTGATAGGGTCACTTCATTTTTTGTTTTGTTTTGAGGATGAACACCTGCCACATACCAAAGTCTGAACACCCAGTGTTTGACTCTCACTCATTCTTTGAATTCCATGAAGAGAGCAGCTAGTGTAGCAGCACTCAAGACATGCAGTGTATTTCAGTGCTTATTTCCCACTCCATCACGTCAATTATAAAGCTTGTTAATATTAAATATCAATCTGTAATGGCCAAGATTAATAAAACTAGTAATTTTTCGTCTGCATTAAGGACATTCTCAAGTAGAACAATTTCTTTTTTCTGCGAGCATGTGGCTATGAAGAATACAGTGGTGACCAGTGCCATCTGGGAGCGGTGCCTTGAGTGGTCCAAAGGCACCCGCACTTTTACCCACCAGGGCTTTGGCACCGTCCGTGCAGATGTCAGCACGGTGAAGAGGACAAGTTAACTCTTAGTATTATTCTCAGGCCACCTGAAAGGGTCTTGGGGAACCCCCCCATCTATAGACTACATTTTGAGAATCACTGTTTTCAAACAATGAAAATGAGGGTCTTCATTCTTTAACCTTTCAGAGATGGATTGAGGAAAAGAGGGTGAGCTCTGTGGGAAGAAATAAAGATGAATGGTCTACACATGTGCGAGTGGGCTGCCTTTCCATCCAGCGTTGAAATTTGGATACTGTGTTCTAGCTAGGCCTTGAGGCAGAGAAGTAGAAAATATTCTGATGAGATCTGAGTGGGGAGCCAGCAACATAACTTCTTGGTAGAAACAGTTAGGAAGGTGTTCTCACTTTTTTTAGATCTGTCCTGAAAGTTGTTAGTGGAATTTCCATGAATGGACAACATTAAAATATTACACAAGATGGAATTGACACATTTACCCAGGGAACACAGAGCTCTCCATACCCATAACATAAAATTTACCACTAGTGGCATTTATTGTATTTACAATGTTGTGCAACCATTACCACTTTCCAGTTCCAGAACATTTCCATATCTCCATGCCTTTTTTTTACCCTGACTTTTCAGCTAGTGTGTTTATTCTTGCCTTTACTTATTTTCAGTGAAGACCTGCATCATTTGTAGGTTCAGTCATATCCTTACGGCCATTCTAGCGACCTTGGCCTCCTCTACCCTCTGCTGTTCTCCAGCCCCTGAGTATTGATCTTTTTTGGCTGTGCGGCTAGTGAACATTGCTAAAGATTATTCAAACCAAACAGCAGAGTGCTACTGAATGGGTTATGGAAAAGCCATATGTCACCTTGCCTCAGTTGGGCCTTTCTTCTGCTCAGCAATCTGTTGTTTAACTCCTTTTGGATCCTGTATCATTCTTTCCTAGGGCTGGTATAAGCCATTTTTTCATTCTCTTTAAGTTTGTAATTCCATTCTTAATTTTTACACCAAGAGACAATATTTCCCCTACTTCTGTGGGATTGTGGACAACCCTCGACAAGACCTCCCTCGGCTTTCCCCTTCACCTCCTGTTTTTCTCTGTGCTCTTGTTTCCTTCTCCTGAATCTAAACAGCTGCCTGGCTCTTGATCTCATCTGCCCTTGCTTTGTCAGGAGCCTGCTTCCATCAGCCTTCCCCCCTCCCCGTGGATCTTTCCTGGTGTTCCGCTCTACCTGAAGGCACACTCAAGCCTCCCCTGACCTGAAGAAGCCCCTCGTTAAGAGTTAAGCTACTGTCTTGTTCTCCCTCCCAGTACTGACAAACATCTTTAAAGACTCTGTACTAATTTTCCTTCCTTGACTCTCTCATTTCTTCTTGCACTGTGACTTTTACCCCCTACTCTGCGACGGACCCTCCAGAAGTAGTCAGCGGGCCTTGTGCATCCCCTTTGCCCATACCAGCACTGCCCACCCCCCACCCAGTACCAGCACTCCCCCATACCAGCACTGCAGGTTTGACACTGATTAGGGTCTTGACCTTTTTTGTGTCTAAATTCTTGTCTTGCTTTGGACACACTGTGCTTTCTGGGCCCTCTGACCTCTTTAATAGTTTCTTCCTTCTTAACGCTGCTTTCTAGCATCCAGTTGCAGATGTTCCCCTAAAGTTCTGTCTTGGGCTCTGTTAAGAAAGATAACCTTAAGGGCCAACATGGCCGCGGCCGCCGCGGGGCAGCCGGGGGGAATCCACCTGCATTGGCACCCTTGTTGGCCGGGCGGCCGCAGGGCCCAGAGCACCGGAGACCAGGGTTGGGGCGGCACCGTGCGGCGGCCATGGGGTCACGTTAGAGCATCCCCCGGCGGCTGTGCCGAGGGCCCGGAGCGGCCAGCGGAGCAGGGGGGCCAGAGGGAGGGAGGAAACCTTCCTGCGAGTGCGAGCCAACCGGCAGACCCAACTGAATGCTCGAATTGGGAAAATGAAATGGAGGAAGCAAGATGAAGGGCAGAGGGAAGGCTCCTGCATGGCCGAGGATGATGCCGTGGACATCGAGCATGAAAACAGCAACCACTTTGAGGAGTATGAGTGGTGCAGGCAGAAGCAGATACGGGCCATCACTCTCCTGGAAGGTGGTTTCTGAGGCTCTGGCTTCGTCATGTGCAGTGGCAAAGAGAATCCGGACAGCGACGCTGACCTGGATGTGGATGGGGATGACACTCTGGAGTATGGGAAGCCGCAATACACGGAGGCTGACGTCATCCCCTGCACAGGCAAGGAGCCTGGTAAAGCCAAGGAGAGAGAGGCAGTCCTAAATGGCGGCCCTCCCAGCACACGCATCACGCCTGAGTTTTCTAAATGGGCCAATGACGAGATGCCATCTACCAGCAGCGGGGAGAGTAGCAAGCAGGAGGCCATGCAGAAGACCTTCAAGAATAGTGACATCGAGAAAATCACGAAGATTCAGCTGTGACCACATTTGAGTTCCTGAAGGCTCGGATCAGGGAACTTGAACGGCAGCTATCCCATGGGGACCGTTACAGATGCCTCATCTGTATGGATTCCTCCTCGATGCCCCTAACGTCCATCCAGTGTTGGCATATGCACTGCGAGGAGTGCTGGGTGCAGACCCTGGGTGCCAAGAAGCTCTGCCCTCAGTGCAACGCCATCACGGCGCCCGGAGACCTGCGGAGAATCTACTTGTGAGCTAGCCACCCCTGGTGGGCTGCGCCTCGAGCAGCCTCACCTGCCTGCCTCTGTGAGGTGACCCTCCCCCTTGTACATACTTGCACACAGGTTCCCTGTGTACATACATGCGCGCGCGCACACACATATACACACACAGGACTCTGGAGCCAGAGTGGAGGCTGAGGCCCAGGCCCTGCCTGCTGGCTGCCACCAAGACTGGGGACCATACCTGTTCCAGGTTCTGTCCCCAGGGTGGGGCAAGGAGGTGGAGGTGGGGGGGAGTAGTGGGGCAAGGCTCCTGAGATCCAGCCCCCAGACTGACAGACGGACAGACAGACATGCAAACACCAGACTGAAGCATATGTAATATAGGCTGTGTATGTTTACAATGTTGTGTGTAAATGGGACAACTCCTCACCCTCCACTCCATCCCCTCCCCTTTGGTTGTAAGATTTTCTTCTTTTTTTAAGAACACCTGGAAGCAGTGCCCCCTTCAGGGGTGGCTGGGGGCTCGGCCCATCCACCTCTCAGGGTGCCTGCCTCTCTCTCTCCCATGGTATCCCTTTTCCTCTCCCATGTGCTTGCTGTTCAGTGGTGTATATTTCTTCCCCCAGACATGGGCCACATGCCCCAAGGGACACGATCCTCTCCTTCGTCTTGGCTCCTGGGGCTCTTTATAAGGAGTTGGGGGAGGGGGGAGACACAGGAAATGGGAACCGAGCTAAAGCAGGGGCTGAGATTGGGGCTGGATGAGTGTGCTCCTGGCTGTCCAGCCTTCTGTCAAGAGCCATTCCTGGGATTAGAACTGCTGTTCCCAGGGAAAGTGGTCTCCCGCACCCCTCCCACATGGGCCCCGTGGTGTGATGCTGTCTGTATATTCTATACAAAGGTACTTGTCCTTTCCCTTTGTAAACTACATTTGACATGGGTTAAACCAATATAAACAACAACAAAAAAGATAACCTTAAGCTGTATCAAATAATGAATAATTTTTCCTCTCCCTTTTAAAAGTTAAACAGGATTAACGAGCAGTGATTCTTGTCTGTTGTCAAGACATTTATACTAAGACACCAGACAGAAATTATACATATCACAATAAGAGAAAACCAGCTTTTTGTTAATTTCCAATGAGAAGTCTGTCTTTGACCAAGAATTTTGCTTGTTTTTTATTTATTTTTTCAAATAGAGAACAGTAAGGGAAATTGCCTCAGATGAGATGAGACAGGTATGGTTGTGCCCTCAAAAGAAAATGAGTTATTAATGGCTGAATATCAACAAGAGCCAACCCCTTCTGCCCCAGGAGAAGAGAGAAAAAGGATAAAGGACACATAATTTCTTAGAACCTGTCATCTAGGGGCGCCTGGGTGGCTCAGTCGTTAGGCATCTGCCTTTGGCTCAGGTCGTGATCCCACGGTCCTGGGATCAAGCCCCTCATCGGGCTCCCTGCCCAGCGGGAAGCCTGCTTCTCCCTCTCACCCTCCCCCTGCTTGTGTTCCCCTCTCTCACTGTCTCTCTATGTCAGGTAAATAAAATCTTTAGGAAAAAAAAAAAGAACCTGTCACCTAGTCATAGCTAAGAGTTCCTGTCCCCTTTTGTACGAGTGAGCTGCACCCAGCTAGGGGGACAGGATTGCTTGGGCATTCAAAATGCCGCCACCCTTGGCAGAAGGATAGAAACTGTGTGCTGGTTTCTGTATGTTGCTTAGCATGACATTGGGAAAGGGAGGGGGAGGACAGTAAAGGGCCCTTTGATTTGTCTTGGTGTCCTAACACTTCCAACCTCATTTTGAATCTTAAAGAGTCCAAGTACGGCTTGGCCCTGAGAAGGGGAGTCATTGCTTTTTGGCATTTCCTGAAACAGTTCTGTGTTCTTCTGCCCTCACTACCTGGGTGGGCTCTCGTCTCTTCCATGTCTGGTGGCAGCCAGCTGCCATGTCCACAACCCCAGTCCGGGCTTCCCCTCCTAAACTTGTAACCCTCATCTAATGTGTCTTCTGGATATCTGTACACAGGTCCTAATATACCCAGCACTGATTCTGTTCTCTTCCCCTGAAACCCCCAAACCAATTGTGCGTCCTGGCTTTCTAAGTGGAGTGCAGAGTAGCACCTGGACTGTGTGCTGATCTTGAACTTTGTGGCCCCGGCGTCTGCTGCTAGCATGGCCAGTATATGGTTTATACCATTCATTGCAGATGAGAAGCAAAAAGGTACCATCTCCATGTAGCAGAATTATAAAAGGCATCATCTTCCTCTAGGTTTACCTTTGAGCTAAGGCTGAGGACGCGGTCAGCAGAGCAGTGGCCGGCCTCTGGCCATTCTCAACTCTTAACCAGGCCTTTATGGGGCTCAAGGTCCACAACTGTACTCACCTGCCCCAACCAGCCTTGCCCTCTCCTCCATACCGGGCTCTTCTGGCAGATTACTTTGTCCCAAGATCAGTTCTCATTTCCTTTCGTTCCTGCAAAACGGAGCAAACAAAGTTCCCACGGCAGCCAGAAAAGTGCCTGAACCTGTCACGGTTGTTCATATGATTTCTTCTTGTCTCGCCTTCCCTTTGTTGTTCCTTGAAATTCTCTTCTTTCGTTTACCACATTCTACTTTTTACTATGTTTATAAGTGTACTTCCCTTTTGAGAGTGTAAACTCCTTGAAGGTAGACCCATATCTTAGCCCTCTTCACGTTGTCTTTACATACTGCACTGCTTTGCATGTACAGGTCTTCTGCGTTGAATGGCCAGCTTCCCTTCTTTCTAGTGTGAACTTTCTCTGGTAACAGGAGCTGCCCCCTGCATGCCATCTGGCCTTTCGTCAGAACTTAGAGTGCAGCTCGAGGAGGTTATTTGGTCTCTCCAAGCCTCAGTTTCTTGCTGTTGATGGGGTTAGGGATCTTACTGTCTCCGAGCGTGACTGTGAGTATCAAATGGGTTAATTGACGTAAGATGCCTGACCGAGTAAGCTGCGCTCTTGTGAGATCTGTGCTGATAACGGTGGTGACACCATCGTCTCGGCTCCCAGCACTAAAGGCAAGTCAAAAGGTATACATTAGACCATAAGCAAGGCTCCGTGTGACTATCTAGACCTGGTTTGTTTTGTTTTAAGACTAAATCGGTGTTTTTCACTTACGTAACTACTCTCTGGCTTAACAAAGGTGAATACATCCAGCCATTTCTTACTAAAGTGAAACACTTCCCTGTATGAATTTAAATGCTAAGCTTACCTGTCTCCTGGATTGTGTATGTTATATCTGAAAAATCTTTTTTCCCCCTTTGCAGATATGGTGTTGGTCCTGCCATAATGGATGTGCCCTTTTGAAAATGTCAGCACTGCCCAAAGAACAGGATGATGGCCTTTTACAAATCCAAAAGAGCTTCTTGGATGGGTCAGTACTGTTCTACATTTTGTTATTGGTTAGTTCAGTTCTTGTTTTCCCAGATGCAGGGGAACAGTTCTTAATAGTATGTTCACTCCTGTTTACCTGCTGACAGCTGCTTAGTGCTTGGGAATACCACATAGAGTGATCGGTTTTTGTTTGTTTTTAAGATCTTATTTATTTATTTGAGAGAGAGTGAGCGAGCACAAGTGGGAGAGGGGCAGAGGGAGAGGGAGAAGCAGACTCCCCACTGAGCAGGGAGCCCAATGCGGGGCTCAATTCCGGGGCTCCAGGATCATGACCTGAGCCTAAGGCAGGGACCTAATGGGCTGAGCCACCCAGGTTCCCCTAGAGTGATTGTTTTTAATCACTTTGAAAGGAGGGGCAGGTGGCTGGCTCAGTTGGTAGAGGATGCCCCTCCTGATCTCGGGGTCGTGAGTTCGAGCTCCACACTGGGAGTAGAGATTACTGAAAAAAATAAACTTAAAAAAGTAACTTTGAAAGGAGTCAGTATAACATAATCATAGAAAATGTCAACTGCATTGTTTTTAGAGATGCATGCCTGAGTATTTAGGGGGAAGTGGCACGATGGCTCTGGGTTCGACAGTGGTCAAATCCAGGTCGTGGCCTATGTCACTGTCCTTTAACGAATGTTTGAAATTTTTCAAAATGTGGAAAAAAAAAAACCCCAAAGTGTGGATGAATTAAAAACAGAAAAGAAGACAGCTTTGAAGTTACACTGCCTTGGATTCAAATCATGGCTCTGTCAGTTTACAATCTTCATACTTTTGGGCTGGGAGGTGCCCCACGCACTTGCATTCCCACCTCTGCTGACCAGGGACAGCAGTCCTGTGGTAGTTACTTTATTGGCAGGGATTAAACGGGAAGATCCTACACACACAGATCTGGGCACATAGTAAGTGCTCAGGGCAAATAAGCTATTTCTAATTCACATCTGTTCTTCTAATCTCACGTTACTTTTTGATACCTAGAATTTACAAGACCATCCACAGGCCACCCTATGAAATTGTTAAAACCGAAGACCTGTCCAGCAACTTCCTGTCGCTTCAGGACATCCAGACTGCATACTCTAAATTTAAACAGCTCTTCCTGATAGGTGAGAAGAATGCTGAGTAAAAACTTCCTGTCACATGGGGAAAGACATGCCACGTGGATCAGGTGAAAGTTGGTGCCTTTTCCCTGGGCTCCGTTTGCACCAGAGGCTCGTGGCCATGAGGGTTGATGTGGAGCAGAAGGGCGGGCTGGTGGCCAAGGGGCCGTGTCATTGCCACGTCTGCCCCCCATTTTTCTCCAGGCTTTTGCCCCACTGCCCCTTCTCATGGCCGTGAATACAGGCCCACCCCTCCTCTTCTCTCCATCCCCAGCACCCCGGTTGCCCAGAGGGGAACACTGGGGCTTCTCCCTTTAAAAGTTGTGGGACTGTGCAATGCCAGTATTCACTGGCTCTCTCACGGTGATTTATAAAACAAATGGTCTGTTTTTGTTGGTCACTTGTTGAATGGACCTCCCTGCCCACGCCCCAAGTGGAAATCTCTTTTTTCCTTTCAGATTAAGCAGAAATGGAAAGTAGGAAATGAAATATGCACATCCCAGCCTCCCCCACTTCCCTGCCTAGGCTGCCCACTATGAACAATTTAGGACTTGAATCCAGTTTGACCAGCTCAGTTATCTATTCTCCTCGTTCTTCAGTGAGTCTGTATTACCATCTGAGATTGGTCACATTTACATGTAGTTTTTTCTAACGTGGACTTTTTAGCCTAACTAATTCCAGCTAATTTAGGATTCATTCATTCAGCTGATGTTTATGGAGTTTTCATTAAATGCACTGACTATGGAGGCATTTGAGATAAAGATGAATATGACACCCAGGGACACAGCAGTGTCCGCCTCTAAGGAGAACACACTATGTTGTGTGTTATAAAATAGGTTTATAAAAAGCAGGGACCTGGTGGAGAGTGATACATTGCACTAGTTTATTTTTTGTTTTTTTTTGTTTTTTTTGCAGATCTTAAATTTTGGGTATTCTACACGTTCAGAGAAACCTCTCTAGTAACAAACAATAGAAATGATCCCTGAACGTATAGTTTTCACTTCACTATTTGTTGCAGGATTGTGATTCTACACTTCCGTTCTCATCTTCCAGGACTCGCAGAATTGTCTGCCTTGTCACTGATTTGAGTTTGCAACTTTGACATGTCTTAGATGTCTATGAAACGCAGGGTTCCCTGTATCAAGGTGGGTGGGGGGGATGGTGTAGGAGTGAGCAAGGAAAATGTGTTTGTGTATTTAGGATTCCAACAGAAGCCAAATCTCCCCCTTTGGGCTGCCTGGCATCAGGATGTATCCTGTTGCATTTTTCGCTACTAGGAACAGTATAGCCTGGGTCCTGACCATTTCTGCCTAAAACATGTTACTCTCCTTGTTGAGTTTAAAGGTGGACTGTGACTTTATATACATACTGTGGGGCACTTTTTATTTGAGCAATAAAAATCTAAAAAATCCATTTCTGACTGCTACCCCCTTCCAGGGGCTTACAGTTCAAACACCGTTTCAGCTGAAGCCTGGAAATGTCCTCTGCTTAAAAGCAGAGATCTGTGCTTGGAGTCTGCAGTCCAGGTCCAGGACTGACTGAACAGCATGCTTGAGTAGCACAGCTTTTTGGTGGCAGATGTGGAAGAGAACAGTGACCTGACTTCTTACTCTTTTTTTCTTTTTTCAGATAATAGTACTGAATTTTGGGACACAGATATAAAATGGTTTTCTCTGTTGGAAAGCAGCAGCTGGCTTGACATAATCAGGTATTTCAAGCCATTCTTTTGCTCATGAATTTTATAGTTCTCCAATTCAAAGTAGTAAAGCAAATTGACAAATAATTTAACTGTTATATTTCACAGTTAACTGTTCTTTAGATCACATGTTTCTTCAGGGCTTAGCTGGATTTTACGTGTTATGTATTCTGTGCACATTTGATCTGAATTTATAGATATGCTACCTGCTCAGAAGGAGATCTCTGTAGGCTCTAGACTAGGCATTGAAAGACTGCAGAAAAGGGGGCATGGCAACCCAAGATCCTAACTGAGGCAGCGGTGCTGGCCTCCAAGCAGGAACCAAGATTGCGAAGGGGAGGGATGCTGACTTTTTACTGAATACCTTTTTGAACTCTGTGTCTCGTTTGTATATAACCTACTTAAAAATTATGGCGGGGCGTGATCCCAGGACCCTGGGATCGTAACCTGAGCTAAAGGCAGACGCTTAACCAACTAAGCCACCCAGGTGCCCCCCCTTTTTTTCATAACTTTATGATTAATCTCAACTAGTCATTTTGGGTTTTGGAATTAGGTTGAGAGCCCCGGAGAAAGAATTACATTCCCTTCCCTACTTCATATATTGAATAGCTCCTCTCTGTTGCTGCTAAGTAAAGGAGAGGGCAAAGGGGGAGGCACAGAACAGAAATGATGATCAGGGGTGCGAGAATAGCTCCGGTGGCCCTAGGATTCTTTTGAGAAAAGAGAAGAATTCTTCCCTTGACGTGGCACGGCATCTCTCTCAGTTCTGCCGGTGAGGTTTGTGGCACAGAGCCTCAGCCCTCCAAACACTTATTAACAAATACATTTTGAAGAGCCTGCCACGTGTCCCACAGTTTGAATGTACAATTGCAAACAGTGATAAATGTCAAACAGAAAAGAACCATTTGTTATGTGGGGTGGGCAGAGAACAAAGGAAGAGTCAGCCAAGGGAGGCACCCCTGCAGGCAGGGAATAGCATTGTGAAGCCCCTAGTTATAAGTAGAGAACAGTCGAAGCTGTAAAAGGAAGAGTGTGTACAGAGACAGACAAAAGGGATTTCTGGGCATATTGGATCTTGTCAGCCCCACTGACACATTTGGCAAGTGACCTTGAATTAAATGATGTGGGCGTGCGGCACAGTTTCTGACGTGGGCATTGGTGGGTCTTACTAGGACTCGCAGGCCAGACTCAGGCATGAATTCTCAATAAGAGTTTGTAGCTTAGAACTCACCTAGGAACATCTGAACATCAGTTTTGGGATTCCCTTCTGAAATTTTTCAGTTTCTAATTGGCAAATGAGTGTGTTGCAGTATCTGAATAGTGTAAATGGCAGTTGCTTCTTTTCTGGAGGATTTCAAGTGGAAAAACAAATGAGATCGTCTCCCTTAGTCTTCAGTTTTCTGTCTCTAAACTTCTCATCGTTTTGATGCCAACCTCAGGAACTAACGCCCCTTTTCTTGTCTCTTTCCAATTTAGACGTTGCCTGAAAAAAGCAATAGAGATTACAGAATGTCTAGAAGCACAAAACATGAACGTTCTTCTTTTAGGTAATATATTTAAAGCACAGGAGTGGTTTTCATTTTCCTTCAGTCGAGATTCAGTTTCTGTATACACAGCTTCAAGGCATTGGAATTGTCTTATAAAAGGAGTGAGCTAGTGTAAAAATCCTTCCCGTTCTTTTCTACTCTGACCTTGGAATCCTTTGCATTTGCGATCAGTGTTACAGTTTAAAAATAAATCCTTCGTTTAGAACTTGACAGACCTATTTGCAGCCCAAGAAGGAATTGTTTGGTATCTTCACCAAAGGTCACGTTTCCAGTGCTTTGGATTTTGTTTTATATTAACTCAACTTGGTTAAAGTTAAAACCTTTTGATAATTCCTTTTATATAAAAGAAACCCGTGGATGGTTTAATTGTTATTTTTATACCTTTGCGTTTGACAACCTTGTGCGGTTGCCATAGAAACTTTGTGTGTCCTGATTTCCTTTTCCTCAGTGGGCTTAACTTGCTATTCTTGCCAACAGGACATACACATACAGAACGTGTAAAAACAGGTGTAAACTGCTTTTTTTTAAAGGTTGCTGAAATTGATTAGATCTCAGCTAAAATATTATGTTTGCTATTTAGAATATTTTAAACTTTTTATAGACCTGTACCTCCAATTCAGTAGATCATCTCATGCTTTCATACCCTGAGGCTTTTACCATTGCTCTCATGCACTCCATGATTGCTGAAATTTAGCCTCTGTGGGCAGGCTGGAAAATGTGTCTGCCTGGGGCTTCTGTACCACCTGATATTGGCTCAGTGACTTCAATTTGAATACATTTATTGAGCACCTGCCATGTGCAGAGCTGTATACTTCTGCCTTCTAGAAGTTTACAGCCTAATGAGAGAGTTGACCCGAGCATGTTATTGAAAGAGACCTTACCACCAGTGGCAGAACAGAGTACTGACTAACTGGTACAAAGGAGGAGGGATAGATTGGGGTCTGAGAGATGGAAGTAAGGGCCAGACGGCACAGAGTCGCATAAAACGAAATCTGCATCTTTGGCTGAGGTGTGAGAAGTCACTTGCTCCCCGATGGACCACTGAGTTGTCTCCTTTGAAATCTCCTTTTCGAGCCCCTCTTCCTGTTACCCACACATATACTATTAATATCCTTCAGACGCAAGAAGGAAGATTCCCTTAAAAATGAAACTCACCGTGACAGGGTCAGAATGAGAATTTTCTACCTACTGAGAATTCATTCTCAAGTTTCTCTAACTGCACCGCTACTAGCACCGTCCTCCCCACGGGCATTTTTAAATAGCAGCTTGGTTGCACTTCTTTTTGTAAAGGGGAAACCACGGGGATATAGACCCTCCCTTTTAGGATCTCAAAACTCTAAGGCAAATATATGGATGGTGATGTATGCTTTTATTAGCTGTGAGTCCTGAATGCTAAACAAGCGTGTGCACTGAATTTTCATTGTACAGGTTTTGTACGGTGCGTACCGGGGGTGGGCGCGTGGAAGTAGCCCGAGGGGAGTTTCTCCTCCAGGCTAGGCAGAGGGAAGCAGGCACCTCTGTGCTCTCAGACAGAAACAGAAAGCGCTGTGGAGCTGGGAATAAGGGGGTCCAGAGAGATTACACTTCCTCCAAAGCAGAGGGAGTGTAGGAAAGGAGCTCCGAGGTGAGTCTGAGAAGCAGCGGAGCCTGGGAACAGTGGGTCCAGTGAGGACTTTTGCTTTGACACAGCAACTGGAAGAGGTTTGAAGTGGTCTGTGAAACCCTGCAGGCCACCATCTTGTGTATGGTTCTGTCCTCGTTGTGTGGCACGCCGGGATGCCCACATGCTGACAGTGGACTCGGCATGCCACGTTTTATTCATTCAGTAAGCAAATCCATGCTTAGGGCCAGAGTATGCAGGAACCTGTACGAGACTAGCCAGAAGCTGTTTGTCCCTCGGTCTGAAAACACTACCTTGTTTCCCATTGGCATCTTTGGCTTCAGAGAAGTCGGGCTTGACTGTCAGCAAGCCGACTCTGGTTTGGGGAACCCTGTTATTAACTGTGCAAGTGCAAGTGCTCTGGGTGGCTTTAAATAACTTCACACTCTCCTGCCTCTTTGTACTGGCTCTGGGGCCCCTCCCAGAGGAGAATGCTTCCGACCTCTGCTGCCTCCTTTCCTCTCTGGTGCAAGTGATGATGGACCCCCACTGCAGAACCAGGGTTGGTTTCCAGAGCCTCGTCCAAAAGGAGTGGATCATGGGCGGGCACTGTTTCCTGGATCGCTGCAACCACCTCCGTCAGAGCGACAAAGAGGAGGTGAGTGTCCTCATCACAGAAGTGCCCGATCTCTTAATACCTGTCTTCAGATGGAGTGTTACTGCTTGCGAAGTGCATGCCGATGGGCTTGTTAGGAAGGCTGTGTTCACTTCACCGTTTGATGACTCTGAATGCTTTAAACGGTATCGAAACCCTTCCCCAAGGAAAGGGATGTTAGTGTGTTCAGATCCTTCTCTTCTAAATTGTGTATACTAAGGGTGGCTGTTTATTTTCTGATGGGAATAACATTGATTTGTAAAACTTAAAAAATTAATTCAGAGAGACTCCTACAATTTCTGTTAAGTTAATCTTTGCAAAAAAAAAGAATATCCAATATACAAATTACTTACAGAAAATACATAATAACACATAAATCTTTTCAGAATAAAGCATGGAGTTATGTTAATGCCATCCATTACCAGGACCTTATCAGCAGTATATGTCCGCTGTGTACACCTCTTCTGCTCCTGGCCATGTGAATTGCCCCACGCATGGACCCTGAACTCAAGTGTAGGCGAGTTAGCATTGTAGTTTAGTTAGCCCCCCAAGTTGCGGCGTACTTGTCTCAGCTGCAGCTGTGCAAACTACTTTGACTACATTATTAATGATTGTGGAAAGTAAATGAAAACAGGTGAACTTTCTTTAGTTAAGTCACCTGCGAAGTTCCCGTATTCTAGGAGCAGGACTCATGGCTCTTCTTACTCCAGATAATAAATGTGGCTGTGTCTGGTGGGGAGCAGCTTTATGGAATTAACAGAAATTGTAGGAGTCTCTCTGGATTCCTGGAAGACCCCAGCTTCTCTAGCTAGGCTTGAGGTTTCTTTCAGGCCTGGTCTCTGCTCATCTGTGTCCATTCATTAAGCTGAATGGAAATCGCCATTTTCAGTCTTGGAATGGACTTTGCCTTTCTGAGGACTTTGCAAGGTTAATGGGACTCAAATAACATGATGGGCAGAGAGAGCTGATACTTTGTGGGGAAGAGTATGTTTTGGATATCTTGAGAAAGTGAGGACTGACAGGTACTGTGGGGGGTGGCGGGAATAAGTTCAAGAGCAGATCCAGTCTGATCTGCTTTCACCCAGCCTTTGGAGAAGTCAACCAAACTTTCTGAACCCATTTTCCTGCCTCTACAATAAGGTTCAGATATTTTCCATTCTATTTAAATGATACATTGAGCAGAAAATGAGGTGTGAAAGTTGCTACATAGGGGCACCTGGGTGGCTCAATTAAGCGACTGCCTTTGGCTTGGGTCATGATCCCCCATTGGGCTGCCTGCTCAGCGGGGAGCCTGCTGCTCCCCCTGCTTGTGCTCTCTTTTAAGAAAAAAGATGCTATGTAAACATTTCTTAACATCTCAACATCAACAGATTGGTTTTTCTTTTTTCTTCTATTATGTGACTACTTTTATTTCATTTCTTGAAGTTTTTAAATTTTATTTTTAAAAATTTTTAATTATTTTTATTAAAGATTTATTTATTTGGGGTTGGGGGCAGAGGGAAAAGGAGTATCCCAAGCAGACTCCACACCAAACAGGGAGCCCAACATGGGGCTTGATCCCACGACCCTGAGATCGGGATGTGAGCCGAGACTAAGAGTCGGTTGCTTAACCGACTGAGCCACCCAGGTGCCCCAATTTCTTAAATTTTCAAAATTATATTTTTATACTTGAGTTTAGTTGACACCATATTGGAGTTTTAAAGGAAAACGGGGTGGTCTGTTTTGTGATATAATGAATGCAGCCCTGCATTTGGTTCAAGAATTGGGTTCCCAACTCCTGTCTCTCTTCTGAGCTGCATGGGGTGTGGGCAGCCTCCGTAAGGGGGAGGCCGTGACATGGCTTGTCTTCCCCGGGCAGGGTCACCAGCTCAGAAGGACAAATACTTTGTGAATGACAAAGCACCCTGGAAACCTCTCTCTGCTTTTAAAGGGCTTGCCCCTAGGTAGCTAATAAAGGAGGCTATCAGTTAAAAAAATCTGTGCACTTGTGCAAAAAGCTTAGAAACTCACCTTTGCTGCTTCTGCCTTCTTTCCTGTCGTCTTTCTCTTCTTCACCGTCATTGTGGGGGCGGAAGCAGGAATATTGACAAAATTCAAAATATTGAGTACAAGTGAGAAGAATGGAACTCTTTTTGGAGGGGAGGTAATAATTTCTCTTAATTGGGGTTCGAAGTGTTCCCTGTCATCAAAATCAGTTGCAGATGCTCATCTGTCAATGCTTGATCAGTAATGAGATTTTACATATTTCATCTTTGAAATGTCTTTTACACAGATCAGTACTGCCAAATACTGATAGCAATCTACAGGCATGTGACTTCAGTTGAGGATGTTCATTGCTTGGAATGGGATGGAGTCTACTGTTGTTTCCCAGAGAATGTAGTGCCCAGAAGTGGTTATTCCACAGCTGTTGAGATGGCCACCCCTGAACTCGGGACAGCTGGCCTTGGCCTTTCAGTGCCTGCTCAGTAACATGTATCTTGTTTTCGCATAGGTTCCTGTGTTCCTGCTTTTCTTAGATTGCGTCTGGCAGCTGGTGCACCAGCATCCCCCAGCATTTGATTTCACAGAGACTTACCTGACTGTTTTGTCAGATAGTCTGTACCTACCTATTTTCAGCACCTTCTTCTTCAATTCGCCTCATCAAAAAGATATTAACATGGTAAGAGTCCCTCTTAGGAACCTGTGCATTAAAGAAGCCCTGACTCACAAGTAGATTGCAATAGTTTTGATGTAAAGAATCTTTGTGTAACACTACACTGGGCCCTGTTTTGAGTGCTTTCTGGGTATTGATAATTCTCACAGCACCCTGTGAATTTATTCTTAGCCTGAGATGCTGAGGCACTGAGAGGATGAGTAATTGGCCCAAGGCCACACAGTAAATACTGGAGCTGGGAGAGCAAGTGTTGGAGCTGAGGAATTAATAAGCAAAATTAAAAGTTGTTCTTTGTAAAGACGGTCAGCCTTCTCTTCCATTTACCTGATGCCTGGAGTTACTCTAAATAAAATGGAGATGAGGCAGAGCAGGGAGGCTAGGTTTTTACTTTCCATCTTAAAATCCTTTAGTCTCCCTTGAGGCCTCGCTCCTGGGAGTTTTTACTTTCTAACCATGCCGAATGCCTTTGGCCGGCTTTTCTGCTGGCCTCCCGGTTTGCCTGAGCTGGCTCTTTGGGAGTGGTTTTAGCAAATTCCTCAGTGAAGTGGGGGCACAGAACGTGGCCTTCTAGTCACACAGCCCCAGCTCCAGAGCCCAGCCCATCGCTCACCAACTTCAAGAGCTCAGGCAGTTCACCTCAGTTTTCTTAGCCTCAGTTTCCTCAAATATAAAATGTGAGAAATAGTGACCTCACAAGGGTTATGGTGAAAGTGCCCATCAGTGGGTGGCACGTGGGCCACTGGAAAATAAGGTGACCTTCTTCCCTCTCTCCCTTCCCACCCAAAGCCTTAAGTGAACAACCACTGACAGCCGCAGCCTTTAAAAAGGAGGACCCCATGAGTGGTAGGTCTCCGGGCAAGGCAGGAGCGCCCTTCCTGGTGCGTGTCTCTCAGCATTGTGTGCTTGCTCTCTCCAGCCCTCCCTGGGAGCCGTCGTGACCTGTGCTTGTTTTGGCAGGGTAGGGAAAGCCAGGATACACAAAGCAAGCCTTTGAATCTGCTCACCGTGTGGGATTGGTCCGTACAGTTTGAATCTAAAGCCCAGATGTTGCTCAAAAACCCTCTTTATGTGGAAAAGCCAAAACTGGACAAAGGCCAGCGGAAAGGAACGCATTTGAAAGTAAGATGACCACATGTCTAACCCCCTTCATCTGCCCAGAGATCCCCATGTATGTAAGGAGGAAGGTTACATCCTGTAACTACATTCTGTAAACAGCTTGCGGAGTCCAGGTTTGTGGTGGGCGAACTGTCAGGGCCCGTGAGACTCGCTTGCTGTCAACACATCAGCCTTTGCCTGAGTGTGGTTAGGGCAGAAGGAGCATTACTTGTGGGTTTTGCTCTGTCTGTACCGGTTCATGTCTTCAGTAGCAAGACCTTTCTTCGTTGAGCTGTGTCTACAGTCTCTTCTGTTAAGGGCCACACAGTCTCCAGCCCAGCTCCCGCTCTCTCCCAATGGAGCGCGGCTGTGTCCCGGTATTTACAAAAATAGGCACTGGGCCTGATCGGCCATGGGCTGTCCTTTGCTCACCTGTGCTATAAACCAAAACTGTCAGATTATTTGGATATCCCTTCAGATATTTGTTACTCATTGTACTAGTTATTAAAACCCCCAAGTTCCCTAGATGATCAGTGATTTCCATGCCATCTCCTAACTCTGCTCCTGGCCTGGAATTTCCCCCCATCAGACCCCACAAAGGGGAAAGCAGCAGTGATGAATCCCAGATCAGTGTGTGTGTCTGCCTTCTCCACTGCCCTTCTTCTGATCCCACCTGCCGTCCAGGGAGCCTGGCCAGTCCTGGTGCGGGAGGTGCTCCGTTCTGAAGAGGCTTGGGGGCCCGGTGAGCCGCAGCCCGCTCTTGCAGAAGATACCAGCTGCTGAACAACCTCGAACTGTCGCTTTCCTCTTTCAAGGGTCGTCAGGGCCGGGGTGGATGTTTCCCCTCCCAGCTTAGTCTCTTTCCTGCCCACTGGACCAGAACTGCCCTGAGCTCTGGAACAGCTCAGCCAGAGGTCCGTTTCTCCTCAGGGTGCTGTGCCCCCTGGTGGCTGCATGCACACTTCTCACCTGTTCAGGATCTCAGAAGTGCCCCGGGCTCGAGGGGGCAAGGGACCTCAGAGACAGCGAGGCCTGATTCCGTATGTCGCATGGGAGGAAACTGAGGTTCCCCCCTTGCAAGCCTGGATTTCATTTCTGTGACCAGATCCAGTTTTTCTCAGTGTCCCTTCTCCTTGTAATCAGGAGCAGATGGCCGAGGCTCTAGGAGCTGACTGGTGCAGCAGGTTTGAGCCAAAGAGTTGGGAGAATCTCAGATTGTATCAGCTGAAGTGGAGTTGGGGCTGGGGTGACGAGGAACTTTGAAGCCTTTGTGTTAGGATATCATGTGTTGGGCTTCGAGCCCCTTGTTGAGTGGGCAGATGGCCTTGGAAAAGTTCTGTAGAAACGAAAGAGGCTGTGGCTGAGCAGCATGAAGCACTGCTTTTGCATTGCCATCTGAGGCGGCGGGCCCCGCTCACGCATGTGATCCCAACCTCAGCCTTGACCAGGCATGCCACTCCAACCCACCGTTCACTTAGGGGTTGAGAGGAGGGGCTTCCAAGACAAATGGAGTTCTGTTAAGAGCCCAGTCTTCTCGAGCCAGACTGTATGTGAAACCACCTTTAGCACTTTATAGCTGGGGTCTTTGTGTATTAACCTCTGTGCCTTGGTTTCCTCATTTGTAAAACGGGGCAGGAATAGTGACTCAGAGAATTGGCCAATGTCGATGCACGTAAAGTACCGAGCACAGAACCCGGCAGGCGGCAAACACTCAGCGACTGTTCGCTTCCACCCGCACGCCGCCGGCCCCCCCAGGCTGGACTGAGTCACCTTGACCCCTGGGGAGGAGAGAGGCCCGGCTGCTGACTCCTGGCCTTTGGCGCTCCTTTCCCCGCTGGAAAGTCAGAAATCCTGGTCAGCTCTAAGTTGTGGCATTGTGGCTGGTTTTGCTTTTCTTCTTTATATTTTTATTGTTATTCTATATTCCATAATAAAGGATGCTTCGCACCCCCCCCCCAAGGAAGAACCACTGGCAGGAATATATTAGAGAGTTATAGGGCTGGCCTGCCCATAAAACTGTTGACTTATTTCAAACGGACACCTCAGGAGCAAAAGAGCTGGGGAGAAACAGTGTCTCCCCACACTGCTGGCCTCTCCATTGGGCCCCGGGGGTCCTTGTAACCATTTACCTCTTTACCCATCTTCACGGCCCCGTCCTGGTGCTCCTCAGCTTAGAACACCTTGCTTTGGCTGCAGGTAGAATTACTGGGGAGGAAAATAATGTCAGTGCCCTTGCATCTTCAACTCGGCGCAGCTTGTCAGGCAAGAACATCTGGCCAATTTAGCCAGTTCCTCAAATTCCTTCTGCTCCCACTTGTCTCTTTGTCCAAAAGAATCTTGATGACATAGGCTTGGACTCCCACTGGATGCCTGATAACCTGCAAATGTGGTTCATTAAAGCGATGGGATCTTCAGGTAGTCAGCACTGCTTCCTCCCAGGTGTTCAGACTGTTCTTAAGGAAGAAACATTTTGCTGTCTCCGGAAAATGAATAGGCCTCACGCCCGCACTGCCTGAATTCGGCAGCCCAGCTGGAGTTAAGCTTGTTCTTCGGAAGTGCTCACTGTGCCTGTGCCAGGAGAGGAGGAAGCAGAAAGCTGCTCTTCCTGTCACAGCCCACCTTGCTGCACAGCCCTGCACGTGCCTGCTTTCACCTCTTTGTCTCTAAATGCCACGTGCATCTAATGTTTGCATCATGGAATAACCCCCTCCCCGACCAGGTTACTGCTTTTTAATGATTTTTCATTCACATGGCCATTCTGATTTCTCATGACTCCTGTTAAAGCAGGATTATGCCCCCCCACACCCCCGCTTTTTTTTTTTTTTTGGCCTTTTTTGAGAGGAATGATTGTAACTGCTGTTAGCTAACCAGAGATTTTTATTTGTGTTTTCTCTCAAAGCATCAACGGCAACTTTCTTTACCACTCACCCAATCTAAATCATCTCCCAAAAGAGGATTTTTCAGGGAAGAAACAGATCATTTAATTAAAAACCTTCTGGGCAGGAGAATTAGCAAATTAATTAATTCTTCTGATGAGCTGCAAGACAACTTTCGAGAGTTCTATGAAAGCTGGCACAGCAAGCCCACGGACTATCACGGTCTGTTGCTGCCTCACATCGAGGGGCCAGAAATCAAAGTCTGGGCCCAGCGCTACTTGCGCTGGATTCCAGAAGCCCAAATCCTGGGTGGTGGCAGAGTGGCCACCATGAGCAAACTCTTGGAAATGATGGAGGAAGTAGAGCACTTACAAGAGAAAATCGACGAGAGACACCACAGCCAGGGGGCCCTCCTGGCAGAGGCCCCCCCGTTGCTGAGGAGCTCTGCCCGCTTGTCCTCTTTGTTTCCTTTTGCTCTGCTGCAGCGACACTCCTCGAAGCCAGTCTTGCCCACCAGTGGCTGGAAAGCTTTGGGCGATGAAGACGATCTGGCCAAACGAGAAGATGAGTTTGTGGATCTGGGGGATGTGTGACTCGTCTGTTCAGTGATTGTGAAGGAGGAACACTGAGGGCTGGGACGGGAGTCGAACACGTTTGATCTCCGATTAGTGGGTCACGCTGAAGCTTACTGCTGCGGGGGGAGCGGGGAGGCATTAGTCCAGGGCTCTGTAGCAGGAAGCCTGGACCTTCAGGAAAAGAGCTGGTTCTCGTGGTTTTTACATGCTCCTGAAAGACTATGCAATTAAAACTGTATTTCTAGTATTATTAATCGAAAGGAATTACTACTTGACCCATAATAGAACTGTGGCCATTGTCTGATGCGTAAGTATTATACAGAACCTGCAGTGGCGGGTTTCCTACTAGAAAGGGCTTTGGTCAGACATTCTTGGACTCGATACTTTCTTCAGATCTTTTCTGTGCCAAGATTTTTTTTTTTTTTTTTTTTTTTTTTTTTGGTGCCGAGATAATTTATCTAGTTGTTGGGAAGAGTGTGTGTCTCTCTACCCATCTTTAGTTCGGAGCAGTTTCAGCTTTATTCAGTGTGTGTATGGCAAAGTGAAAGACTCACATAGAGGTATTAAGATGTGTGGCATTCATTTAACCCATAGGATTTTTCCCTTCTACATCCTCTCGCCTGAGAAAAGCTGGGGGAATTCCATCCATGGCACCCATCCTGGCATTTCCGGCCATCCCCCCTTCTGCATAGACTGTGTCACTTTGTGTGGGGCTGGGGGGCTAGCCGACCAGTCCCACTGCCCTTTCCATGTGCTGACAGCTCCAGGTCTCCCTCTGCCCACTCCGTCCCCCTCACTGCCGTCCCCGTGCTCCCTGCTGTGGTGCACCGAGTCCCAGGATCTTGCTGCTAAATCTTTTGGTTAAACTGGGGGAATCCCTTTGGTTTGCCCGAAGGAGCTCCCATTCTACTGGAGCCTCTTCAGTGTTTGAAAGTGCTTTGCCTTTTTCTAACAGTGTGCTGAGGCTTGGGGCCATTTGTGCCGATGGTCCTCTGCCGCAGCCCTCACGCGGTCTCCCCAAAGTCTCTGTAACCGCGCAGGCGTGAGCAGGATCACTTCTGAACGTGGCTTCCGTAGGGAGGCCCCGAAGCATGAATAGCAGAGGTGATGGTTCTACAGTACCTCAATGATTTCAAAGCCATAGAAGAAACTTGATTATGCCTGGTCACCTTGGATCTGCTGTCTAAATGGTATATATATTTTTAAATGCAGGAAAGTACACTTTTAAGGACCAGTTTTTTCTTTCTCAGTGGAACCCTGTTAAAAGCCACAAAAGGAAGGGGGGGAAAACTAATGTGAGAATGTTTCAAATTGAATGTTTGCCTTTTATATACATTTGCTCTCCAGTGTAGATCCCAATTTGAATGTTACATGTTTAGAAAAAGTTCAGTTGCTTGAGGGCAATAAGAAATTTGGAAACTATTGACAAAGAAGTTTCTCAGTTTGCACTGAATCGTCTTTTTGTATGTACAAGAAATTGCTTTGCTGTTCTCCCCATTCCACGTTGACACGTGAGCCAGGTTGGTCTGTTAAAATGGCAGAGGCTGAGAGGGCAGGATTCATGCATTGGGGGGCCAAACGCATGTCTGGTCTTGGTTGCCTTAAGAGTCTCACTAGTGATTTCAGTGTTAGGCTTGCAATAGGGATTTTAAAAATACACTAGTTCGTTAGCTACCTTAACATACATTTTGTGGGCCTTCTTAAACTAGCACTAACCTCCACTTCTCTGCCCCACTGCCTCCCAAATACACTATGGAGCTAACTATTTTTGTTACCATATTATAACGTGAATATTTATACAGTAGCCTCTTCAATCTTAGAATCTTAGTAATTTTCATTCCAAAAATGCCTGGTGTGATGCTTTACACTCCACAAAGTATGGTTTAAAGGCACAAGGTCATGGCCCTTGTCATAGCAGTTGAATGTGTGTTGAAATATTTTTCTATGATTTTTTTAAAAAAAAGTACAATAGAAAAATAAGCTGTTGTAACGTGAGGTCATGACAATTTATGTATTTATATTTGAAATCAGATTTCTATAAACTTGTATTTGTGTACAGAATTCTCATTTATATATTGTGACATTTTTATTCAAGATTGAGATATGGATTATGCTTAACAGTAAAAGCTGAAATGAGACCATTTACTTTGTTTAAAATGCTGCACTGTGCGAGTTTGGAAGTGTACATTAATTTACTGTATATAATATCTTGAGTTTGTTTATACCTCCAAGTTTTTACACTGAAGATAAATTAGCTTTAAAAACATTCAAAACTTTTTTTTTTTAAAGGGAATAAGCTGTTGGGCTATTATCTGTATAAATGTGCTTTCTATTTTCCCAATGTACAATGAAAGTTTATACTTGTATCTCACTGCATCAGATCTGATTGCAGAAATTAAAGCACAATTTACAAGCAATACTGCATTCGATGTGGTTGATACAACATGGAACAATTTCATTCAGTGTGCGTGTGTGCGTGTGTGTGTGTGTCTTGGGTGGAGTTGAATTGGTTGGTTGTTGGTAGTGGTGGGAAACCAACAACTAAATAAGTACTTAAAATTTTAGGGGCACCTGGCTGGTTCAGTCAGTAGAGCGTGAGACTCTTGATCTTGGGGTCATGAGTTTGAGCTCCACGTTGGGTGTAGAGTTTTTTTTTTTTTTTTTTTTTTTAATTTTTTTTTTTAAGATTTTATTTATTTGAGAGAGAGAATATGAGAGAGAGAGCACATGAGAGGGGGGAGGGTCAGAGGGAGAAGCAGACTCCCTGCCGAGCAGGGACCCTGATGTGGGACTCGATCCAGGGACTCCAGGATCATGACCTGAGCCGAAGGCAGTCGCTTAACTGACTGAGCCACCCAGGTGCCCTTGGGTGTAGAGTTTAAAAAAATTTCAGGTGGGGTTGAAATACTATGAAGAACAATAAAATAGAGCAAATAAAGGAAAAGGGCTTTTTAAATATGTGAAATAAAATACTGCTGCTGCTTTGCTTTTGAGGGCATATATAATATGAGAAGTCTGTTTCACTGCTGAAAGAGATCTGAGTTCAGTTAAACCATGAAAGAGAAGAGGCTTTGTTTTTCCTTCCAGAGAGAAGTGAGCTGGCAGAATGGGATGGTGTGTGACGGTAGGATTTTTTTCTAATTCGTTTGGTTTAGCACTTGCTAGATTGAGACCTATCACTTGTGTTTGTTGGGAGAGTTCCATTTCCTTGACCTTTCCTCTCTGCATCCCTCCCCCTTTCAGGGACAAGAGAAGATTCCCCCCCCCCCCCCCCGTCCCGTCCCCCCCCCCGCTCTGCTCACCTCCTATTGTGTCTAGCCAGGCCTAGCTCCCTGTCAACAAGCCAGCTCTGAAACATCCTTGGAACTTAATAAGCTCCCATTGCTACCACATTCTTTTCATTGTTCTTCGATAACTGTTAAGTTCCCGAGTAATATTTAGGACCCTATAGATGAGCAGATTTTGGCCCTCTTTTCCACATTTCTTTAAAAGTTCTTCGACTTTGAGTGGACTTGGTGGTCTCTCTCTCCTGATTTTGATTGTTCCTTGGTTTCCAGGTGAGGGCAGTGGGGGACTTGCAGGGGCGGGTAAAGGGTGGGACATACTTCATCTGATGTGGAACAGGATTGGACAGGGGTTCCTGTTGAGAACAGACCCCTGGCTCCTATGCTGGGAGGGAACTTGGGGGCAGAGGGGGCCCGGCGTGGAGCCCGTTCTCCAAGCCCCTCCTGTGCTGTGGCTGGAGTTGCTCAGCAGAAGGGAAGTCTCCTCAGCCACATTTGCTGTGCCTATGCCCCACCTGGGGCTCTAGAGCACTTGTGAAGCCAGCCTTGGGACAGGACAGAGGGGCCGACAGGACCCCCCGCCCCCCACCATTGCAGGGACGGTCTACAGTGGCCATGGCCTTCCACACATGCCCTTCCAACAGCCTCCCTAACGCCACATACTGCCCTGAAGAATTAGGATGGAGGCATGTGAGGGGAGATCCTGTTTGGTGTGGATTCCAGTATAAGGAGGGCTGTGTATGTTGATAAGCAGCCTAGCCATGGGGAAATATTTTAAATACCATTTATAGATCGAAGAGGAAAATGATTTGTTGGAGTGGTGCTTTTGTGTCTTTAAAAACACAGACATCTCAGCCGATTTTGTGGTTCAGGCTCAGGTTCGTTCTTTTTAATCCTTCTATTACATTGTCTGCCTCTAGCAATTAAGGGATATGAAGTGTATAATCAGATGGAAAGACACACAGTAAGCTTTTTTGGCCCTCCTTTAAGAAAACTTTCCAGTTTGGCTAGCTCGTCTGGTTTTTGTAAAGCAGTTAACTTTTTTTTTTTAAGATTTTATTTATTTATTTGACAGAGAGAGACACAGAGAGGGAACACAAGCAGGGGGAGTGGGAGAGGGAGAAGCAGGCTTCCCGCGGAGCAGAGAGCCCGATGCGGGGCTCGATCCCAGGACCCCAGGATCATGACCTGAGCCGAAGGCAGACGCCCAACGACTAAGCCACCCAGGCGCCCCAGTTAACTTTTTAAATTTAGATTTGAGTATCACTTTTATAAAATGCTGTGTAGCTTACCCCCCCCCCCAAATCCAGAATGGAGGACTTTTCAAATGATCATTTCACCGATGTTTGGGGCCGGGGGAATGTGGCGCTTACCCCCCCTGCCCCATAAGAGTGTGGTGTGTGCCAGTCTTGGGTCAGGCAGGAATGCAGACGGAGCACATTTTCTCCCTCAGTCTGCCCCCAAGGACCGGGCTTGGAACACTACTGCAGTCTCCCCAAGGAGACCTGAACGCAGCCTGTCCCCAGACTCTCCAGGGCCAGAAAGCAGCAGGAGACGTCACCTGGCTGGGAGGTGTGGGGCGGGGGCAGGCTGGGAAGGGCCTGACTGAAAGGAAGGTCGAATTCTAGATTTTTTTTTTTTTAAAGATTTTATTTATTTATTTCAGAGAGAGGAGAGATAGAAAGCACGAGAGGGAAGAGGGTCAGAGGGAGAAGCAGACTCCCTGCTGAGCAGGAAGCCCGATGTGGGACTCGATCCCGGGACTCCAGGATCATGACCTGAGCCGAAGGCAGGCGCTTAACCGAGCCACCCAGGTGCCCCGAATTCTAGATTTTTTTTTCTTGAAGTGTAACTGACCTACAATGCTGTATCCATTTCGGGTTTACAACATGTTGGTTTGACAGTTCTGTGAATTGCTGGATGTTCCCTGTGGTTGGTGGCGTCACCATCTGTCATCATACAACGTCATTATAATATTGACTATTTCCTATGCTGTACTTTTCATCTCTGTGACTTCTTTTATAACTGGAAGTTTGTACCGCTTAATCCCCTTAATTTTGCCTATCCCTCACCCGCCTCCCCTCTGGCAACCTCAAGTTCTCTGTATTTAATAAGAGTCTGGTTTTTTCGTTCATTTGTTTTGTTTTCTGATTCCACATATAAGTGAAATCTATAGTATTTGTCTTTCTCTGACTTATTTCACTTAGCATCATATTCTCTAGTTCTATCCATATGGTTGCAGCATTCTGGATCTTGATAAGAGTTGGGAATATGCAGGTGCATGCCAAAACTCAGCAAAAATACAGTTAAGATGTGTTTAATTGTGTTTGAATTTTACATTACAAGAAAGAAAAAGAAACTGAGCAAATCTTGAGCTCTAGTTAAAGATACACCACCAAATTATTTAGAGAGAAGTGTACGGTTGTCTGCAGTTGACTCAATGGCAACAACAATAAGATGGGTTAATGGATGGGTAGAGGGCTGGATATGGCTAGGTGTGTGATAAAGCAAGTAGAGCAAAAGGTCAGATGATCTCGAGCTGGGTGTATGAGAGTACGGGTATTCATAGAATTCTTTAAGCTTTGCTGTATTTGAAACTTTACGTAATAAATGGAAACATTTTTAAGTAAATCTTTCAAGAAGTAATTATAAACAAATATATATATGGAAGTATATTGGTCCTTTATGGGAGAAGAGAAACATCCTTACCAAATTACCTGGCCACCAGGATATAATGGAACTTGGGGAAGGAATTGGAATTTTCATGTCCCCTTGCCTTGAGTCCCCTTTTTCCATTTCCATCGTCCCTCTGGGTCATTTTCTGTTGCCCGGATCATTATTATAAATTACCCCCTCTGCTTTCAGTGCCCTCTCGTTGCCAGTGAATCTTCCTTGGAGCAGTCATGTGATTTTTTTTTTTTTTTTTTTTTTTGGCTTGGAAACTTTGAATGGCTGCATCCGTGAGAACAATGGGTTGCAACAACTTAAACCAAGAAGAGCAATTGTGTGTGTGTTTGAAGGTTTAGGTCGGAGATGCTGTTGGCTCTCAGTACCTGAAGCCCATGGAGTCTTCTCTGTTACTGGCCACTCTCGCTCCACACACCAGCTCTCTCGTCTTCCCAGTCAATGAAGTGGGATAAGCTCCCATGGCAAATCTGATTTCAAGACACCAGCCACACTGAAGCTGGAATCTTGGTCCTCATTCCAAAGCCTGGAGAAGAGAGCCTGGGCAGGCCGGCTGTGAGCAAGGACTTTGTGTCGGACCAAGGCCACCCCGCTAGCTCGGAGTGTAGCACGTGTGTCTTCCCAGCTTGCACTTGGGCTGTAGCTCACTGCTCACCGATTGTGGAGTGGGCCTCTCTCTAAAGGTCAGGTTCTCAGATTAACACTACCAGTGGCACATTTCTCTATGTCTCTAAATTCAGTCTGGCCCTGGTCCCCATCAGAGGCCGTGTGGTGTGGTGGTTAAGGAGCTAGGTTCTTGGAATCTGAACCTCTGACTTGCAGCTTACAAACTGTGGGACTTGGGCAAGGTCTCTGTTTCCTTCTCTGCAAAATGGCGACACTCACAGAACCCACCTCATTGATGTGCTGGACGGTTAGATGTGAGTTCCTTTAGTGTCTGTCACATAGTAAATGCTCAACAAACGTTAGCTAGGATTGTATTGTGTGTGTGGTCGTTTAAATACTTCGTGTAAACAGAGGGGTGTGTGTGTGTGTGTGTGTAACTTTAATCTCCAACCCAGGAGCAGTTAGGGTTTGAAATACTCTAAACAGGAATCCAGGCTCCAGAGGTGGCCCAGTAGCACTTCAAATGTTTTCAAGATCTACCTCAGAGGATTTGTTGAGCAGCATCTGGGATGTTAAAAATGCTCTTTCAGTGGTAAAATGAGTGGATACTTGGGATCTCTGGTTGGCTAGGAATCTCATAGAGGCCACATCCTCAGACATACAGGATGAAAATCCATCCGGCCCAGCAGCATAAACACTTTGGAGCAAAGCACGAGCTCTAAAAGCCCCATTGGTTCAGTGACCTCCACATCATCCCATGGACCACAGCATTAACTGCTTCTGCCGTCTCATTGCATTGATCTTGGGAGTAAAGCTTTCATGCCAGGTCCTAGCCTGAGGACAAAGAGAGGGACTTCTCCCACGACCTGAGTACAGGAAACACGATTGTTTTGTGCTGTTACTAAATGTGCACACATCTATTAATTTGGTCCAGGGCTGGCTTTCATTGTGAAACGCCATCTGCTAAGGCGATGGTCGTGATAGCGCTGGGGAGCGTTAGCCCCTTCCCACCTCTGACTTCCCGAAGCTACTGACATTGACCTGAAGAGCATCACCATTGCTCTGTAGCCAGATTGACACGTCAGCTCATGACACTCCACCAGATTGACTGAAAATGTAATCGTTCTATGTAGTAAGGTTTGCTGGGTACCCAACCCTAGTTAAATCGAGGGGACTCCTCCCTCATTCCTTACAGTTGTACAGGAGTCTTCAGGTATAGGAAGCCTGCTTCTGGCCTTTGGTCCATCATGGCTGCCACCCAGGGGCTCCTAGCCTGGGCCTTAGTTTGCATTCCCCCAGTGGCCAATTCTGAGACAAAAATTAGGGTGCAAGTAATTTATTTGTTGAGTGACCCTGGGCAGCACAGAGGAGGAAGTAGAACAGGAAAGCGACCCAACACAGAGTACCTGAATGAGCCCCCTCGTCACTGTGGTGACTAGCGCTCAACCCTGACGAGGACCCTCTGAGAGACCCTATGAATGGGGGGTGGAGACGTTAGTTAATACCATATCTCTTCTCCCTCGACATTGTCTTGTGGAAAGTCCTCTAGATCCAAGTGGTAGAGTCCTAGTGCATTCTTACCTAATAGTTGCTCAGAGAGCTTCCACACCAGATAAAGTCCCTGATTTCTCCCCTGAACTCCAAATGTGGGACTGCCTGTGCCTCCCTTCTTCAAGAAGGAGTACCATTCCTATATCCGCAAAGCCTGTGAACACTTCCAAATGCCCTTCCTATTTCTACCAGGGAGTTGAGTTTCATCCTGCCTCAGAGCTTTGGTTCCAGGACCTGAGTTCCCAGAATTCTTGAAGATCTGACTTGCACCGTCTCCCTGGCCTCATAGGAAATGGCAAAATTAACTAGATGATTATATGATTCAATCCTCACTGCAAAGTCAAAATTTTTATTTAATCAAATCAAACATTAAAAAATCACGCAGTGTTTCAATTCACAGAGTACCTCTTCATTCATCACCCGATTCCAAGAATCCCTGCCAACACCTCAAAGTGCAGTAACATCCTCAAGCGGGCGGCAACCCCCTCCCCCAATCCTCCAAGCTACAGAGCATGGGGAAAGGACAGCAAGAATTCAAGAAATAAATGTTTTGTGATTAAAAGGAAAAAGTTACAAGCCAAGAAATTAAACAACTCCTGTTTGTAGTAGGTGGTGAGAAAAACGTAACGCAACACATACCCTTTCCTGCCTTTGCATAACCGGTTTGAAGTATAGTTCTGTGTGAGCGTATTCAAAACTTCTTGGTTTTCCTCGCAATAACAGCACAGGGAATAAGGGCTCAGTGTGTTGTAGGCACAAGGAGAACTTATCCTGCACTGACTCAGGCAGAGAGGAGCCAAGTTGTCAAGACAAAAGGCAACTTAGACACGTGAAATCCAGCATGACATGATGGTGGCTCAGTTCACAGATACAGTTCTGTGCCTGTATCCCAAGGACCCACATTTTGGGGTACCCCTTTACTTAGACCAGGTGGTTGAGGATATTTGTGACTTGCAGAGAAAATAGGCTACATGGTAGAAAGCTGCCCTACAATTGCAAGTTTCTTTCTTTTTTGATAACAGCTTTATTGAGATATAATTCACATACTATACAATTCACTCCTTTAAGGTGTACAATTCAGTAGTTTTTAATATATTCACAGTCACACAGCCATCACCACAATCAATTATAGAACATTTTTATCACTTCAAAAAGAAACCCATGCCCTTTAGCTATCACTCCTCCACCCCCCCACCCCCCCACCCCGCTCCCTAAGCCTTAGGCGACCGCTGATAAAGCTGTCTCTCTATATTTGCTTATTATGGACATTTCATATAAATGGAATCACGTAAGTGGTCTTCTGTGATGGATTTCTTCCATTTAGCATAATGTTTTCAAGGCTTATCCACACTGAGCATGTATCAGAATTTCATTCCTTTGTATGGCCTAATAATTATAACCTCTTATATGGGTATACCACATTTAGCTTATCCGTTCATCAGTCTGGACAACTGGGTCTTTTCCACCTTTTAGCTGGTATGAATAATGTTGTCACAAACATTTGTATGCAAGTTTCTGTGTGGACATGTGTTCTCCTTTCTCTTGGGTATGAATCTCGGAGTGGAATGTCTGGGTCAAACAAGAGCTCTTTGTTTAACTTCTTGAGGAACCGCCAGACCATTTTCCAAAGTGACTGCACCATTTTATATTCCCATCAGCAATGTATGAGGGTTCTAGTTTCTCCATATCTTGCCAGCACTGGCTATTACCTGACTTTTCACTCTGAGCCATCCTAGTAGGTATGAGGTGGTATTCGTTCTATTTTTCATTTGCATTTCCCCGATGATTGACTGATGGTGTTGAACATCTTTTCATGGGCTTGTTGGCGATTTGTCTGTCTTCCTTGTAGTTGGAGAAATGTCTGTTTGGATTCTTTGTTCATTTTTTAATTGTATGGTCTTTCTGAGTCAAGAGTTCTTTATGTATTCTAGATATAATTTCCTTATCAGATACATGATTTGCAAATACTTTTTCCCATTCCATGGGTTGTTTTTTCACCTTTTTGATTGTCCTTGCAGCACAGAAGTTTAATTTTGATGAAGTCCAATTATTTTTTTTAAGTAGGATCCACACCCAGCGCAGAGCCCAATGTGGGGTCAAATTAACTGTGAGATCAAGACCTGAGCCGAAATCAAGAGTCGGATACTCAACTGACTGAGCCATTCCAGTAACCCTGATTTGTTTTTTATTCTTCGGTTGCTTTTTTTTTTTTTAATGTGAGAGAGAGAGAGAGAGAGAGCATGAAGAGGGGTTGGATCAGAGGGAGAAGCAGACTCCCTGCTGAGCAGGGAGCCCTATGCGGGACTCGATCCTGGGACTCCAGGATCATGACCTGAGCCAAAGGCAGTCGCTTAACCAACTGAGCCACCCAGGCGCCCTATTCTTTGGTTGCTTGTTCTCTGGGTATCATATATAAGAATCCATTGTGAAATCCAAGGTCATAGTGATTTACCCCTACGTCTTCTTACTACAGTTTTACAGTGTTAGTTCTTATAATTTAAATCTTTCATTCATTTGAGTTAATTTTTGTATATGGTGTGAGGTAAAGGTCCAACTTTATTATATTCCACGTGGATATCCATGTGAGTTTCTTTTTGAGCCCTCTCTTTTCATTCTGGCTGCTGGTAGTTAAGGCTATTTTAATTAGAGACATCCTATGGGATACAGAAGTGATGTACCTGGGCATTGTGACCCCACTGTTTAATTTTGACCTTGTCAATACATGTTAAAGAAGCTGATTCAGGAGGAGATACATTTAGACTATTTGGTCTCTGACTTTTTATATTATCATAAAAGATTGGCTTTGATAAATAAAGCCATCACTAGAGATGAAATGGGCAGTTTTATTAATAAAATAGGAACGAAAATTCTCCCTAGCTCTGTGGATCTAATTCAGCATTGTTCAGGGAGCTTGTGGCTCCTGGTTCACACTCCTGCCACCCGTGGTTTCCCATTGCCTTTATCCCATTATTTTTCCCTCTGTCCCTCCTGTGACAGTGGAAGACTTGGCCTTCTATTTATATGGAGTCCCTTCACCTGTGCCCTGGCTGCCATCACTTGTCATCTGTGCAGGAACATTTGCTCTCTATTAGCTTCTGTCTGTCTGGTCCTTTAGTCTCTGCTGACCCTGCCCATCAGTATTTTAATGCTGTAGCTTACTGCAAGACTTGCATGCCTTGTTCTCCCTCTGACCCTCTTCTCTCTCGTGCTCTCTGTCTCTCATTAAAAAAAAAAAAAAAAAAAAAAAGGGCGCCTGGATGGCTCAGTTGGTTGGGCGACTGCCTTCGGCTCGGGTCATGATCCTGGAGTCCTGGGATCGAGTCCCGCATCGGGCTCCCCGCTCAGCGGGGAGTCTGCTTCTCCCTCTGACCCTCTTCCCTCTCGTGCTCTCTGTCTCTCATTAAAAAAAAAAAAAAAAAAAAAGACTTGCGTGCCTTGGTCCTATTTTCTCCTCAACGTGTGCTCCCTACCTCCATGCCCTGCCCTCCACCAGCCAGCCAAACTCCTTGAGACAGTCATCTTCACTTAGGTTTTCATTGTCCCATCTTACACTCACTTCTCAGTCCACTACAAACTTCTTTTTTTTTAATTTTTATTGTTATGTTAATCACCATACATTACATCATTAGTTTTTGATGTAGTGTTCCATGATTCATTGTTTGCATATAACACCCAGTGCTCCATTCAGTACGTGCCCTCTTTAGTACCCATCACCGGGCTAACCCATCCCCCCACCCCCCTCCCCTCTAGAACCCTCAGTTCGTTTTTCAGAATCCATCGTCTCTCATGGTTCATCTCCCCCTCTGATTCCCCCCCCTTCATTCTTCCCCTCCTGCTATCTTCTTTTTTTTTTTTTTAACATATATTGTATTATTTGTTTCAGAGGTACAGGTCTGTGATTCAACAGTCTTGCACAATTCACAGCGCTCATCATAGCACATACCCTCCCCAATGTCTATCACCCAGCCACCCCATCCCTCCCACCCCCCACCACTTCAGCAACCCTCAGTTTGTTTCCTGAGATTAAGAATTCCTCATATCAGTGAGGTCATATGATACATGTCTTTCTCTGATTGACTTATTTCGCTCAGCATAACACCCTCCAGTCCATCCACGTCGTTGCAAATGGCAAGATCTCATTCCTTTTGATGGCTGCATAATATTCCATAATATTCCTTTTGATGGCTGCATAATATTCCATTCCTCTCTCTCTCTCTCTCTCTCTCTCTCTCTCTCTCTCTCTATATATATATATATATATATATATATATATATATACCACATCTTCTTTATCCATTCATCTGTCGATGGACATCTTGGCTCTTTCCACAGTTTGGCTATTGAGTCCACTCCAAACTTCTGAGTCCATTATCCCAAGGCCCCAGTGAGCTCCATGCTACCAAACACTTTTTGGTTCTCATCTTGTCTACCAGTGAGGACTAAGCATGACAAGCCAAGAAAAAGGAAAGAATGGACATTGGGAAGGCACCTGTCAATGACTTTACTTGACTGCCTCAGTGGTCAGTGCTATGGGCCATTTCCTCCCTTGTGAAATAGTCTCTTCTCTTGGGCTCCACATTATTATGCTTCCCTAGTTTTTTTTCTCTCTGGCTGCTCCTTCTTAGTCTCCTGACAGACATTCTTTCCTCTATCCTCCTTAGGTCTCTTAATCCTCTTCCTGGGTGATAATTATTCCTGTGGATTTAATTACCTTGTGGACACAAGTGACCCTCAAATCCTTATCCTCTGCCTATATGCAAAGATCTCCAAATCTTTTTTTTTTTTAAGATTTTATTTTTAAATAATCTCTATACCCAATGTGGGGCTCGAACCTACAATCCCAAGATCAAGAGTCGGATGCTCAACCAACTGAGCCAGCCAGATGCCCCTAAAGATCTCCAAATCTTTATCTCCTATTTTGATCCATTTGTCAAGATTTGAATGTTTACAAAGCACTGAAAACTGAACATGTCCAAAATTAAGCTCATTTTACTCCCTCCCAACTTGCTTCTCCTTCAGAATTCTGTTTTCATAAAATGACTGCACCATTCACTCAGTTGTCCAAACTAGAAATCTGAGAGTCGTTCTCGATGTCTTGTTTCTCCTTATTCCCTGACCCTAATTAACCCCCAATGCCTGTTGAGTCTACCTACTACATGTCTACTGAGTCCTTCCACTTCTCTCCATCCCCACTGTTACCACCCCGGCCTTAACCAGCACAGGCAGACCCCTGGACTCTTCTGTCAGTGTCTCTGATCTCATTTTTCCACATGTTTCACTCCAATCTGACCCCACTCTGCAGTCAAAGTCTTTCTAAAATGACAATGGGTTCAGGTCACTTACATACAATTCTCTAAGGCCTTCTCATTGCCTTAGGATGAAGATGCAAATCCTTAACCCCCTACACAAGGCCCTCCATGACCTGGCCCATGCTGGCCTTCACGTGATAAAAGCAATGATTAGCAAAAGTTTGAGAAAGGACCCAAGGACGGAAGCTATGACCACATTGTTCAGCACTTAGTTTTCAGATACGGAAAGCTAGTCTTGAAACAGAGCAGGGACTGGACTCAGGTTCCCACAATACTGACCGTGAAATCCAGCATTCCTTGATAGCTGAAATCCTATGCTTCTTGACTAGCATATCTCATAGGAATGCGGAAGCAGGATGCTGACCGAAGGAGAGACTCAACTATAAAGACTGGTGAAGACCAAACCAAACCAGTCTGTGCCAAGATGGACCCCAGCGCTGACCTTTCACTGACTTTTTACCTCATTATAATACTGAAAATCATGCCCAGGGGTGAGAGTTAACATGCTAATGAGACAGAAGATGCATGAGGAAGCATGTTGTGTCCACTGCACGTGCCTTCCCAACTTCCTGTATCTCTCCTGCCCTTAAGTGCTTAGACATCGCTCCTTTCCTACCTTAGTCTCTGTAAAAACTTTTCTGGGCCTTTGTTGAAAAAACCAGCCTGAAACTTCCAGTTTGGCTTTCAGTAAATTTCTATCACTTAGAGAGCCAAAGGACCCTAGTAGGTAACAATCTCATGGTGAGCAATTTAATCAGGCCTAAACTTTCACCTGGATACTTTACTGCAACTTTTATATTAACTTAATAACAGTTTTATTATAAATCTTTTATCTATTCTGAAGCCCTTCTAGGATTATATTGATGTGTCTTTTCTCTTGCAGTAAGTATCCAGAGAGGAATTTGAAATATCTATTTATTAGATGTTACATATAAATATTTGAGTATTTTTTTAAGTTTTTATTTACGTGATCTCTATACCCAACATGGGGCTCAAACTCATGACCAAGATCAAGAGTCACATGCTGTACTGGATGAGCCAGCTAGGCACCCCCCTATAGTCCTAAAATGCATTTTTAAAAAAGATTTATTTGAGAGAGAGAGCGGGGGGAAGGGGGGAGAGGGAGAGTCTTAAGCAGACTCCTTGCTTGGTGTGGAGCCCTACACAGGGCTTGATCCCACTACCCTGAGATCATGACCTGAGCCAAAACCAAGAGTTGGAAGCTTGACTGAGTGAGCCACACAGGCGCCCCCTAGTCCTGAAATTCTTCTTCTTCTTCTTCTTTTTTAAGATTTTATTTATTTGACAGAGAGAGACACAGCAGGAGAGGGAACACAAGCAGGGGGAGTGGGAGAGGGAGAAGCAGGCTCCCCGCGGAGCAGGGAGCCCGATGTGGGGCTCGATCCCAGGACCCTGAGATCATGACCTGAGCCGGAGGCAGATGCTTAGCGACTGAGCCACCCAGGCACCCTAGTCCTGAATTTTTTTTTTTTTAAGATTTTATTTATTCACTTGAGAAAGAGAGAGACAGAGAGCATGAGCAGGGGAGAGATGCAGAGGCAGAGGGAGAAGCAGACTCCCTGCTGAGCTGGAAGCCAGATGTGTGGCTCGATCCCAGGACCCTGGGATCATGACCTGAGCTGACGGCAGATGCTTAACCATCTGAGCCACCCAGGCACCCTGCTAGTCCTGAGACAGACTGGACATCACCTGTTTCCAGATCTAAATCTCCAGGTTGGGACTGAGATTGTCCCCACTTAGATAGGCACACCACCCTGGCCTAGTCACCTGCAGACAGAAAGAATCATGATTCACAAACATGGTGGCTTCTGGGGCGCCTGGGTGGCTCAGTTGGTTAAGCGACTGCCTTCGGCTCAGGTCATGATCCTGGAGTCCCGGGATCGGGTCCCGCATCGGGCTCCCTGCTCGGTGGGGAGTCTGCTTCTCCCTCTGACCCTCTCCCCTCTCATGCTCTCTATCTCATTCTCTCTCTCAAATAAAAAAAAAAAAAAAAAAAAAAAAAATCTTAAAAAAACATGGTGGCTTCTGTGGTAATTATGTGGATGGTGTGTGTGTGTGTGTGTGTGTGTGTGTGTGTGTGTGTGTGTGTGTGTGTGTGGTGGGAAATATTGAAAAGAATGATAATAAGTGGTTGTTTCCAGAAGGAAAGGAGCTCTGTATTTACAAAACAATAGTCTTCACAACAACATGAAATTTTGTTAAGATCAGAAAAAATTATGTTATTTTAAAGTCTCACAGTTTTCTGTAACTTCTTAGTAAATCAGCACTGACTTAGCCCTTTCTCTGTCAAAGAGCTAACCTCATTCTTTACTAGCTACCTCACAAATTCTTTCTATGAGTCATTAACCCATAAAAAGTAGAGATATCTGCTTTGATCCTGTCATTTTAGAGAGGATGAACTCAAGGCCGCAGTGGTGACAGGACTTGATAAGCTCCCTCAGGGGGTTAGCAGAATGCCGCCTTCAGCACCTTTCTGGTCCAGTGCGTTTCTTCTTCTCTGCCCAGATCAGCCATCCTCCATAAGCCCTCCCCACAGCTGAGCTTGTGCCCTGAGACTGTTCAGAACGAAGTCTGGGAAGGACAGCAATCCTGACAGCCCTGTGGTAATGTTCCTCTATTCAGCTGCATGTCCTCGCCCCTAACACGGACTGGGAAACCTTGAGTCTTTTCCTGCATAATTAATCTAACTCCCTGACATCCCGTGGAGCATGGGTAGGACAAAGAGCTTTCAAGGACACACTGCCAAGGTGGTAGGCACGTTCTGAGGGAGGGGAGCTTCAGGCCTCTCAATGTTACAGATTGTTGATCTGGGAGTCTCAATACCAGAACACATCCAAACAGTAAGATTGCTGAAAAAAGGCTTCCCCGAGCCCACCTGCATTAGTATTCATCTTTTTTTAAAGCACACCATTGTATTAGTGGAAGAAAGCAGGGCGTGCTTAGAGTATGAACACTCGGGTCCGGGTTGACTGATTGGTCATATCACATGGCCTAATCCATCTTATAAGGGCAGGATGGTAAGAACAGTAATGGGTAGGAAGAATAAAGTGGCCCAGAGTGACGGGCAACTGCTAAAATGGCTCCCAGCAGTCATGTCTTTATTAATCTTCTCTCCTTGAGTATGGGCTGGACCTAGGGACTTCTAACAAATAGGGTATGGCAAAAGTGACTAGGTTACAAAAGACTTGACTTTCATCTCTCTTCTCTCTCTCATGTTTGCAGCCCTTTGTTTGAGGGAAGCAAGGTGCCATTTTGTGAGCTGTCTAATGGAGAGGTCCACACGGCAAGAAATGGATGTCTCTGGCCAACAGCCATAAAGACCTAAGGTCAGCCAATAACCATGAGTGAGTCTGGAAACAGATCTGCCCCCAGTTGAACATTGATTGACTACAGTCTCACCAGAAACCCTGATTGCAGTCTTGCAAGAGACCCTGAGCCAGAGACCCCAGTGAAGCCATGCCCAGATTCCAGGCCCACAGGAACTGTGAGATGAGAACAATTGTTTTCTGTTCTAAGCTACTAAATTTGGGGGTAGTTTGTTACAGAGCAATAGTTGGCTGATATACTCAGTGGGAAGCTACCTCGTGTTGAGAACTCATCAGACATTTCATTTTTTTTTAAAGATTTTTATTTATTTATTGAGAGAGAGAGAGAATGGTAGAGAGAGAGCATGAGAGGGAAGAAGGTCAAAGGGAGAAGCAGACTCCCCACTGAGCAGGGAGCCCGATGCGGGACTCGATCCTGGGACTCCAGGATCGTGACCTGAGCTGAAGGCAGTCGCTTAACCAACTGAGCCACCCAGGCGCCCTCATCAGACATTTCATGAAATGCAGGCTACTCACTGGTGAGCTGGAGACATTTTAGATGCACAAGCTGAAAGAGAAATTTAAAGGGGAAAGATCTTGCAAGAGCTGCTGCATCTTTTTAATAGAGCTGTTACTGTGAAACTGGTGATAGGAATTTAGCCTTAGTCCTATTAGCAGATCACCAAGGATTTCTTAATAAAAAATGTCATATATTTTTATTTTTGCATGATACTTTTGAAAACAGGGCTCTATTTTTTTAAAGATTTATTTATTTATTTTAGACAGAGTGTGAGCAAGGGAGAGTGAGTAGGGTGGGGAGGGGCAGAGGGAGAGAATCTTCAAGCAGTCTCCCCATGGAGCACAGAGCCTGATGCAGGGCTCCATCCTAGGACCCATGAGATCATGACCTGAGCCTAAACCAAGAGCTGGATGCTCAACCCACTGCTCCACCTAGGCGTCCCCGGGCTCTTCTTTAAGGAAATGAGTGTGATATCTACTTCATAGGGATTTTATGAGGATGGTACAAGTTAATAAATATAAAGCAATTAAAATAGTGTGTAGCTTATAGTTAGTGATGTATAAGCATTTGCATGTTAGGAGGAGGTCAGAAAGTGTGTTGAGTGAACCAGTTTGCAGTACATGCCCCAGAAACACTGCACCATGATGTTAAAATTAGTGTAGCAAGTGCTCCCCCTCCAAAGTCTGGCAGACTAGGACCCAACAGTTTACACAGGACATAAGCCATGCTTTGTCTGATTCAAACAAGAGAAAATATCATGGCTAGTATTTCAAACAGTTAATGGATATGTTTTTCTCCCTGTGCAATGCTCTTTATTCCTATACCATCATAAAGGCACACACACAGGCACACACACCCTCCCTAACCTCTTTTTTTATGATTGATTTATTTTTTTACAAAAGTTTATTCTTTTTTAAAAAAAAAAAGATTTATTTTAGAGAGGGAAAGAGAGAGCAAGTGAGCATTGGGGGAGGGGCAGAGGGAGAAAGGGAGAGAGAGAATCTCGAGCAAACTCCCCGCAGAGTGCAGGGCTCAATCTCATGGCCCTGAGATCATGACTTGAACTGAAACCAAGAGTCAGATGTTCAACTGACTGAGCCACCCAGCGCCCCTACAAAAGTTTATTCTTAAATGTACAACAGGATCTAAGACAACACTTCATTCTAGCTATAGGTGGCAATAGATGCTGTGACGGGGAATCCAGGTGTTTAAACAGGAATAGAATTAAGGATCACCATGACCTCAGACACAAGGAACAGCTTACTTTTTGCCAGATTTCCTAATCCCACCTATAGCCAGGTTAGGTCATGATCTCAGGGTTGGGAGATTGAGCCCCATGTTGGGCTCCCCGTTGGGTGGAGCCTGCTTAAGATTCTCCCTCTCCCTCTGCCCCTCCCCTCTCTCCCTCTCTAAAAATAAATTTTAAAAGTTTAAGAACAGATTCAAGTAGATATAAGAATTTAAAATATTATGACTTTATTTTCAATCAGTAAACTGATTTTCAGTTAGAAATGATTGCTCAATGGGTGCCTGAGTGGCTCAGTCAAGCATCTGCTTTGGGCTCAGGTCATGATCGCAGGGCCCCGGGATCAAGCTCCACATCAGGCTCCCTGCTCAGTGGGAAGCCTGGTTCTCCCTCCCCCTCGTGCTCTCTCTCGCTATCTCTCTCTCTCTCAAATAAATAAATAAAATCTTAAAAAAAAAGAGAGAGAAAGAAATGATTGTTCAAGGGGCACCTGGGTGGCTCAGTTGGTTAAGCACCAGACTCTTGATTTCAGCTCGGGTCATGATCTCAGGGTTGTAAGATTGAGCCTTGCACTGGGCTCCATGCTCAGTGAGGTGTCTGCTGGAGATTCTCTATCTCTCTGCTGCTCCCCCATCTCGGGATCTCTCTCTCAAAAAAAATGTTTGATAAATACAGTTGGAGCAACAGTCTAACCTTTTGCAAAAAATTAAATAAAATGGAGATTCTTACCTTATACCTATAGTCAATACAGATTAAGGATTGAGTGTAAGAAGTAAAACCATCAAAAAGCAAGAAAAAAATGTAGGTGAATATTTTTTATATGTCACACCAAAGGCATAACCTTAAAGATTGTTCAGCTGTAGTAGATAATGCTTGTTTTCCAAAGTGGTTATTATAGTTTACACTTCTATGAGTAGTTGATAGAGTTCCAGTTGCTCCATATCCTTGCCAACAACTGATATTGTCAGTTTAAATTTTTTTATGCATTTTAGTAGTTGTAAGTATCTCACTGTGGTCTCTTTTTTTTTAAGATTTTATTTTATTTATTTGACAGAGAGAGAGATAGTGAGAGCAGGAACATGAGCCGGGGGAGTGGGAGAGGGAGAAGCAGGCTTTCCACCGAGCAGGGAGCTTGATGCGGGGCTCGATCCCAGGACCCTGGGAACGTGACTCAAGCCGAAGGTAGACGCTTTAACGACTGAGCCACCCAGGCGCCCCTCTCTTTTTTTTTTTTTAAGAATTATTTATTTTAGGGGAGGAGGGGCAGGGGGAGGGAGAGAGAAAATCCTTAGGCAGATTCTATGCCAAGCATGGAGTCCAGTGCGGGGCTCGATCCCATGACCCTGAGATCATGACCTGAGCCAAAACCAAGAGTCGGATGCTCAACCAACTGCTCCACCCAGAGGGCCCTCTCACTGTGGTTTTAATTTGCATTTCCCTGATGACTAAAATGTTGGGTACATTTTCTTTACTTATAAATATGCATGCATTTTTTAAAAAGATTTTATTTATTTATTTGACAGAGAGAGACACAGCGAGAGAGGGAATAAAAGCAGTGGGAGTGGGAGAGGGAGAAACAGGCTTCCCACTGAGCAGGGAGCCCGATGCTGGGCTCGATCCCAGGACCTGGAATCATGACCTGAGCCGAAGGCAGATGCTTAATGACTGAGCCACCCAGGCACCCCAATATGCATGCATTTTTAATCCAGCAATCTTAATTCTAGGGCTTTATCCTGAAGAAATACACACACACACACACACACACTTTGGAATTATCCAATAATTGTATTCTGATGAAACATTTTTGGTATATTTATACTATAAAATCTGGTTATCTAGTGATAAATACTATTAATATCTTGATGGTGGTTTATCTTTGGAGTAGAATGGTGGGTGATTTTTTTAACCTCTAAACAAAACTTTAATACATTTCTAATTGTGTCCTGATAGATTTTTTTAAATATGTTCTTAACTTTTAGACATTTTTTTAATTTTCCACAGCATATATTGTTTTTATATTTGGAAAATACAGCAAAAAGTATTTCTATATTATTTTGTAACAACAGATATATTATTTTGTAAAAACAGATACAAATAAAAAATATAATCCCAAATAACCTAACAGAATACCCACAATTCAGTCATGAGCAATGTCATTGGAGGTTGTTTTTCGTTTAAAATGCAAAAGATATACCTAGTGCCCAAATCTTTCTAAATATGATATCATCTTTTTTTTTTTTTCAAGTAAGCTCTATGCCCAACATGGGGCTTGAACTCACAACCTGAGATCAAGAGTTGCATGTTGTGTTGACTGAGCCAGTCAGGTGCCCCCAGTTTCCTCTTTAAAAAGAATAAGGGCTCCTTGGAGAAATGCCTGAGAAGCACAAGATGAGCCAGGAAGATGGGAACATTTTGCTGTAACAGAAAGTATGGCAATGAAAAACCAACGAAAAAGAGATGGGAACATGTTAAAAGGATATAGAACTAGTTTCAAGGACAGCCCAGTGGCTACATCTGGGACAATTTTTGAGCTAAAGATAAACCAGGACAGTAAAGGATTATAACTTATTGAATAAAATAGGAATCCATCAATTCATGCTGATGATAGATAACCAAATAAATGGGGCTGAGCAAGGGACGGTCCTCCCTTACAGTGAAATATAGATCGGTAAGTGTGGAGGGAGCGGTACTGTTGAAAGATCACCATTTTGCAACCATCATAGTAAAGAATGGTTTGGGCAAGAAATAGCAATGATTGCTATATCTAGGGGGAAATATTTAATGAGGAAGAGGATATTTACTCAATTCTAAACTGTGTCTCTATAAATTGCTCATTAGTTGCAAGGGAAAAATAGTAACTATACAGTGGAGAAACTGGACGACATCTGGATCCATTGACCAACATTAGCCAACAGGCCTCTGAAACCAATAATACATTATATGTTGATTAATTGAATTTAAATTTAAAAATGGAAAAAAATAAAAAAAATTAACCAACAGGGTACAGACTGACATGGTGTGCTTCCAGATCTGATACTCAGAGAAGAACAAAACATCACTTTTGTGCCCTTCTGGCAGGGGACCCAGGACCTGAATCAAGTCAAGAGGAGACACCAGGCAAGTCCGACTGAAGAACATTCTACAAAACAACTGGCTTATTTAAACACATCAATGTCATGAAAGACACAAATACTAAAGAACCTTTCCAGATTAAAGAACATTAAAGAAACACGACAATTTAAATGCGTATGTGATCTTTGGTTAAAGCTGGTATTAGAGGGGGAAAATGCTATAAAGAATTTATTGGTATAGTTGACAAAATTGGAATATGGATTGCAGAGTAGAAAAAAGTATGTATCCAGGTTAGATTTCTTGATTTGAAACTGTGTTGCAGTTATGTAGGAAAATATACCTGTTCTTAAGAACTATACAATGAAGTTTAGGAGTATAACAAAGGCATGAGCTATATAAACTCAAATGGTTCAGAGAAAATAAATAATTACAGAGGGAGAAAAAGAAAATAAATGTGATGAAATCAGAAACAAATGATTATTCTGGATAAAGGCACAATGGGAATTCTTTGTAATTTTGGCAACTTTTTTAAAAAAAGATTTTATTTATTTATTTACCAGAGAGAGAGAGAGACAGAGCACAAGCAGGGGAGCAAGGAGCCCGATGCGGGACTTGATCTCAGAACCCTGAGATCATGACCTGAGCGAAGGCAGACGCTTAACTGACTGAGCCACCCAGGCATCCTGCAATTTTTCCTTACATTTGAAATTATTTAAAAAAAAGTTTAATAATAATAATGCACATAATCGTAGTCATGGGCTTGGTTTTGAATTATTTTATCCCAAACACACACACACACACACACACACACACACACACACACACACACACACACACACACACACCTAACTGAGATACATGGAATTTATTTATCTGGGGTAGGGGAGTAACAAGAGGGCTAATTTGGGAGTATATGGGCATGTCCCTCCATTCTTAATGGAAGACAGGCAGAGGAGTAGACCATTGTAACGGGTCTCAGAAATGGAAGATGGTGGCTGAGGCTAGAGAGCTGAATATTGAGATTCCTGGGAGGTCAGTTTGCTGTCAGACGTGGCCCATGGACATAGACATGAAGGTGGTCATAGTAAAATGGAACCTCCAGATTATAAACAATGGAAGGTAGAAGGGACACCATTAGAAACTGCCCGGGAGAAGCTAGCTGCCTGAGGGCTATGGGTTTCACAGGGCCGCAGCGAGGGTTGGAGGTACACGGGTGGCTTTGCAAACAACATTTCCTTTGTTGGTGCATTATTTAAAGAAATCAGTGGGCGATTTGCTGCATTTGCGGTAGCTATAGGGGCTGAATATTACCTGAAAGAAAGGTAAGGAGCATCACTGAAGATAATACCTAGAAGTATCTTAGAGGCTTCGTAACTCTCTTATAAAAATAAGATTTGTTCGCCGTAAAACAACAACAACAAAAACCCAGCAAAATGGAAGATGGCGTAATCTTCTTGTTTATAGCACATCACCTTGTTAGTCTCATTTCCCTTCCTTCTGTTGAAACACAAAGCACCGTGGCCAGTCCCCACGATGGTACTTGGGCTCCTTTGTTTAAGCCACTAAATCTCATCAGTGAGTGCACCGATATCATCAATCTCTTTTTTCTCAATCTTAATTCCAAACCAAACTCCTGTTGGAAGATTCAAATTTTAGTTCGTATTCCAATAAGCCCTATGGGCTTATTTTTCTATGGTGAACAAGCTAACAAAACACCTATATTTTTGAAGGTAGACCATTTGAAAGCTGCCTGTCAATAAACAAGCCAACAGACCACCATTGAAGAGGAAACTTTCTCCTACGAACAAGGCCGGAATGCCTATGGTAACAGGAACAGGACTGTCACAGCCCTCAGGAGTTACGGTTATAGATGGAAACGCATTTTAGAATGGTAGGAGATCCTTGCTTTTTTGTTTTGTTTTTCTTTCTGTTTTTTGTTTTTCTCCCCTGCAGAAAGCTTTTTTTTTTTCTTTCAAAGTTTTATTTAAATTCAAGTTAGTTCACATCCCCTGCAGAAAGCTTTATTGCTTCCATTTGGCCCACAGCGTGGGGGAAGCTCCGTGAGGGCTGAAAAACTACCTAGTGGCAGGGTGCCTGGGTGGCTCAGTGGTTTAAGCATCTGCCTTTGGTTCAGATCATGATCTCAGGGTCCTGGGATCGAGCCCCAGGCTGAGCAGGGAGCCTGCTTCTCCCTCTGCCCCTCCCCCTGTGCTCACTCTCTCTCTCTCTCTCCCCAACAAATACCTAACTAACTAACTAAATAAATAAAGCTACCTAATGGCTGCAGGGAGAGTCTCTGGCAGAAGCCTGACACCAGGGTGTTGCTACAGGGGCCACTCAAGAGCTGCCGGCTCCTCGTTGTACTTGGGGATGAGCCTTTCCAAGACACACTCTCCCCACCCAGCTTGGGGGCCGGCCAGCCCGTGGAAGTGAGTCAGGTTGTTACCATGTTCTTGAGAATTGTCACCTCCTCATCTAAGAAGCGGTTCTCCAGGAGTCATAGAAATGAAGGTCTACTCGGGCAGAATGCAGGGCCCACCCCAGGTTCTCCTCTAGAACAGAAGTGGCTTCCGTGGTGTCCCGGGTTTTACCCCACTCATCTTGGGATGGCTTCTGCAAGTCCTGGAAGAGGACATAGCTGCTGCACTGGTTTTGCATCTTCAGGACATACCCAGCACCCTCATGCTTCTCGGCCAACCCGTGAGAGAAGAGGTGTGCTCCCTCCAGGGCCACATCCTTGAGGTGGAAATGGAAGCCCAAAGAGAGGTGGGTGTAGGAGGTTCCCAGATACATGTTGACCAGGGGGGTTGACGGCAGACCACACCTAGGTGGAATCATTCTTGTAAATCTGGAAGCTCATGGTTGACCGGCAGTAAGGAGCTAAGCTCAACCTACAGGGTTGGCTGGTCGGAAGGCAGAAGATGGCCAAGAAGATAGTTCTGAAAGTTGCAGCTGGAAGAGAGGTTGGAGGGGGGCTGGAGGCTGGAGGAAAGGGGTACCCCTGGGTCTGTTCTGTCCAAACACTGCTGAAGCAGGAGACGGGTTCACGGGCCCATCGCACACACTGCCAGGACGTAATCTTTGACACAGGTGTAAGAAATGCTGTGGCTTTACTAACAGGATGGGTGGGAATACAATTCAACCACGTAAGGCCCATCCAAAATGGACTTTTTATATTTATTTATTTATTGCCATAATTTTAAAACTTTATGTTATGGGAACTTTCAAATATACACCAAAGTAGAGGGAACACTACAATATATGGATTTATTATATTTAGCTTTGCCTTTGAAACCTTCCACTGGTCTGGCCTTTGTAAAAAGCAAACCTAACCTATTCATTTTCCTTCCCATCCCCCAACCCTTCTTGGGACAAATAAGTAAAACTAAAACTGGTAGGACAGACCACAAGGTTGACTCTAGCTATGATGTGGACTTGGCTAAATGATGTTTGGGGAAGACATTAAGGTTTTAAGGTCATGAGGCACCAGTTAGTACAGTTAGTACGTGAGGCAAATGCATCTGCCCAAGAAGAGGCTAACGGAATAAAGAACTTAATGATGCTTCGAAGCATGTATGTCATTCACGCTCAGGTGGGTATCTACAGTGCAAGAAGATGGCTAATTTTAGTTGAAACATTCTAGGTTTATGTTACAAGGCTTCCTTTCTTTTATTTTAAATTCATGTATTTATAATCAAGTATTAACTTTGCCCCCAAAACTAAAAATAGTAGAGGTAACAAGAAAGGTAAACATATTTCAAGGCCATCTTTATTAAGAAACTTTTTAGGAGGGGCACCTGGGTGGCTCAGTCGTTAAGCGTCTGCCTTCGGCTTAGGTCATGACCCCAGGGTCCTGGAATCGAGCCCCCCATTGGGCTCCCTGCTCAGCTGGGAGTCTGCTTCTCCCTCTCCCTCTGCCTCTCCCCCTGGGTCATACGCGCACTCTCTCTCTCTCTCTCTCTCTCTCTCTCAAATAAATAAATAAATAAATAAATAAATAAATAAATAAATAAATAAAATCTTAAAAAAATATAGAAAGAAACTTTTTTGGAGAATGGTTTAGGTACTCATGTCAAATTTTAGGTCTTAATTAACCTCAGCTTAATTTTCCTGCCACCGGAGTGTTCTGTTTCCTCAGTGAGTAGTCATTCTAGAATGCCTTGGGAGAAGTCACTGAAGAAACAGTTCTGAAAGGCACAGAAAAAAAGGGACATCAGAGAGTATGTGAGTTGTGTCAGGGGGAAATGGGGACATGAGCTTAAGACATGGACTCTATCTTACTGAAGTTGCACACAGATGTTTGTACAAGGGGGTTTATTGCACTGTGGGTACAGTGAACATTTAGGAATAAATTAAATATCCATCATTACAGAACTGATCTAGTGAATTGTTTGCCCATACTGTGAAATACTCTGCAACTATTAAGAAGCATGAGATAAGGTAAATGCACTGATACGGGGAGGTTCCTAAGACATACTATAAAGAGGAAAAAGCAACTTGTGAAACAATGTGTACAGCATGACCCTTTTATATTAAAAACCTGTATAATGTTATGTACATGTGTTACATGTAAATGCATAGAATGGCGACAAGAAGGATGGCCACCAAACCACAGTCCTGGCTAATTTAGAGGAGGGATGTAAAAATGGGGATGAGGGTGCAAGGTGACTTTTATATTTTTGCTCACTAGAATTGATTCCTGTTTTGATCTTTTATCGTAACAGTGTGTTCATGTTACTTGTGTAATTTCCTTTTTTGTTAGCGATTCATTAATTTATTTGAGGGTGGGGGAGGTGCAGAGGGAGGAGAGAGAGAATCCTCAAGCAGACTCTCCACTGAGCAAGGAGCATGACAAGCGATTCAGTTTCACAACCCTGAGGTCACGAACTGAACTGAAATCAAGAGTCAGACGTTCCACCAACTGAGCCATCCAGGCACCCCATCACTTGTGTAATTTTCAAAAGTTCACTTGATGCATTCAGTCTTTCCTGAAAACAAGAAGTACTAATTCATAATGTATGTTGAACCCCTTGTGTGCATAACTCTTTGACATCTGACCTCATCCCCCCTTCAAGAGCTAAAAACAAGAGAGATTATTTCTGTGACAGTTCCTCAAATTCATGCTCAGATCACTTAACTGGCTTGACTGTTTTTTGGTCCTACCCTCATAATTAGAGGATTCTCTCCCTGTCTCTCAAGGGCATATCTACTTTCTTCTCTTCTTGACTGCTCCATTGACTTGATTATTTTTCTTAGTCAGGCTCTCCTAACTCTGGTGTCCACTGTGGCGTAACTCCTCCTGTTTAAAGTTTCCAGGCTGCAAAATGAGTGTAGGGTCAGCTTTCACTAAATTACTTATTTGGATGAAGGAAGCTGATGAAAGGTTCAGAGTTCTATTGGCAGTTAACAATTCCTCTTGATTACTGGCTTGGTGGTTTTACCTCAAGAAGAGGGAAGTCCTTTGAATCTAAAGATAGAATAGACTCTGCTGTAAAGGAGATTGAGCCAAGGAAACTCTTCTTAACCTGTGTCTCAGTTATCTATTTCTCATGAATTGATGGCTCATCTCTGCTCCCCTTATCATCAGCTGGGACAACTCAACTGGAATGATGAAGGATTCACTTTCAAGATGGCTCACTCACATGGCAGGCATATTGCTGCTCACTTAACTGGGAGCTCAGCCAGGGTTGTGGGCCAGAGGCCTCAGGTCCTTTCTAGGTGGGTCTCAGCACAGGATGCTTGGGTTTCCTCACAGTATGGCAGCCAGATTCCAAGAGCAGTCATCCCAAGAGAACAAAGCAGATATTCATGATATTTTAATGATCTACCCTCAGAAGTTACATAGGGTAAATTCTACCATACTCTATTGGTCGAGAGTCTCAAGCCTATTCATGTTCAAGAGAAGGGGGGATAGACTCTATCTCTTGATTGGGGCAGATAAAGGCCATCCATTGGCCACACTCAAACCACTCTCGGTTTGAGAGATAGCAGAGTTGATACTGGATCTGAAGTAGAATACAAAAGCAGTGAGGCAAATGTGAAGCCTGAGAAACTGATCTTCCCAGATCTCTCTCAATCAGATCTTCTGTAGTTTGGTTGATGACTAATTTTCCAAAACATTAGCAGATAAATCTGGGAGATGAAGTGAGGTCACTGGATCAAAAAGTAAATACATTCATAATTTTGATAGATATCAGCATATTGTACCCTATTTCACACTCCCATCAGCAATGTATAATCCTTCTATTTTCCCCATACATTTGCCTACATGTTGTGTTGCCAAACTTTCTATCCAGTTGGTGAAATGGTATTACCAGGATAGTTCTAGTTGCTTTTATTATTAACAAAGCCAAGTTTTTTTATTCATATTTAAGAGCCACCTGTATTTATTTTTCTGTGAACTGTCAATGTTCTGTGACCATTTTTTTCTTATTTGCCATGTGTCTTGACTTTGTGGTATTTTTTTCCATGCAGAAGTATTTGATTTTTATGTAATCAAGTTTATCAATGTTTCCTTTCATGGTTCTGGATTTTTTTTAAACTTATTTTTATCAACATATAATGTATTATTTGTTTCAGGGGTACAGGTCTGTAATTCATCAGCCTTACACAATTCACAGCACTCACCATAGCACATACTCATGGTTCTGGATTTTGGGTGATGGTAAGAAAGGCTTCTCCTCTCCAAGGCCACAAAAGAATCCACTCACAGTGTTCTCTGGTACTTTTATGGTTCATTTACTAAGCGCTTTGAAATCTTTATCAAAATAAAGAGTTGAAAGGAAAAGGAAAGCAGTTAGCAATATTTAAGACTAATACTTACTAAGAATAAACCTAGCAGGGGCACCTGGATGGCTCAGTCGGTTAAGCGTTTGCCTTTGGCTCAGGTCATGAACTCAGGGTCCTGGGGATCGAGCCCCATGTCACTCTTCCTGCTCGGCAGGGAGCCTGCTTCTCCCTCTCCCTCTGCCCCCCCCCCCCACCGTGTGTTCTCTCTCTCTGTCAAATAAATAAAATCTTTAAAAAAAAAAGAATAAGCCTAGCAATATTTAAGACTAACATGTAAAGATATCCAGGGATGATAGCTTATTTTATATAAGCAAAGATCAATTAACAACTGTACTTTAACAATAATAAATGTTAAATGCCATTAAAACTTTAACCAGTTAGGAAATGCTCTCGTATACAAAGATGGATATTTTGGAACAGTTATTAGGTAAATCTTAAAGAGTTCTCAAGTTTGAACTTTGCATAACTCTAGAATGGAAAAGAGTTGGGGTCTATTTCCCCACCCGTTGCATCTGGGCTAGGCTTGGGACCTTACTTTGACCAATAAAATATGGCAGAAGTAATAGTATATGACTTCTGAGATTTGCATCTTCTCTTACTCTTAGAATTCAGACACCATGCAAAGAAGACTGGGCCAGCCTGTGGGAGACATGTGGACTGGCCCACAGCCAGCACCAGTTCTTACATACGTGAGTGGGGCCATGTTAAATCAACTAACTAGTTCAAGTCAAGCTGCAGTTTGACTACAGACATGTAAGTAACCCCATGGGAGATCAGTAGAACAGCCCCACTAAGCCCAGTTCAAATTGCTGAACCACAGAATGATGAGTAAATAGTTGCTGTGTGTTCTTTTTTTATTTTAAGTAGGCTCCACGCCCAACGTAGGGCTTGAAGTCATGATCCTGAGATCAAGAGTTGCATACTCTACTGACTGAGCGTGCCAGGTACCCCCAAATAGTTGCTGTTTTAAGCCACTATTTTGAGGCTACGGTTTGTTACACAGCAATAAACAACTCATACACATGTTGGGCGCCTGGGTGGCTCAGTCGTTAAGCATCTGCCTTCAACTCAGGTCATGATCCCAGGGTCCTGGGATGGAGCCCCGCATCAGGCTTCCTGATCGGCGGGAAGCCTGCTTCTCCCTCTCCCGCTCCCCCTGCTTGTGTTCCCTCTCTTGCTGTCTTTCTCTGTCAAATAAATAAATAAAATTAAAAAAAAACTCATACACATGTTTTTCTGAGGAGTTATGAATAAAGAAATAAGATAATACAAAATAGTGAATGATAGCTTCAGTTTTGTTCATTAATTTGTTCATTCACATCCTGTCTATAGCCTGCAGAAAGGATTCAGTACTGCTGTGGTGGGCAGACCCAGTGATCCTTGCCTTCTGGTATTGGTGCATTTTATAATCCCGTCCTCTTGTCAGCTAAAACTAATGACTGTTTCTAATAGAAGATGGCACAGGTGATGGGATGTCATTCCCATGATTATTTTCTCATCTATAAAACTCCATCATACTAGTAGATTCACACTAGGGGTTCTCCTTGTTGGCTTGAGGAGGTAAACAGCCATGTTGAAGAAGCTCACTGGCAAGAAACAGCATGTGGCCTCTGGGAGCTGAGGGTGGGTGGCCTTTAGCCAACAGCCCCAACAAGAAACAGAAGCCCTTGAGGTGCCTAGGTGGCTCAGTCAGTTAAGCGTCAAACTCTTGGTTTCAGCTCAGGTCATGATCTCAGGGTCGTGGGACTGAGCCCCGAGTTGGGCTCCAGGCTCAGTGTGGAGCCTGCTTGAGATTCTCTACCTCTCCTCCCACTCATGCGTGCATGCTCTCTCTCTCTCAAATAAATAAATAAACTCTTAAAAAAGAAACAAACAAACAAAAGCCTTCAGTTCCTCTACAACCACAGGAAATGAATTCTGCCAATAACCTGAGCAAGCTTGGAAGCCAATTTTCTCCCAGCTGAGCCTCCAGATGAGAATGCAGCTCAGCGGGCATCTTGGTTTCCTCCTTGTGGGTCCCAGAGCAGAGGATCCAGCTAAGCTGGGCCGGATGCCTGGCCCACAGAAACTATGGGATAATCAATCCACGGCATAGAAACTAATACAGATACTCAGAGAGCGTCAGCACGCAATCCTTTAATGTGAAAGTAACCTTTGTTCCTAGAAGTAAAATTCTGGTTTGTTAAAAGGAAGACATTTTACAGTTTTCTAAGGTCATTTCTTTCTCATCACACCCAGATTTCTTTAAAATCCTCAACAGGAGGGGGGCGCCTAAGTGGCTTAGTTGGTTAAGCATCTGCCTTCAGCTCAGACCATGATCCCGGGGTCCTGGAATCGAGCCCCATGTGGGGCTCCCTGCTCAGTGGGGAGTCTGCTTTTCCCTCTGCCCCTTCCCCCCCTTGAGCTCAAGCGCACGTGCTCTCTCTCTCAAATAAATAAATAATCTTAAAAAAGCAAATCCTGGACAGTAGGGCATTTATTTTCATGGTTGACTCAGGAACTGAGGATCATTTACTTAAAGAAGGTGGGGCAGGGAACAAATAAAATTTGTATACATGTGAAGGGGGAACTTTTATTTATTTATTTTTATTTTTTTGTAAAGATATTATTTATTTGTTTGTCAGAGAGAGAGAGAGAGCACAAACACGGGGAGCGGCAGGCAGAGGGAGAAGTAGGCTTCCCACCGCGCCAAGCAAGGAGCCCAGTGCAGGACTCGATCCCAGGACCCTGGCAGACGCTTAACTGACTGAGCCACCCAGGCGTCCCAAAATGGGCAATTTTATATATAACAATGAGGAAGCTAGCTAATTTGCACTGAGCTAAGAAAAAGAGAAGGGTGTTAAATGCAACAAAAGCACAGAGGATTTTTACCTAAACCTGAAGTAAATTCTAAGATAGTTTTGGCCTAAAGCTTCCAATCACAGTTAGAGACCCTTACTTGTAAGTCAGGACAGGCCAACTGCTTTCCATTTCCTGCTTCATATAGACTAATAATTAAGGATTTAACTTAAAAGATTAGAAAATTTCCTGATGACCATGGTGGAAAGATATCAAACTTTATTTGGTAAAACCCAAAATCTTGCCTTTCTAGATTTCTAGGAAAAATGAGTAGGCTGTTGGAAAAGTTTCAGAAATGTGAATTGTTTGATATCTTGAGAGCTCCTTAAACTATGTAATTCTAGAATTTGTGACAGATTGCTATGTAAGCAAAGCACTAGAATTATTTTTATAGCTTCTCTAGTCTCTGTATTCCTTCCATGTTTACAGTATTTGTTTTTTCTTACTATAAACTTCAATGAAAGTAAATAAAAATGTTTTGTTCTATATTTGTTTAAAATTTTAAATCCTAGTCCAAATTTATTGGTTTAAAAAATATGAGTATGTTTTATTATCCTGAAAGTATGTTTGTTTTTCATCACCTCCCTATGAGCAAACCTTGTTCAAAACATTTTAACCTAAAAATTAAAAGTACATGTTATAAAAGTAAATTTTTAAAGGATCCAAACCTTTTTTTTTTCCTCAATAATAAAGTATCTTGGGACATGTTCCTAGCCAAACCTAATTCAAAAATCCCTAATTTTTGTTACTAACAGGTTTATTGAAATATAATTTATATACCATACAAGTCACCCTTTTAAGATATATAACTCAGTGTTTTTTAGTATATTCACAGAGTTGTGCAACCACCACCACAACCAATTTTAGAATATTCTCATCACCCCAAAAAGAAACTCTGGATCCATTAACAGTCGCTGCCCATTCCCTACCCCACCCCCAATCTCTCTAGCCCTAGGCAATCACTAATCTACTTACCTTCCCTATAGATTTGCTTATTCTGAGCATTTCCTATAAACAGAATTGTGCAAAATGTGGTCTTTTGTGACTGGCTTCTTCTACTTAGCATGTTTTCAGGGTCTTCGTATATCAGTACCTCATTCCTTTTTTTTTACCTAATAATATTTCATAGCATGAATACCCCACATTTTATTCATCCATTCACCAGTTGCTGGATATTTGAGCTGTTTCTACTTTTTCATTACTATGAATAAGGCTGCTATGAATATTCATGTGTAAGTTTTTGTCTAAACATATATTTTTATCTAGCTTGGGTATCTAAGTCTATGGTGGAATTGCTGGATCATGTGGTAACACTGTTTAAAGCCAAACTGTTTTCTGCCATAGTGTGCTATTTTACACTCCCTGTAAAGGAGTACTGTATGAGGGCTCCAATTTCTCCACATTGTCAATAACACTTGTTAATATCTTTTTTATTACAGCCATTCTAGGGGGTGTGACGGGGTGTCTCGTGGTTTCACTTGCTTTTCCTTGATGATGTGCAGCATCTTTTCAAATGCTTATTAGCCATTTCTTTATCTTCTTTGGAAAAATGTCTATTCGTATATTTTACCTATTTTAAATTGAGTTATTTGTGTTTTTATTATTGAGTTGTTATTTATATATTCTGGATATAAGTCCATCATTAGATATATGAATTATAAAAATTTTCTCCCATTATATGAATTGTCTTTTTTTTTTTAAGATTTTATTTTATTTATTCGAGAGAGAGAGCACGAACGTGGGGAGGGGTGGAGGGAGAGAGAGAAACTGACTCCCCACTGGGCAGGGAGCCCGATGCAGGGCTTGATGCCTGTACCCTGGGATCACGACCTGAGTGAAGGTAGATGCTCAACCGACTTAGCCACCCAGGTGCCCCTGTCTTTTCATTTTCTTGATGGTGTCCTTTGAAGCACATTTTCTTAAATTGTGTTCATTTAATGATGTTTAATTTATCTCTTTTTTTTCTTTTATTGCTTGTATTTTTGGTGTCATATCTAAGAAAACTGATCTAAGATCATGAACATTTATGCCTTTGTTTTCTTCTTTTTTTAAAAAATTTCGTTTATTTGCTAGAGAGAGAGAGAGAGAGAGAGCGCACGTGTGCAAGCACTCAAGTAGGGGGAGTGGCAGGCAGAGGAAGAAGAAGCAGGCTCCCTACTGAGCAGGGAGCTCGTTGTGGAGATCCATCCCAGGACCCCGGGATCATGACCTGAGCCAAAGGCAGACGCTTAACTGACTGAGCCACCCAGGCACACCCACCTTTGTTGTCTTCTAAACATTTTATATTTTTTAGCTCTTACCTTTAGATCTTTGATCCATTCTGAGTTAATTTTTGTATATGATATAAGGTAAGGGTTCATCTCCATTTCATTTTAAATGATTTTATTTATTTCAGAGAGAGAAATAGCACGTGCATATAAGTGGGGGGAGGGGCAGAGGGAGAGAGAATCTTAAGCAGACTCCGTGCTGAGTCCCATGACCTGGAGATCATGCCCCAGGCCAAAACCAAGAGTCCGGTGCTCAACCAACTGAGCCACCCAGGCATCCCTTCTTTATTTTTTATTTTTATTATTTTTTTTAATGTGAATACACAGTTGTCCCTGTACCATTTGTTGAAATGACTATTCTTTCCCCATTGATGTCTTGGCACCCTTATTGAAAATCAGTTGACCATAAACCTGAGGGTATATTTCCAGTATCATTTTTTTTAATTTTAAAGTCTATTTTGTCTGATATTAGTATAGCCACTCTAGCTTTTTTTATGGTTCTGTTTGCATGATTGATGTATTTTATCATCTTTTTTTTTAAAGTAGGCTCTATGGTCAGTGTGGGCCTTGAACTCACGACCTCAGGATCAAGAGTCACATGCTCCACTGACTGACCCAGCCAGGTGCCCCCATCTTTTATTTTCAACCTATTTGCATCTATGGCATAACAAATTACCACTAGTTCAGTGGCTTAAAACAACACATGCTTATAATCTCAGTTTCCATTGGTCAGGAGTTTGGCATAGCTTCATTGGATCCTCTGCTCAGGGTCTCACAAGTTTGTCATCAAAGTAGCTGGGTTACATTCTTATCTGGACTTTGGGTCCTCTTTCAAGCTCATTTATGTTGGCATAATTCAGTTGCTGGGTTTCTAAACTGAGACCATCAGCTCTTAGAAGCTACCTTTCTCCATAGGCATTTGACAACATAGCTGTTCTCTTCTTCAAGAGAGTGTCTTTTTTTTTTTTAAGATTTTATTTATTTATTTGACAGAGAGAGAGATAGCTAGAGCAGGAGCACAAGCAGGGCGAGTGGGAGAGGGAGAAGCAGGCTTCCCGCGGAGCAGGGAGCCGGATGCGGGGCTAGATCCCAGGACCCTGGGATCATGACCTGAGCTGAAGGCAGACGCTTAATGACTGAGCCACCCAGGCGCCCCCAAGAGAGGGTCTTGAGAGCCATCAAGAGCACCGAGGAATGTATAGAATTGTTGAATCATTATAGTGTACACCTGAAACGAATATAGCACTGTATTTTAATTATACTTCAATAAAAAAAGAAGGGAAGCCACTCCCTATGGAGAATTAAAAAAAAAAAACCATGTCTCAGCTGACTCAAGTCTCTCTCATTAGGGAAGGGTTGGATCTGCTTTCAAGGGACCACCTGATTATGCCAGGCACACCCAGGGTTATCTCTCTTTTGATTAACTCAAAGTGAATTAATTAGGGACCTTAACTACATCTGCAATACCCTCTCCCCTTTTGCCCTTTTCTAGTAGTTAGAAGCAAGTCACGACTTCTGCCCACACTCAAGGAGAGGGAATCTCACAACAGTGTAGATACCAGGGTGGCAAGAATCGCCAAGGGCCATGTTAGAATTAGGTCTCTGACAGATGGCTCACAGGTAGAAGTGCAACTTCTCTATGTACATCCCTTTTATCTTTTTGATTTTTGAAGTATGTGAGTTTATTATTCAAAAATACAATAAAATTTTAAATCTTTGAAACTTTGCTTTGGAGTTTTATGTCTTTTATGACAAAGACCACTCTGTGTAGTTTGTTTTTGTCTTAAATTCATCTAGTCACTGTGAGATCCTGATAAAACCATGGACTCTGGTATCAGGCAGTGGAACTTTAAGTAAGATATTTAATCTCTGTGTGTCTCGATTTCCTTTTCTGTAAAATGGGGCTCTGATAGCCCATAATCAGCATGTTATGAGAACTAAGTGAGCTACTGGATAACATGACATCTGAGTGGCACACAACAGTGCTTGCTTCGGCAGCACATATGCTTAGTGGCAAACGAGAGGAAGCATTTATTTCAACAATCGTGGCGTGGCTAGAATGGCTCTGCCCATCTCAGCTGGGCTTGGCTGGGCTGGACTCCAAGCTGTGTGTTCGCTTTTGTCTGCTTCATTCTCATTCTTCTGGGACTAGCGGACTACCCAGAGGAAGTGTTTTCATGGCCATGAAAGCAGCCCTTCACATGGCAGCAGCCTGGAGCATAAAAGGAAAAGCACAACTGCGGAAGCCTATTTCACGCCTCTGTTTGCATCCTACCGGCCAACATCCTAGTTACCAAAGATAGTCACATGGCCAACCCCACAGCTGAGACTTAGGTCAAGCCCAATGGCAAGGGGGTAATGAAGTATACTCCACACACTGCAAGGCAATAGCAAGGATGTGGATGTGTAACTACAGGGGAGTGAAAAATTGTGACCTACACAGTTTGGTCTAAAATTAATGTGCAAAAGGGGCGCTTGGGTGGCTCAGTCTCTTGAGCCTTGGACTCTTGGTTTCGGCTCAGGTCATGATCTCATGGGTCTTGAGATCCAGCTGGTTGGGCTCAGCGCTTAGCAGGGAGAATTCTTGAGGATTCTCTCTCTCTGCTCTTTCTCCCACTAGCACACATGCACGCGCTCGCTGTCTAATAAATTAATCTTTAAAAAAATAACTAAAATTAATGTGAAAGACATTTAGAGCCATCTCTGGAATATGATAAATGCTCCCTAAATCTTTGCAATCGTAGTGCCAAATTTTTAAAAAGGAAATAATATTGTTGAATGCCTCTAAAAGGTTTGCTAGTTATATCAATAATATTGCTGTTCTTCACAGCAAAGCTGGGGTAGGAATGTAAAATGGAATAGCCACTCCGGAAAACATTTTGGCAGTTTCTTAAAAAGCTAAACACACATTCACCATAAGGCCCCCAATTGCACTCCTGGGTATTTATCCCAGAGAGATGAAAACCATGTGCACACGAATACATGTGCACAAACATTCATAGCAGCTTTATTTGTAATAGACACAATTTGGAAAGAACCACAAAGTCTTTTAACGGGTGAGTGGGTAGACAAACTGTGGAACATCCATACCATCAGCAATAAAAAAGAACGAACAACTGATACATGGAATAGTTCTCAAGGGAATAATGCTGAATGACAAAGGGCAATCTCAAAAGGCTCCCGAGCGTATGATTCCATTTATACAGCATTCTCAAAGGACAGAAATGATAGAACAGATGAGTGGTGAGCAGGGGTTAGAGATGGAGTGAGGGGAGGAGTGGGACTATCATGGGGTAACATGAGGGGTCTTCGTGGTGAGAGAACAGTTTTCGATCTCGATTGGTGGTGGTTACACAAATCTACACATGTGGTAAAATCGCATAGATCTACACACACACGCACACACACACACACACACACACAAGTGCATATAAAACCTGTGAAGTCTGAATAATGTCTGTGGATTATACCGATATTCCTTTCCTGGTTTTGGTATTGTACTATTGTAATAGAAGATGTTACCGTTGGGGAATACCAGGTTAAGACTATATAAGGCCTCTCTGTACTAATTCTACAACCTCTTGTCAATCGAGAATTGTTTTTTCTTTTCTTTCTTTCTTTCTTTTTTTTTTAGAGAGAGAGCATGCACGAGTAGTGGGTGCAGAGGGAGAGGGGGAGAGAATCCCACGCATACTCCACCCCAGTGAAGAGCCCGACGAGGGACTTGATCTCGTGACCCTGAGATCAGGCATGACCTGAGCCAAAATCAAGAGTTGGATGCTTAACCAACTGAGCCACCCAGGTGCCCCAATCTATAATTATTTCAAAAACAATTTTTTTTACCAAATTTTGAATCATGTTAAGAAAGGCATCTTTTCTCCAAGGTTATAAAAAGAGTTCACCCCTAGTTTTCTTCTTGTGCTTTTACAGTTCCATTTTCTGGGTGTTTTGAAATTTTTGCCAGATTAAAACAGAAAGCACCTGTACATCCAACTACCTATACAACATCTCTTCTTGGAAGTGTCATACACTTCTCGAAAACTGAACTGAAATATACTCAAATGCAAACCTGGTCAGGGCTCAGTGATCCCTATCTCAGTGGGCTGTCCTGTGCATTCTTACACAAGCCAGAGATGGGGAGTCATCCTTGAAAACCTCTCTTCCTTGTGGCTCACCCACTCCATAGTCAATCTTCCAATGAGTTCATTAATTTTGCTTCCTAAGCATCTCTTGGAAGCTTTCATTTCTTACTATCTCTTCTTCTATGGTCATAGGTAAGTTACTATCAGGTCCTGTTGGGATTACTGCAAAACTAACTGGCTGCTGTATCAATCGTGACCATCTCTTTCGTGTATTGGGGGAGCTTTTCAACATGCAAATCTGAATAATATTCAGATTTAATATATATTTAAGTATACATAATATACATTTCATATAAATGTAATATTACATACCCACCCATTCCATCCTTTCCCCTACAAGGGAGGCATTTATTTATTTGTTTATTTGGGGGAGAGAGAGTGAGTGGGGAGGGGCAGAGGGAGAGAGAGAGAGAGAGAGAGAGAGAGACTCCCTGAGATCATGACCTGAGCTGAAATCAAGAGTCAGTCACTTAACCGATTGAGCCATCCAGGCGCCCCACAAGGGAGGCATTTAAAAAAAGCATCTTTGATGGATTCTCATTGTGTTTGGTTGGAAAAAGATCAAAATCTTTAAATGGCCTTATGGCACTGCATGATTTGATCCTTGTCTGTCACTCTTGCTTTGGACAACACTCTCCGTCTACGGCCATACCACCCTGAACGCGCCCGATCTCATCTGGACAACACTCTCCCCCTTAGCCTAGCCAAAATGGTTTTCTATTTCATTCTCCATCATCCCATGATCTCTCCTTGCCAGAGGGCCTTTCCACATGCAATTTTTTTCTCAGGAATGAGAGGTTTGGTTTAGTTAATTTCTCTTCATTCTTTGGCTTACTACTTCTGCAGAGTTGCTTTCCTTGAGTCCCAGATAAAATATAAGTTTCTCATATATTTGAGAATATATAGTCTCATAATACTATATTCCTTCTGTATTCAAATATATTCAAAGGAGTTCTCATTTTATACATTAATGTGTGATGATTTCCTTAATATCTGTGCCCTCCACTAAACAGTCTCATGAGAACTGAGTGGTGTCTCTTTTGGTTTTTTATATCATCCTCATTGTTTAGCACAGTGCTCAGCATACAGCAAATATGTATACATACAAATATTTAATGATTGAAGTAAGGACTGGGGTTCTAATACAAATATGTTTTTCATTAATGCAGGCTTGCAATTTACCAGATGTGGTATGTTGGACAGATTACTTAATCTCTCTGAACTGCAGTTTCTTCACAAGTAAACGGTTGTCGTAATCTGGGATTCTGAGAAAGCAGAGCCTAAGACAAAGGCTTTTGTGCCACTATTTTGTTAGAGAGTGTAACTCCGAAGAACAGAAGCGAGGAAGAGGGGGAGGGTGGAGTGAAGGGCAGAGACGTAGCAGGAATGTGTTGTTGAACTTGCTGCAGCTAAGTACCTCAGAGAAATTGTAGAAAGGATCTCAGTGACCCATTTGAGGAGAGAAAGGGGAACTTTACCCGCTTTAAGTGCTAACTCCCTTGTACTTCTAGGTTCCTCTGCTTGGGCATAAGTGTGCTGGCAGGCTTTGCTGCACGAGGAGGTAGGGGTTTATGTGGTGCAGGAACAGCACCTTCTCTGCAGGATTCTGGTGGGGTTAACTGGAGAACATGCCTGCCACATACTCGGCAGTCAATAAATAAACAGTCACTGTTATTAGGAATATATATTTTGGTTCCCCAAATGCCATATTCTTCCTTCCTTCCTTCATTCTTTTTCTTTCTTTCCAAGTAAGGTGATTTTGAAGTCTAGCTTGTGGAAAATAAACAAGGAAAAAAAATGCTAGAAAACCTCTGAAAAAACAATGAAGTTATGTAAAGTCTTAGTAATCTCAAGAGTGCGTATGAATAGACAGACCATGAGCATGCATTTTTGTGGACAAAATACATGAGGCTATTCATTATATCTATTAGGGCACTGTTTGTAATAGCAAGGAATTGGAAATGACCTAAATGTCCATCTACAGGGAGTTGACTAAAGAAAAAAGTATATTACAATAGAATACAATGCAGCCGAAACAAAGTATGAAGAAGCTGTTAAGTATTGATATAGAATGTTTTCCAACATTAAGTGAAAAAAATCAAGATACGAAACAAGTGTATTATGTGCTATTATTTGCATAAAAAAGGAAGGAAACTGTTTTCATACTTGTTTGAATATACATAAAAAAAAATCTCTGGAAGGAAATCCAAGAAAATGTTAGTAAAAGTCAGTTATTTTACCAGCAAAAATGGGTTTATTTGGGAGCACCAGAGAAATGCAATAATAGGTAGTGCAGTTAAGGCTCCCTTTTGTAGCCTCCCCTGTCTAGCCTCCTGACCTCTACTTTAGTGAGGTTTCCCTGTATTGATTTTTTAAAAATTTTTTTAAAAAGATTTTATATATTTATTTGACAGAGAGAAGGAGCCAGAGAGCACCAGCAGAGGGAATGGCAGAGGGAGAGGGAGAAGCAGGCTCCCCGCTGAGCAGGGAGCCCAACAAGGGGGCTCGATCCCAGGACCCTGGGATCATGACCTGAGCCGAAGGCAGACGCTTAATCATCTGAGCCACCCCGGCACCGCTCCCTGTGTTGATTTTCATAACAATACTATTTTTTAAAGTTTATTTATGTGTTTTTAGTAATCTCTACACCCAACTGTGGGGCTCCATCTCACAACCCCCAGATCAAGAGTTGCGCGCTCTACTGACCAAGCCAGCTTCACACCCCCGATTTTCATAACAATACTATTAGTTGTCACCTATTTGTTCGTATAAGCACCCAGGTATTTTAATACCTATCACTGCAGAACTGCATAAGATGTTAACTAAACCTAGTGTCTTAGGACAACCAATATTTATTATCTCACAGTTTTTGTAGCTCAGAAGTTCAGGACTGGCTCAGAGTCTTTCATGAGATTGCAATCAAGTATGAACTAAGGACTTGACTGGGGCTGGGAGATCTGCTTCCCAGAATGGCTCACTCCTATTGTTCTGTGCCTGGGGTCTCAGTTCCTCCCCAAGTGGACCTCTCCATAAAACAGTTTGAGTGTTTAAGATATGGCAGCTGGCCTCTCTCAGAGTGAATGATCTGAGAGATAGAGAGAGACAGAGGAGAGGGGTGGGGAGAGGGAGAACAAGCTCCGACTTTTATGATCTAGTCTAAGTTACACGGAGTCTCACCGCCACAGTCTACTAATTTGCAGAGAGTCAGAGTCAGGCCCACACTCAAGGGGAGGGGAGTAAGGCTTCCTCTTCTGAGAGGCGCATCAGAGAATTTGTTGAAGTATTTTTGAAACCACCAGGTGAGGAGAAGAGGGGAAAAACTGGGTGACCAGGGTCAGGGCTGGAAGGAAGATTTTCACTATATTAATTTTTTATTCCTTGAACTATATGGATTTGACTATACTAAACAAATAATTAAATTTCTTTTAAAAAGAAACATTTTAAGCTATTTGGGAAATAATTGGTAGAGAAATAAAAGGAAAAAAAAAGAGTTGAACAGGATGTTGAATGGGAGAAACCGGTTGAGGTGAAATTGACCTTTGCCCTGAAAGATAGGAAAAAGGCAGGGTCTACTTTGTGCTCCCCTTGCCCTCTCCTCCCCACCTCGGATTTAGCATTTTCACTTTCCAGGGTTTGGGGTGGTGATGATGGTGTGCGGCCGGGAGTTTTGGATAATGGGTTTGTGAAGAGGGGAGGGAGAACTCTAGCGAGAATGTTCTATGGGATAGTTTTACTGTGGGCGTTTATCATTTATTACAGCTCAAGTCCTGTTACAACAATATATTTCTCCTGTCTACATCATTCTGTAGCCACAGCCTGTGGTCATTGTTGATTTTAAGTTATACCGCATGGCATCCGATACCATTTCTGGATGTTTTGTTTATAAGCTCCACCCTTCCGGCCCTCCAAACTCCCCCTCAGGTTTGACATCTATGCTATATCATAACTTGCATAAACTGTCAAGCACGCCAAGAGGATTTCACCTGGTAATAAAATTGGGGGAGATTTAATTTGTACAAAGACGTGGCATGAAACCCAACGGGTTTATTGTCTCTATAAAAAGATCGTTAAGGTCAAGTGTACTGACGTGTACAGTACTAACTGTATTCACTGCGCCTGGTCACTTTACAAGTCGGAGGCGAGGAAAGTTTTTTTTTTTTTTTAAAGATTTTATTTATTTATTTGAGAGAGAGAGAGAGAACGAGAGATAGAAAGCACGAGAGGGAAGAGGGTCAGAGGGAGCAGCAGACTCCCTGCTCAGCAGGAAGCCCGATGTGGGACCCGATTCCGCGACTCCAGGATCATGACCTGAGCCGAAGGCAGTCGCTTAACCAACTGAGCCACCCAGGCGCCCGGCGAGGAAAGTTTTATAAACAAAACTATTCAATTTGTTCTAACCTCTCTTTAATACACGTAGTAAACACTATAAGTCCACTTTCAGGCCATTTAAATGCAGTTATTCCTTCTGAAGGGTCAGGGCGCATGGGCACAGAGCGAACTCTCTCCTCGCTCCACCAGCAGCGAGCAAAGTCCTTCCTGTGTCTCTTGGGGACCCCGGACTCCAAGCCGGGTCCCTGCCCCCCGCCGCCCCTTCCCCCGCCCGCGGCCAGCTCCGAGGATGGTGGTGTTGGGGGTGGTAAGGGCATGGCTTGAGGCTGAGCGGGGTCCACCCTCGCAAAGCCACGGCTCCCCCATTCGTGGGGGGCCTCGCCAGTCTCTGGCTGCAGGCCCTCTTTTTCGAGGGGCCAAGGGGGAGGCGGACGGAGGGCACGTCACGGGCCACGGGAGGGGGACCGCGGGCCCGGCGGCCAAGGGACGCCAAGTTGAGGGCGAGCGCCCGCGGAGACCCCAGAGCCCGGGAAGGGGTCACAGTATGCGGACCCCAGCCCTCGCCCCCGCCGCCGGGTCCCGGTCCGGCGCTTCCGGCGCCCTCCCGGGCCGCCCCGCCCCGAGCCGGCTGTGCCACATCCTCCGGTGACGTCAGTCAGCGCCGCCATATTGGGAAGGCGCAGCCGCCGCCGCCGCCGCCGCCGCCACCGTCACTACCACCACCACCACCACCTCCACCCTCCACCTCCTTCTCTACCTAGGAGCTCGGGCTGCCTCGGGGCTCGCGGCCGCAGGAGGAAAGAGCCCTTCTTCCGCCTCGCCGGCGCCCGGCCCGCCCGTTTCGCCTCGACCCGTCTCCCCATGACTGCTCCCGGCCCAGCTGCCGACCGACGTCGCCCCGGAGCCGGGATTTAACACGGAAGCCCGGGTCAGGGGCCGCGGGGGGAGGAGGAGGGAGACCCGGTAGGTCCCGCGTCCCTCTCGGCCCGGCGTCTCGGCGGGAGCGATGACCTCGCTGACCCAGCGCAGCTCGGGCCTGGTGCAGCGGCGCACCGAGGCCTCCCGCAACGCCGCGGACAAGGAGCGGGTGGCGGGCGGCGGCGGCGGCAGCAGCGAGGACGACGCGCAGAGCCGCCGCGACGAGCAGGACGACGACGACAAGGGCGACTCCAAGGAAACAAGGCTGACCCTGATGGAGGAGGTGCTCCTGCTGGGCCTCAAGGACCGAGAGGTGCGGGCGCGGCGGGCAGGGCGGGGGCGGCCGGAGTTTGGCGGCCGGCGCGGGGCCCGGGCGCAGGCGGGAGCCCGGCCTCCGGCTCTGCGCGTCTGCCCTCCGAGTTCCTGAGCTGAGCGCCCAGCTGGCCCGGTGCTTCCAGATCCTCCCCGCACCGATTGCTTGGATTTTCCCTTCCTCCTTACATAGTCACTCCTTTGATTTTGACTCCCTGGCGGTCTGTCTGTCTTCCTTTTTCCGCCTGTTTAACCCGTATAGACCCCGGGGTACAATCCCACCTGGAGACTGCCCGTTAGAGTGAAACACCCGGAACCACCAGCGCCCCGAACTCTGGGTTTCGCAGGTTTTAGGACCTGGGAGGGCTCCACGGATCTGCTTTTTGGGAGATTAAAAAAAAAAAAAAAGCCAAAACTTAAAGTGTACTGTTTGGAATTTTGAAAAATTTCGGTGAAATGGTAATGGAGGCAAAAGTTGTTTTACATCTGATAAAGTTAAAAGTCCAACAAAATTCTCATGTCACCTCCTGGAAAATGACCTCCTAGGTAACCTTCCTTTGGGTAAGAGATTATTTTTAGTATCACTTATATTTTATCAGTTCACTAGTCTCCAGAAAATCTTGCCATCTTATGGAAGGACTTTTTTGGGGGGTGCTAAAAATGTTGGGTTTGTGATTTGATGAAAGGCCTCACAGCCATAGGTAGGTTATAGTTGCTATAGATCTCTTTTCGTGTTGTGATTTCGAAAGATTATTTTCACCTTGGTATCTTTTGAGAATTTTCACACAGAAAAGTTGGAGAAAAATGCTAAAGTGGACATCTGTATATTCTCCTAGGTTCTGTCATTAACGTTTTCCTATATTTGCTTCATCACATATCTGTTTATTTACAAAAATTGTTTTTAGAGATTTGCAGCCAGTCAGCCAGATGAATGGATATTCTATAAATCACATATGGTGAGGTAGTTCTAGAAGCTTGTTTTATCTCAGCATGGAATCTACAAACAGTACATTTTGAGAGTCAGATACAGAAAATACAGAAATATCCAAGTTATGTTTTGATTTTTTTTTTTAAAGATTTTATTTATTCATTTGTGAGAGAGACAGATAACAAGCAGAGGGAGAGGGAGAGGGAGAAGCAGACTCCCTGCTGAGCAAGGAGCCCGATGTGGGACTGGATCCCAGGACCCTGGGATCATGACCTGAGCCGAAGGCAGACGCTTAACCATCTGAGCCACCCAGGCGCCCCTATGTTTTGATTTTTAATAGTTTTCCCAATTCACAAATGTGGGCAAAAAATGTAATCCTTATAATACAGTTTAGTCTTATTTCACCAAAACTTACTAGATATAGGTGAGTTTTATATGGACTGTGGCCTCCTAGTATTTAGTGAATTAAAATTAACTTTGACATAAATGTCTAGAATATTTGCAATATTTAGGTTTCCCGTTTGCAGGTTTTAATAATGATCACTTGAAAAGAGGTCCCTCTGGGTGTGAAAGGGGCTCAGTGTGTTTATTAATTACTGAGTTATGGAAGCAGACTGTATGTGAAATTCCTTTTTGTTCTTTGGGAAAACAGCCTCCAGATCTTCCTCAATTTATGACAGGGTTATGTTCTGATAAACCCGTCATAGATTGAATATTTTGAGTTGAAAATGCATTTAATACCCCTAACCTACCAAACATCATAGCTTAGCTTAGCCTACCTTAAACGTGCTCAGAACGTTTACGTTAGCCTGCAGTTGAGCAGAATCGTCTATCACAATGTTTATTTTATAATGAAGTGTTGAATAGTTCATGTAATTTTTTGAATGCTGTATTGAGAGTGAAAAAGAGAATGGCTCTAAGTCTATCATTGGTTATGCTTGTGGTCCTGTGGCTGTGCCTAGCAAATTGTATGCATATCACCAGCCCAGGAAAAGATCAAAATTTGAAGTATCACTCTTGTACAGCCATAAAGTTGAAAAATTGTTAAGTTGGGGATGGTCTGTTGATGTCGTGTGTCCTAGAAATGTGATTTTAGGAAGTATTCAACTTGCCAAAGTTTTAGGCTTCACAATTTAGAATCTTGGTAATAAACATTTTTCTTTAAGTCTTTATCTTTTTCCTTTGGAACGAAAGTAACATTTTAGAAAATACAGAAAAAAATGAAGAAAGCAAGTCATCTTTATTCCTGTATGAATGTTTTGGTTTATAGTTTTTGATAGTTTTCTGTGTGGATACGTCCTGTGCGTAAAACTAAAACTTAACCAAGAAACAAAAACCCCCAACTAAAACCAGAATTAGCTTTTGGATTTGAGTCACTTCAAATGAGAAATTATGGTGAAAAAGCCCCTTTTTTTCCTCAGGTATATGTTACTGGAAAAGGTTAAGCTAAGGCATATTGACTTGCTCTGTTTCTGTGCTTGATTTTCATAAGATAAAGAAGAAGCTTAATGGTACTTTTTTTTTTTTTAAGATTTTATTTATTCATTTGAGAGAGAGACAGAGATAGTGAGTGTGAGCAGAGGGGAGAGGCAAAGGGAGAGGGAGAAGCAGATTCCTTGCTGAGTCAGGAGCCCAATGCGGGGCTTGATTCCCAGGACCTGGAGATCATGACCTGAACTGAAGGGAGACATTTAGTCATCTGAGCCACCCAGGTGCCCTGAAGCTTAATGGTACTTTATGTAGACGATTTAAATTTCTCTGGTGGCAAGGTAATTGAAACCATGTGTTGTGTTTATGTCAGGAGCCACTATACTTTGCCATATCCTGGCTAAGGTTCAGACACTAGCCAATTCTATTTTCTTGCTGATTTCAGCAGTCACATAGAGAAATTTTCTATTTCCCCTTTTGCAGGCAGGGAGTTGAAATGGAAGTGGGTGGGCTTGGGATTTGGCATTGCTTTAGATTTAGGTTTTAGGGATTAACCTATATAACTTCTGTTCACATCTTTACAAAACTAGTAACCAAACCTGTCACCTTCTCCATAAGTTTTGGGAGATTCCCCCCCCCCCATGTCTTCAACTTGTATCCCTCTTTTTAGGAGGTCAGGAATTACTCTTGAGAGCCTAGGCATTTATGCTTGTTAATATTAGATTTTAATTTATGTTTGATATTAAGTTCCAAGCCTTAGGCACAATATATAGCTTAATAAATTCACTGCTTTAGCTTAGCATCCATCTTTGTTATCTTTGGGTACTCTTAAGATGTTAAAACCTAAATTTTAAGGTTCGGCAGGTCATTAATGATACATTGTATATGGGTGTGTGAACTACTGTATTTGAATCCAAACAATTGAGAAAAAGTGTAAAGAAATTGTAAAATGGTGAAAATTAGTTTTACTCGGACTTTTTTTTCTTTTTTAAAGATATTATTTACTTGGGGGCGGGGGGGTGGGGTAGTGCCCACAAGAGGAGGACAAGCAGGGGGAGGGGCAGAAGCAGGGCACCAGGGATCATGACCTGAGCCTAAGGCAGATGCTTAACCCACTGAGCCACCCAGATGCCCCTTACTTTGACTTTTAGAAAAAAACTGAGACATTATGGCTTTTGAAAAATATTTTTTGTTCAATGTGTACAGGAAAGTGCATTTGGTGTGATGAATTTTCACAGACTGAACACAGCTGTTAAACAGCACCTAGATCAAGAAAAAGAGCATGACCACTTCCCAGTTGCTGCCTTTCCAGTTAACTGCCTAATACCTCAAGGGTAGCCACTAGCCTTACTTTAGAATTCAGCATAGAATAGTTTTGTTCATTTTTGTACTTCCGTTTGCATCTTTTGCATTGTGACAGTCATCCGTATTATGTAGGTTGTCATTTGTTCATTTTCTTTGAATTATCCATCTTTTAACACATCTATAATCTACAGTATTTAAAAAATGACATTGATTTACCTCCTGAATCTAGTGTCCCTCCTGTCCTCTTTACTGAACAGAAGGCTCAGCTTGCCAACAAGCAGATGGTGGTTTGGCCTCAGATTACCTATTGGGAGTGACTCTAAAGTCATTGTGAGGATTTTTCTTCTTTTTTTGAATTTAGGTACACATTTTACACTTTTTACCAATGATTTTCCTTTGTGGCTTTTGTTAAAATACAGATGCTTAGACCCCTCTGGGGATTCCGGTGCTCAGTCTGGATGGAGCATCAATGACATAGATATTGAAGTAAATCTTAAGGGGCCACAGCAAGGATGGCATTAGATTTAAACTTGAATTCAACTTCCAAATTAGCAAGATTCCTGTAATCTTCCCCTGACTGTTTGAAGGGGGAGGGCAGCCAATCAGCCAGATATTTTCTTTTCCCTGACTGATTTTTCCATAGATGCCTCCAAGAATCAATAGAGTTTTCAGAATGCCTCATGGAGGGTTACCTCAAGTGGTGTCATATACTTTTTTTTTCATTTTATTTATTTCTTTATTTCCTCAGGACATCATTATTTATTAAAAATTTTATTTTTTTAAAGATTTATTTCTTTGACAGAGAGGGAGAGCACAAGGAGGGGGAGCAGGAGAGGGAGAAGTGGACTCCCTGCTGAGCAGGGAGCCCGATGCGGGACTCCATCCCAGGACCCTGGGATCATGACCTGAGCAGGAGGCAGACTCTTAACTGAGCCACCCAGGCACCCCTATTAAATTTTGACTGAAGTATATTTGACATATTAGTTTTAGATACATAACGGTGATTTGACAATTACAAACATTTCAAAATGCTCACCTTGATAAGTTTAGTTACCATCTGTCAATGTACAAAGTTATTACCATATTATTGACTAATCCCTATGTTGTACTTCCTATCCCCTTGACTTATTTTATTTTATTTTAATTAATTTAAGTAGGCTCTAGGAATCTTTGTAATTTGGAAGTTGAATTCAACTCCAGTGTAGAGCCCAACATGGGGCTTGAACTCATGACCCTGGGATCAAGACCTGAGCTGAGATCAAGAGTCTGACACTTAAGTGAGCCACCCAGGCGCCCTTGACTTACTTATTTTATAACTGGAAGTTTGTAACTCTTAGTCCCCTTCACCTATTTCACTCATCCCCCCCATCCTCTGCCCACTGGCAACCACCAGTTTATTCTTTGTGTTTATGAGTGTTTCTATTTTTGTTGTTCATTTGGGTGTTAGATACTTTTAAATATTTTCATTGATGGTAGATCTTAGTGCTTTAATGTTGGATTTAATTATCTAAGTGGCCAGGTATAAGTTAGAGTGTGCCTGGGGAATAGTAGAAGTGGAAAGAGGTGCCATAGTCCTTGTCTGAGATGTATCTTTTGTTTTACATACATTCTTTAAGCCTCCTGAGCCTCAGAGTTGTTTTTTTTTTTTAAGATTTTATTTATTTATTTGTCAGAGAGAAAGAGAGAGCACAAGCAGGGGGAGTGGCAGGCAGAGGGAGAAGCAGGCTCCCTGCTGAACAAGGAGCCCAGTGTGGGACTCGATCCCAGAACCCTGGGATCATGACCTGAGCTGAAGGCAGACGCTTAACCTACTGAGCCACCCAGGCGTCCCGAGCCTCAGAGTTTTTTAAAATGGAGAAATAATTCTCTCCCATGGCTCTGATTGGACTGTTGTGGACATTTATTGTTTTATTCTCCACCATGTTGTGTCCTCCCTCTCCTTACCCCTTCCTCACGTCCTTTTATAGGGGTTCCCCTGTTGTGTGTAGCCCTAGGTTGCCCTCTTGAAGCATTTACCCCTCTCCTTTTGTAGTGCAGTCACACCCAGGCTTTTCCAATCAGATTTTTTCTCCCAGGGCTTTGGATCTTGATAATGGAACAGGCTGTGGAGTTTTTGGAGACCTATCAAGTGGTGCCAGTGGGTGGATCAGAATGTTTTCTGACATGGTTCCTTGAGATCACTGTTCTCTGACATGATTCTTGAGCTTCTTTCTCCCTAGCCCATAGGTGCTGTGTTTTCCATCCTGGTTTACCATGTACCTTTCCCCTAGTTTTCTATTTTCGTTTTTTTGTTTGTTTTTAAGTAAGCTCTACCCTCAGTGCGCAGCTCAAATTCACAATGCCAAGATCAAGAGTCACCTGCTTTACTGATTGAGCCAGCCAGACACCCCTTCAGGCACCTTTCAGTTTTGTAATCTGCAATATCCTTGCATTAAAAGTCTTTTTTTTTTTTAAGATTTTATTTATTTATTTGAGAGAGAGAGAGCACGAGCCAAGAGAGGGAGAAGCAGGCTCCCCGCTGAGCAGGGAGCCTGGATTTGGGATCTGATCCCAGGACCCCTGGATCATGACCCGAGCGTAAAGGCAGACGCTCAACTGACTGAGCCACCCAGGCTCCCTAAAGTCTTTTTTTTTTTTTTTTTAAAGATTTTATTTATTTATTTGACTGAGAGAGATAGCAAGAGAAGGAACACAAGCAGGGGGAGAGGCAGAGGGAGAGGGAGAAGCAGTCTCCCCGCGGAGCAGGGAGCCCAAGGCAGGGCCCAATCCCAGGACTCTGGGATCATGACCTGAGCCAAAGGCAGATGCCCAACGACTGAGCCACCCAGGCGCCCCCTAAAGTCTTTTTTTAAAGGCCACCTGGCTGGCTTTTAGTCAGTGGAGTGTGCGACTCTTGATCCTGGGGTTGTGAGCTCAAGTACCACATTGGGTGCGGAGATTACTTAAAAAAATAAAATGTTAAAAAATAAATAAATAAAATGTTTAAAAAGTCCTTTTTAGGGGCACCTGGGTGGCTCAGTCGTTAGGCGTCTGCCTTCGGCTCGGGTCATGATCCCAGGGTGCTGGGATTGAGCCCTGCGTTGGTCTCCCTGCTCAGTGGGGAGCCTGCTTTTCCCTCTCCCACTCCCCCTGCTTGTGTTCCCTCTCTCGCTGTGTCTCTCTCTGTCAAATTAATAAAAAAAAAAAAAGGTCCCTTTTAAAAGATAGCCACAGTCTATTACTAATGTTTCTAATGCTTGTAGACAAGAACCTTAATGTAATAATTTCATCCTGTATCTTGAAGAATAAGTAGGTAGTTCAGCTGAATAATATACCCTAATATAAAATAATTAAGTAACTAAAATGGTGGAACTGACTTTTTGCGTGGCTTTTAAACTGGCTTCAAAGATTGATCACAGAGATGTACCAGTTTTGGAATAAGGTTCTTAAGGTCACTGTTTTGAGATACAGTACTTATCAAGATGTATAATTTTATTTAAAAATCTTGCTCTGCATGCAGTGATACATACCATCTTTGAGTATTAAATTTAACTAGAAATCCATTCTGCAGATATTCAGAATTTCAACATGTGCTAAGATTTTAGTAACTTAAAGTATAACAAAGGCTTCTGAGCTTTGGAATTTTGTGATTCCTTTATTAATACAAATAATATTCTCTTCATATTTTCAAAGATTGAATTTTCATTTTTTCAGGTGTATTTAAGAGTAGGTACACAGCATAAGACACACAGGATCTCAAAAGTTAGTTTTTGGAGTTCATTGAACGAACCATTTGTACCTTTTTTTTTTTTTTAAGGTTTTTATTTATTTATTTGACAGAGAGAGCGCACAAGCAAGGGGAGTGGCAGGCAGAGGGAGAGGGAGAAGCAGACTCCCCATTGAGCAGGGAGCCTGCTGTGGGGCTCAATCCCAGGACTCTGGGATCATGACCTGAGCCCATGGCAGCCGCTTAACTAACTGAGCTACCCAGGTGCCCCCCATTTTGTACCTTTTAAACAAGATTTTATACTATTGAAATCATTTTTAGTGCTTTGGGATTCTTTCACAGTTGGCCAACATATTCACTAATCTTCCAAGCCATCCTAATATTTGATAACTTACTAATAATTGATTAATTATTAACTTATTAATTATCAATAAGTATTTGATATTTATTAATTTTAAACCATCTGATGGTCCCTGTATAGATCATTTGATATATGATATCATATATATGATATTTCAGAGTATTTGATAGTTATTTTTTTTCAGAATTATTTTGATTGAAGTTTGACATATTTGATATTTAAAGAAATAAACTGTTACAGTGTGAGCTTATGTGTAAGTGTCAAAGACCTAAATCATGCTTTTTCTGTTATGTCATGGTACATTTTTGGCCCAACACAATTCTATATCCATGCAAACTTTTCCTACTTTCTGTCAGCATAATTTTTCTGCTGTTAATCATAGTAAATGATTTCATTCAAAGTTGCTATAGTGTTTGTTTAGGTCATTCTATTTTCATGTGAATCTCCTTTTAAAGCAACACAAAGAGATTGTGCTTGTCCCGTGTTTCTTCCATTTAATAAGTATAATGACAAGTGCCAAAGGTGGGAGTCTGGTTTCATTTTGAAATTGATGTCTCTGGCTTTAGGTTTCGTTTCGTTTCTTTTTTTTTTTTAAAGATTTTATTTATTTACTTGACAGAGAGACAGACACAGTGAGAGAGGGAACATAAGCAGGGGTAATGGAGGAGGAGAAGCAGGCTTCCTGCTGAGCAGGGAGCCCACTGTGGGGCTCGATCCCAGGACCCTGGGACCATGACCTGGACTGAAGGCAGACGCTTAACGACTGAGCCACCCAGGCGCCGTAGGTTGCTTTAATCAAAGCTTGAAAGACTGCTGCCTGTTACAGTAGCATGTTCAGCATTATAATGTAATTTAGTAAATATTGAGGTTTTAATTTAGGTATTACAGGTAGGTATATATAGAAAGTAGTCTGCTCTTTTTGTTTGGTAAGCCTCTGATTTGTAAAGAATACAATCATGATTAAAGTACATTATGTTATTGGAAAGAATGCTTCTGGTAGATGCATTTTTAAACTTAAAAACTTAAATTTGAAAAAGTTAACTTATTTTTAAACTTAAGCTATTTGGTTTACAAATTACATTAGTGGAAGAGTTCTTAAATTGGAGTTAACAGATGGAGTTTAGAAACTGAGCACTCTGCAATTGTGTATTTTTCTGGAGGAAGAGAACATAGCTTTCATCATATACTCAAAAGCATTTAGTGAACCAGAAGGTTGAAAATTACTGAATAGGAACTGTTTGTTTTAGTTTAATTTTTTGGTTTTGCTTTGTTTTCTTTTTTAAAGGTTTTATTTTTAAGTAATTTCTACACACAGTGTGGGCCTTGAACTCACAACCCTGAGATGAAGAGTTGAATGCTCTGCTCCACCCACTGAGCCAGCCAAGTACCCTGCTTTGCTTTTTTTTTTTTTTTTTTTTTTACAGATTTTATTTATTTATTTGACAGAGAGAGACCCAGGGAGAGAAGGAACACAAGCAGGGGGAGTGGGAGAGGGAGAAGCAGGCTTCCCGCCGAGCAGGGAGCCCGATGCGGGGCTTGATCCCAGGACCCTGGGATCATGAGCTGAGCCGAATGCAGACGCCTAACGACTGAGCCAACCAGGCGCCCCAAGGGTCTTTTTTTTTTATTTAAACAAATTTTTACTTCATTTTTTTACTAGAGGGAGTGGGGGAGGGACGGGGGGGGGGGAGGGAATCCTAAGTAGGCTCCACTTCCAGCACAGAGTCCAGCGCAGGGCCCTATTTCATAACCCTGAGATCACCACCTGAGCTGAAACTTAAGAGTCAGGCACTCAACTCACTGAGCCACCCTGGGGCTCCTGTCTTTTTCTTCTTCCTGAAAACTTAACTACAGAAGAATCCAGGTTTCAGGGTTGCGGTGAGTTGGATTTGAGGTAGGAAGCTGACATTTCTGTAGCCTGGTCATCTTGTTGAATGGCATCACAAGCTGTGTAACTACTACATCTAAAATTCTAACAATGGTCATGCATTTATCAAAGATTACTGAGCCAGACCCTTGACTAGGTACAAACACTAGAAAGAAGATCTCTGTCTTCAGGCCCATTTTATTTTAGTTCTGTGTGTCAAAACTCATAGTAAACTACAAAACTAAATTGTGTTCTAGAATTTTTTGGTAGTGAGTATCTCTCCTGGCATACACTACTACTCAGTAGGTATTTATTAAGTAAATCATGTATTTTTGATGGGGGTATTGTGATCCCTAAGGGAGTGAAAGTTGGTTCTGGGGATAATACATAGGTCATATAAACAGATGGTGTATCCATCTTACTAAAATTTCATGGGGGAGAAAGTGGTTAGGGAAAAAAGTCTGAAAAAGCTCCTTTAGGGGCAATAATGGAGAAAAGTTGAGAAACACTGAAATGAATCAATATTGAAAATACTAAATTTGTGCTCTTACCTGAGGTTTAGAAAATTCTGATAGGACTTTTTGTAAAAGAATTTGGCTTCTAGTTCAGTAGTAGAGGAACAATTTTAGCATACAATTGTAGGAGGTTGTGAGTGAAATTTTAAGATCACAGTTAATCTTGTTGGTTAATAATGTGTAGTTAAAGTTTTGTGTGTCATCCTTCTGCCCCCGCCCCCATATCCTCTAGGAGGGGCTGGAAATTAGAAGACTGCTTATAAATTCCTAATGGTTATTTTTACTCTGATTTCATTTTCTAGTTTCAGTTTCCCAAACACAGCTGTTAAATTTTTATGCTATACTAACAAAATAAGCTCAAAATAACATTTAAGAATTATACTTTAAGAAAAAAAAGAATTGAACTTAAATTCCAATTTGTTCACTGAATTGAGCTTGTCCTTTAATTTTTGGATCTGTAGTACATAAAATGGAAGCAGGTTTAGTGTCCATATGTTCAGTTTAATCCAGTTATTGAACACGTTCTGTATGTCAGTCTTTTCTTGGTGGTAGAGTTTCAAAGGAAAATTTCTTACCTCAAGGAGCAATCAGTCTATGTAGAAAACATATGTGCAAATGATTTCCATAAAATAGATGGTTGCCTTTAATGGAAGGACATGATAAGTGCAGTATGGACATAGTGGGGATGCCTTAGATAGATCAGCAGCCACAGACTGCCGTGTTCTTGACTCCCTGCCTTGCCCTTGACTAGGAAGAAAAACTAGGATAAATGATTTGAATTCTTAGACCCTCAGTTTTCCCCTGGGAAAAATGGGCCTACATTTGTGGGCTGTCCCATAACCTCTAGATTATAGGGATCCCGTGAATTGGCATATGTGTAAGTGCTTTGAAAACTCCGAAGTACTGAGCAAATGCAAATGGGTAATTAGCCTCCAGAAGTGACTTAAAATTTATAGTGGTATTTATAAGTATTTAATATTTTCCTATTTTTATTGTTTCTTGACCCTCTTGTACTTTATCTACTGGGCTTAGTAGAACATTCCTCTTCTAACCCCTGTGATCACCATTTCTTGCCCCTTTCTATGGTCCTTCTGCCTGTTTTTGATGTCCCCCCACCCCTCCAAGGGGTTCTGGTACCTGCTAGCTGACTTCAAGGCCAGGATCTTCTCTTAGGATGGTAGGGCTGGGTTTTCTGGAGAAGGCATTAGCCCATAGTCCTTTCTACAGTCCTTTCTTTTATATTTTATTTCATTGAAGAAGATTTTCCTATTTCCTTCCTGTCTTTTAATTTATTTTTCATTTTTCCCTCACTGTAGGTCGTTTGGCTACCAAGGCCCTTTCCCTGAGGGGGTTGAGAGTGGGGAGAGAAGGGAACAGCAATTTCCAAAGTTGCACTACATTACAAAATTGTACTTTTGCAAGACTTTTTGTTAATGAGTCTAGGAACAAAGTTACAAGAGAAGTCTTAGCCTTCACAAGTTTATAGTCTAGTCCCTGAGAGATAAGACATGTGGGAATTAAAGTAAGAGCGTAAAGTAGCACTATCCAAAGTGCCACTTGGGTAGTGGAGACAGTGCATTTTTTTTACTTCAGAGGAAGTAGCGAATTAGGCTGAGGCTGTCCAGGAGTGTCAGGAGCAGAGGGGAGGAGCTGGGCATTATACTACTCACAGAAGGATGGGCATTCCCTTCTAGGAGAGGAGGCGGAGCTGGGGCTTGCAACAGAATTCTATTCACAAAGTAGTTTGAAGCTGACTGGAAATTGGTTTTGGGATTACCTTTCATTTGATTGTCACAAATCTTTTAAGGAGGTATCTCAGCCAAGTGTCCCATGTATCTGTGAAATTTTAAATTAGAAAATTGTTTTAGGGTTGCTGGAGTGGTGGGGGGTGGGAGGGACGGGGTGGCTGGGTGATGGACAGTGGGGAGGGTATGTGCTATGGTGAGCGCTGTGAATTGTGTAGGACTGTTGAATCACAGACCTGTACCCCCGAAACAAACAATACATTATATGTTAAAAAAAAAAAAGATAGTAGGAAGGGAAAAATTGAAGGGGGGAAATTGGAGGGGGAGATGAACCATGAGAGACTGTGGACAAATTGAGGGTTCGGGGGAGGGGTGGCAGGGATGGGTTAGCCTGGTGATGGGTATTAAAGAGGGCACATACTGAAAAAAAAATTAGAAAATTGTTTTAACATGCATTGGAGTGATTTTCATAAAATATTGGATGTGTTTAGAAATCATTGCGTAGAAGTTTGAACTTTAAGTAATCAGTCTATCCATCATCCATCTCTTGTTCTCAAGTAGTTGAAGATCTTTTATGATTTGGGCAGTGTCCTGACTGCTGGGCTAGAAACATTAAAATGGTTTCATTCCACAGCCTCCTTGGTCTTAATTGTGACTGATAGACCTGAAAGAGTAAAAGGAAAGCTGTAGGTTTTTGTTGTTTTTTTTTAAAGATTTTATTTATTTATTTGACACAGAGAGAGAGACAGCGAGAGAGGGAACACAAGTAGGGGGAGTGGGAGAGGGAGAAGCAGGCTTCCCTCTGAGCAGGGAGCCCGATGTGGGGCTCGATCCCAGGACCCTGGGATCATGACCTAAGCTGAAGGCAGACACTTAACGACTGAGCCACCCAGGAGCCCTGAAAGCTGTAGGTTCTTGATTTTTAATTTTTTTTATTGTGGCAAAATATATGTCACATAAAACTCACCACTTCAGCCATTTTAAAGTATAATTCACAGGTATTAAGGACATTCAGATTGTTGTGATGTTGCAGCCATCATCACTAACCATCTGTAGAACTTTTTCATCATTCCAAACTATACCCATTAAACACTAGCTCTTCATTTCCTCCCTTCCCCTGGCCTCTGGCAGCCATTACAGATGATCCCCAACTTAACAGTGGTCTGACTTAAAATTTTTTGACTTTATGATGGTGTGAAAGGGATATGCATTCAGTAGAAGCCGTACTTTGAATTTCGATCTTTTCCCAGGCTAGTGATGTGGTCTGTGATACTCTCCCTTTATGCTGGGCAGGGGATGGTGAGCAGTGGCTGCCCATCAGCCCTGTGATCACGAGGGTAAACAACTGATAACACTTAGAACTGTTCTGAACCCATACAACCATTCTGTTTTTTCACTTTCAGTACAGTTTTCAGTAAATTACATGAGATATTGAATACTTTTTTTTTTTAATGGGCTTTGTGTTAGATGATTTTGCCCAATTATAGGCTAATTTTAAGTGTTCTGAGCATGTGTAAGGTAGGCTGGGCTAAACTGTGATGTTCAGTAAATTAGGTGTATTAAATGTATTTTCAAGTTACAATTATATTTTTAACTCAGTTGGGTTTATCGTAAGTTGAGGAAGATCTACATTCTACTCCTATATCTGAATGTGACTGTTCTGGGTACCATATACAAGTGGAATTATGCATTTGTCCTTTTGTGTCTGTTTTACTTAGCATAATATTTTCAAGGTTCTTTCGTGTAGCCTGTATCAGAAATTTCATTCCTTTCTAAGGCTGAATAATATTCCATTATATGTATATACTGCATTTTGTTTATCCATTCATCTGTTGATGGACATTTTGGTTGTTTCTGTTTTTTAGCTGTTGTGAATAATATTTGAACATTGTTGTACAAATTATCTGTTCGAGTCCCTGCTTTAATTCTTTTGGTTGTGTACCTTAGAAGTGGGATTGCTAGAACATCTGGTAATTCCGTGTTTAATTTTTTGAGGAACTAGCATTTTCCACAGTGGTTGGGCCATTTTACATTCCCAGCAGCAACACACAAGGATTGCATTTTGTGCATGTCTTGGCCAACGTTTGTTTCGTTTCTTTTCATTTTCTTTCTTTCTCTCTTTCAGATGATAGCCATTGTAACAGGTGTTAAATGGTTTTGATTTGTATTTCTCTAATGATTGGTGATGTTGAACATCTTTTTATGTGCTTACTGGACATTTGTATGTCGTCTTTGGAGAAATACCTATTCGAGTCTTTGGCCTGTTTTTTATTTTTTTAGTTTTTGCTTTTATGTTTTAAAGATTTTATTTATTTGGCAGAGTAAGAGGGAGAGAGAGAGAGAGCACAAGCAGGGGGAGCAGCAGAGGGAGAGGGAGAAGCAAGACTTCTTGCTGAGCAGGGAGCCCAACTCAGGGCTCGATTCCAGGACCCTGAGATCATGACCTGAGCCAAAGGCAGACAGATGCCTAACTGACTGAGCCAGCCAGGCACCCTCTTTTGCCTGTTTTTTAAATCAGTTTGTTTTGTTGTTGAGATTTAGAAGTTCTCTATGTATTCTGCATATTAATCCTTTAGTAAATATATGATTTGCCGATATTTTCTCCTATTAGGTGGGTTGCTTTTCACTATATTGGTAGTGTCCTTGATCCACAAAAGTTTTTTTTTTTTTTAACGATTCCATTTATTTATTTGAGAGAGAGAGAGAATGAGAGAGAGCACAAGAGGGAAGAGGGTCAGAGGGAGAAGCAGACCCCCTGCCGAGCAGGGAGCCCGATGCGAGACTCAATCCTGGGACTCCAGGGTCATGACCGGAGCCGAAAGCAGTCGCTCAACCAACTGAGCCACCCAGGCGCCCCGATCCACAAAAGTTTTTAACTTTATTAAGTCTACTTTATTTTTTTCTTTTGTTGCCTATGCTTTTGGTGGCATATCTAAGAAGTCATTTCAAAATTTAGTGTTGTGAAGTTTTTCTGCCATGTTTCCTTCCATGAGTTTTATAGTTTTAACTCTGATGTTTAGGTCTTCGATCAGTTTTAGTTAGTTTTTGTGTATGGTATAAAGTGAGGGTCTGACTTCAGTCTTTTGCATATGAATACCCAGTTTGTCAGCAGCATTTACTGACAAGATTGTCCTTTCTCCATTGAATGGTCTTGGCACACTTGTCAAAAATCATATGACCATAGTTTTGAATCAGGAAGTGTGAATCCTCCAACTTTGTTCAAGCTGTAAGTTTTTGATAATGAAATTAGATAGTAAAAAACCCATCCATCTGCCTAAAAGGTTAGAGCCCTTGAAAAGAGCTCAGGAGTCTGACTCAGTATCCTAAAGTCTATTGACTTGTCTTTGTTTAAGCTGTCTGCTGTTTTATCCTGGGTTGGGAGTGTGTTTAGGAAATTCAGAAGGGGGAAAAAAATTCAGAAGGAGAGATCTAGTAACCAATTATTTATACCTAACATGTATTTATACCTTAATGCTTCAGTAGGCAGTTGCAAATCTGGGTTTGATGTTCAGGAGAGGTGTTTGGACTAGAAATGGAGATTTGGAGCTGCATCTTTCCCTTAAGATTGTTCCTGTACTCCTTGTCCGAGTCCATTTCCCTTCAGCCACACAGTTACTCAGGTCAGACTCCATAGTCTTCTCTTTCATTATCCACATCCAGTAGGTAACTCAGTCAGTATTCTCTGAATTTGTTTTCTCTCCATTTTCAAGGCCACTGCCTTAGTTCCAGTCCTCACTTACTCTCTTCCCTGGATTGATTGTCCCCAGAGACTGTTTTAAATCTTCACCACTCCCTTAAAGTTTCTTGTTTTACTCCTTCCTCTGAGTCTATATATAAATAGTGGCTTCCTTTACCTGTCTTCCCCCATCTACCTTTATCTACCACTCCTTCTTTTTTGTTACAGGGGAAGGGGCTTCTGCTTAAAGTATATTCTCCTTTGGGAATTGTGCCCCCTCAGCTCTTAGGTCTCTTTTTCCTCCATCCATCCATCTCTTCCAGTGAATGCACATTACCATTTGTCATCATGGCTTTATTTTCCCTATACCTTTGTAGATGTGTTGTGATTATAAACTTTGTTATTAGAAACTTTACTTACCTTCAATAGAATTGCATTGAATTGAAGGTTTAGGGTCTGTGGGTTTTTTTTAAAGATTTTTTTTTTAATTTATTCATGAGAGACAGAGGAGGAGAGAGAAGGAGAGAGAGAGAGGGAGAAGCAGGCTCCCAAGGAGCAGGGAGCCCGATGCGGGACTCGATCCCAGGACCCTGGGATCATGACCTGAGCCGAAGGCAGTCCCTCAACCAACTGAGCCACCCAGGCGCCCCAAGGGTCTGTGTTTTTATGTGGTTTCTTTCACTGTTTGATGTGTGAAGTGACTCTTCTCTGACCTCCAGATTTCTTAGATCACATTTTGGCTGATGCTTTTGCCTGGTCTGTGGAACAATAGCAGCCTTTTCCTATTCCTATAGTGGAAAATGTGTTATCTTAGTAGCTGGTAAGAGAATTCCTTTAAAGGGAGGAGTTCCTCCTGTGGGCTGTTGTCCAGTTTCAGTGAGGAAGGGAAAAGTGCTCTCATCACTGGTAGAGAGGGTGGGAATGCTGAGTGCTATGAGGAGTGGGGTAAAGACCTGCAGTTGAGGGGTGTGCCCAGAGAAAAACATTGGAAATGGTAGAGAACACTTTTGAGTAGAATATTGAATGAGATGTGGCATGTCACTTGACAGGAAACTAGCATTCTAGACAGGATATATTATTGACAGGGTATATATGAAAATAACTATATGGAAAAGTAAGCTTTCTAAAAATGATGTTATTTTACACAGCTGAAGAAGAAAATCTGTTGTCTAATAATGAGAACTAAGTTATGAGGGGTAGTTTGTGTGGAATAGGGAAAACAAAAAGTCATTAGTACCTTACAACCTTTAAACATAAGTTAGAGATGATATTGGAGGCAGTTGGAGGTTTTAAAGATAGCAATAATGCTGTGAACCGGATTTTTAGAAAGACAGTTCCTTTAAGTGAAGAAAGAATTGGTAGATAGAAAAGCAGGAGTCAGGAATGTTGGTTGTAGGCTTGTGGTTATTAGAATTTGTGAAATTTGGTGCCTGGGTCTTGGATACTGAGAGCACAGGTTTGATCAGAAAGATACTTTTTATAGAAGAATTAATAGGATTTAATTACCATTAAAGCTTAGAGGAAAGATGATTGGTTTGAGTTTAAAGAACTATTAGGGTAGTAATACTATCCTAATTATTTTCTTGTACAAGTCTGTGCTCCTTGTGAAAAAAGATGTAGAAAATAAAATCCACAGTTCAGCTTTTATTCCTTTGACAAACATTTATGGAGTGTCTACTATATGCTAGGCACTGTACTAGGGAAAATGGATACATATATCAACACATAAATTTGCATAGATGTATAATTACATTGTGATCATTGTGAGGAAAAATTAAGAATATGCTATGAGAGAGTGGCTGTAGGGGGAGGATACAGGGAAGAACTTTTAAGGAAATGATATTTAGGCTGACAATGAATAGGAGCCACAGCTAGTGAAGACAGATTAATTGAGTATGCTCCAAGGCCCTGAGGTGAGATAGCTTGGCTTGGTTTAAGGAACTGAAAAATGGTTCAGGCAGACGTGGGGTGATGGGGAGAAAGGCCTCAGATGATGAACACACAACACAGGGCTTTACAAGTCAGGTTAAGGATTTTGTATATTATCCTGAGTGCAGTTGGGAAACAATCATTGAAGGATTTTGGGGAGTGATATACCCAGTCTTCATAAACAACAGCAACAAAAGTTCTGGGTGGAAAATGGGTTGAACAAAGGCAAGTGATGGAAGTTGGGTGGGAACATTTTGGATTATATTCTTCTAGTCTTATTTTAAAAGAATTTGCCCATATTTATTTTTCAGTTAAAAACAATGAAATCTCATTCTAGTACTGTTTCGTAACCCCTTTTCTTGTAATAATATATAGTGACCACCTTCCCAGGTTAGTACACATTTACTTAGTATGTACCCATGGAAAAAAATTCAGATGGCACATGGAGAAATAATGGTGTCCCATTATTTTCAGTGACTGCATTATAGAATGTATTATTTGATATACCGTAATTAATAGGTATGTATGATGTGGACCTTCATTTATTTATTTATTTATTTAAAGATTTTTATTTATTTATTGAGGGAGAGTGATAGCATGAGACGGGGAGAGTCAGAGGGAGAAGCAGACTCCCTGCTGAGCAGGGAGCCTGATGCGGGACTCTATCCCGGGACTCCAGGATCATGACCTGAGCCAAAGGCAGTCGCTTAAACAACTGAGCCACCCAGGCGCCCCATTTGTTTTTCTAATACCTGAAAATTGCAGTATTACTTTTAGGCTTTCATGTTTGTATTAGCAAGTTCTCCTATATAGGCTCTTCCTTCTGTTTACCTGGCAGCCAATTCTTACTCATCTTTTTTTTTTTTTTTTTTTTAAGATTTTATTTATCTATTCATGAAAGACAGAGAGAGAGAGAGAGGCAGAGGGAGAAGCAGGCTCCCAAGGAGCAGGGAGCCCGATGCGGGACTCGATCCCAGGACTCTGGGATCGTGACCTGAGCCGAAGGCAGACGCTCAACCATCCGAGCCACCCAGGCGCCCTCTTACTCATCTTTTGATGCATAGTTGAATCTCTTTTCATCTTGTTCTAATGCCCTAGGCTATGTTAGTTGCTTTTGCATCCCTTTTGCTTATTGTGTGTCTAGCACCTACCACAATGCCTAGTGTGTTCTAGGTGTTTATGCATATGTATTAGTCTGCTGGGGCTCTCAGAATAAAAATACCCAAGAGAATTGGTTTATTTTTTAATTTTTCTTTTTTTTTTAAGATTTTGTTTATTTGAGAGAGAGAGCAAGAGAGAACATGAGCAGGGAGGAGAGGGAGAAGCAGACTCCCTGCTGAGCAGGGAGCCCAATGCAGGGCACGATCCCAGGACCCTGAGATCATGACCTGAGCCAAAGGCAGACACTTAACAACTGAGCCACCCAGGTGCCCTGAGAATTGGTTTAAACAGAAGTTTTCTCATAGTTCCGGAGGCAGGAAGTCTGAAGATAGGGTGCCTACATGATTGGCTTCTGGTGAGAGTCCTCTCTCAGTGTCCTCAGATGGCAGAGAGACACAGCAAAATCTCTGGTGTCTCTTCTGATGAGGGCCTCGCACTCATGACTTTATCTAAACCTAATTAACTGTCAAAGGCCCCATCTCCAGATACCATCCCATGGGGGCTAGGGCTTCAAAATATGAATTTTGGGGGTATACAGTTCATAGCAGCATGTTTTTGGAATGAAGGAATGAATGGTTGCCATTTTATTCATATTAGTATTATATTCATTTTGAATTATAATTTTATTTTATTTCTATTCTCTGCCTTCTGTCTTAAAGGTAACCATTTTGGTTATCTTTATCACTTCTGCTTAGCAATGTTTTGGCACTCAATAGATGTTTATTGAATTAAAATTATTATTTTATTTCAAGAATTTAAAAATTATGGGGGCGCCTGGGTGGCTCAGTCGTTAAGCGTCTGCCTTTGGCTTCAGTCATGATCCCGGGGTCCTGGGATGGAGCCCCACATCGGGCTCCCTGCTCCAAGGGAAGCCTGCTTCTCCCTCTCCCACTCCCCCTGCTTGTGTTCCCTCTCTTGCTGTCTCCCTCTCTCTCACTCTGTCAATTAAATAAATAAATAAAATATTGAAAAGAATTTAAAAATTATGTTTTACTTAATGCAACTTTGTGTCTCTGCCTCCCAGATGGGATTTAATTTCTACTAGAAAATCATGCACACACCAGCATCTAATAAACAAATGTGTTACGGTGACTTGGTAGAAAACTTAGCATGCTTTCATTACTATATATAGTTTTCAAAATGTCCTCAACTTAAAATAACTGCCAGTGTGTTGTAGCGGTGAAAGCACTGTAGAGTCACAGCACTGTGGCTGTAGTTAGAGATGTCTGCCGATTTCTGCAGTGTGTACGTGGGCATATTTCTTCTTTAGACTTCAGATTTTTCTTTTCTGTCTTTTTTTAAATTTTATTTTTAAGTAATCTCTACACCCAATGTGGGGCTTGAACCTATGACACCGAGATCAAGGGTCTCATGCCTCACCGACTAACCCAGCCAGGTGCCCCTAAACTTCAGATTTTTCAAATGTAAAGTGATAGTATTTTACTAGATTATTGATTATTCTGAGATGAGAAGATAATTTATATATGTGAAGACAGCTTTGCAAACTGAATCGTTTTTGTATTCTGTTTATTAAGTAAGTCCTTCAGTGCTTCCTAGAGAAGAATTAAGTCTGGGATTATAGTTAGGTTTTGTTAATATGTTGTTAAATACATTTTTTAAAACTTCACTTGTCAAATGAGTGTACATTTTGCCATGGATCTGTTAAAAAAAAATTCATTTGTATGGGAGGAAGTCAGTTTGTCCTCACACTTAGTTTTGTGTTTCGGTATTGAAGTGATCAATGGCAGGTGTGGAAAGAGAAATGAGTACAGTAGTCCTCCCTTATCCGCAGGGTAATGTTCCAAGACCCCCAGTGGAGGCCTGAAACCTGGATAGAACCTAACCCTATATATATATATATACTATGTTTTTTCCTGTAATGCATATTTATGATAAAGTTTAATTTATAAATTAAGCACAGTAAGAGATTAACAGCTAATAATAGAGCAATTATAACAGTATCCTGTAATAAAAGTTATGTGAATGTGGTCTTTCTCTTTCTCAAAATGTCTAATTGTACTGTACTCCTCTTCTTGTGATGATTTGAGATGATAAAATGCCTACATGATGAGATGAAGTGAGGTAAATGAGTAGGGACGTTAAGATGTAGCATCAGACTACTATTGGCCTGACAGTAAAGTCAGGTGGATTATCTGCTTCTGGGAGGTGGTTGAGCATGGGTAGCTGAAACTGTGGATGAAGGGGAGGGGAAGGACTACTCTCATCTTTTCTTTCATTTTCATGGGGCTCAAGTGAAGCGCACCTAGATTACCCATTAAACAGATCGGAAGGCAAGACAGAATAATAGAGCCAGGGCTTTGGAGGTAGAGAGACCAGTTTCAGTTCCTGCTTTGCCACTCAGTGACTGTGGCAGGTTCCTTAATTCCCTTGAGCCTCAGTTTCATTATCTTGTGAAAATGGAACAATAATGCTTACTTTATAAGTCTTCTAGGGATTAATCATGGTGTACCATTAAATGTTTAGTCCAGTTTTAGCATACAGTAGGCACTTGATGTATGACAGGCTATGACTATGTGCACATTGAGGAGGAAGGATTTGGGCAGGGTATGTTTGAAATGCTAACAGAAGTTACCCTTGAAAGAGTGGGTGAGGATGGAAGGGGAGGGCGGAGGAGGTAGGGACTTTAATTTTCTCTTGTATACTTCTATTTGAAAACAATTTTTATTTTTTAAAATTTTTATTATTTAAAGATTTTATTTATTTGACAGAGAGTGCACAAGCAGCGGGGAGCTGGAGAGGGAGAAGCAGGCTCCCCACTGAGCAGGGAGCCCAATGTGGGGCTCGACCCCAGGATGCTGGGATCATGACCTGAGCAGAAGGTAGACACTTAACTGACTGAGCCACCCGGGAGCCCTGAAAACAATTTTAAACAAGTGAGAGTGAGCTGTCTCAAGAAGAGTGTATAAATAAGACAAGAGGCGCCTGGCTAGCTTAGTTGGTGGAGCATGCAGCTGTTGATCTTGGGGTTGTGAATTCGAGCCCCATGTTGGATGTAGACATTACTTAAAAATCTTAAAAAAAAAAAGTGTATATATAGGATGAGACAACTGAGCATTACACTTAAGGAATAAATGGGAGAAGAGTAACCTGTAAGAGTCTGAGCAGGAGCTGCTGAGGAACACAGCAGAGTGGGGTTACGGAAGCTGGGGGGCGGGGAGGGAGAGGAGGGAATGTCAGCAGCATCAGATGTTGTGGGGCAGTTACTTAAGAGAAGGCTTGTTGGGAGTTGTATCAGATTGCATGGGTTTGGGAATGAAAGGGAAGTGATGGAGAGTTATTTTTTGACTAAACAGTTGACCCTTGAACAGTGTGGAGGTTGGGGCACCAACCCTTGCCCCATGCATTAGAAAATTCATGTATAGCTTTTGACTTCCCCAGAACTTAACTACTAATAGCCTACTGTTGACTGGAAGCCTTACTGATAATGTAGTCTATTAACACAATTTTGTGTATATATTATATATTATATTCTGTATTCTTAAAATAAGAGAAGAGGGGCACCTGGGTGGATCTTCAGATAAGTGTCTGCCTTCGGCTCAGGTCATGATCTCAGGGTCCTGGGATTGAGCCTGGCATTGGGCCCTGAGGGAAGTCTGCTTCTCCCTCTCCCTTTGACTCTCTCCCTACTTCTGTGCTCATTTGCTCTCCCTCTCCAGCTCCCGCCTGCTTGTGCACTCCCTCTCTGTCAAATAAATAAAATCTTAAAAAAAAGAGAGAAAAAATGTTACTAAAATCCTAAGGAAGAGGAAATACTTTTGCAGTGCTGTACTATATTGAAAAAAATCAGCGGATAAGTGGACCTGTGTAGTTGAAACTCGTGTTGTTCAAGGGTCAACTGTAGTTTGATTTTTTTTTATTTGAGCGAGTGAGAGCCAGTGCAAGAGAGCGAGCATGGGGAGGGGAGGGGCAGAGGAAGAGGGAGAAACAGGCTCCCTGCTGAGCGGAGAGCCTGACTCAGGGCACCAGGGGATTGATCCCAGGACCCTGCGATCATGACCTGAGCTGAAGGCAGACGCTTAACTGACTGAGCCACCCAGGCACTCGGGGTCAACTGTAGTTTGAAGGAGTTTGCGATGAATGGGCAGGATTTAGGGCAGGACTGGCCCATGCCTGTCTTTTTCTCATAGTGGGCAAACCTGAGGATGTTTGAATGTCAATAGGAAGGTACTACTATTAGGGAAGAGGTTTAAGATACTTTAGAAGGACAAGAATTGTGAGGAAAGGTACTTTTTTTTTTTAAAGATTTTATTTATTTGAGAGAGAGCACAGAGGGAGAGTGTGAGGGAGAAGCAGACTCCCTGCTGAGCGGGGAACCTGATGTGGGGCTCGATCCTAGGACCCTGGGATCATGACCTGAGCCAAAGGCGGATGCTTAACCAACGGAGCCACCCAGGTGCCCCGGTACTTCTTGAGGTGGGAGATCATGGGTAGAAGGGTGAGCCTTAGGCAGTTTTTCTGTTGTAACCAGACAAAAGAATGAGTATGGACAAAGTTGAATTTATTGGTTTGGTTCATTGCTAGAAGTTGAGGTCATTCCTATCAGATGGCATTTACTTCTTAGGATGTCATCTGCTTCATAAAGTAGAAGCATAAAGGTGAAAATAAGCCAAATTCAGAGATTTGAGGAGAATGGAATTTTGAAATAGCAGCCACAGGGAATGGTAAGAGCTTTGACGAGGGAAACACAAGGATTTGCCAGGTATGATTAATGGCTTAGTTTAAGTTGTACGGAGATTGCAAGATTTTTTTTTTCCTCCACTAGTAGTTCAGAAGCACAGAAAAGGAGAAAGTAGACAGTTGGATTGACCTGGAGTTGAGTTTTGCTAGGCAGATGGAATGGAAGAAAAATAGAAAATGCATTTAGGAAATTAGCAAGAGTGTAATTGAAGTGGTGTATTCTGGGCTTGTTTTCCCTATTTTTGAATTGGGAATAACAATAATACCTCAGAAGGTTGTTATGAAGGTGTAAATGAGTTACTACATGTTTAGTATTTAGAATAATATTTGGCATGTGAGTGCTCAGTAAATGTGTGCTGGCTGGAGGTGAGCGTAAAAATGGAGGGAACTGATGTGAAGAAAGGAAGGAGGCTTGGGATTGGAGTCCCCACAAAATTGAGGAATAATTGGATATAGATTGAATTTATTACTTGGATTGGGTTCTAACAGAGGTTCTTGGGAGTTTGAGGCTGGTATCCAAGTTCCTAGGGAGTGGGAGTTCTTAGCCTGGAGTCAATGGTAGAATTCAGGATAAAACACTTGAGTGGGAAAAAAGAATTTCTTTAAAAATAAAAAATTGAAATATAGTTGACAGATACTAGTTTCAGGCGTATAACATAGTGACTCAACAATTATATACAAAGTGCTCACCACAAGAAGTGTGTTTGTCATCTGTCACCATACAAGGTTATTGCAGCATTATTTACTCTATACCCTATGCTGTACTTTTCATCCTTGTGACTTATTTATTTTATAATGAGAAGTTTGTACCTCTTAATTGCTATTCAGCTGTCCCTCTGACAACCACCAGTTTGTTTCCTATGAGTCTTTTTCTGTTTTTGTTTTGTTTTGTTTTGTTGGTTTATAGATTCCACACATAAATGAAATACAGTATTTGTCTTTGACTTAGTAAACTAAGCATACCTTCTAGGTATGCTCACTTAGCATACCTTCTAGGCCCATTCATGTTGTGAAGGGCAAGATTTTATTCTTTTTTATGACTGAATAATATTTCATATTATTCAATATGTATTGTATGTATGTACAATATTGTATGTGTATACCATATATCTTCTTTATCATCTCTCTGTCATTGGACGCTTAGATTGCTTCCGTGTCTTGGCTATTGTAAATAATGCTGCAGTAAACATAGGGATGCATGTATCTTTTCAAATTAGTGTTTTCCTTCTTTTTAGGTAAATATACAGAAATGGAATTACTGAATTATATGGTAATTCTATTTTTAGTTTTTTGAGGAACCTCCATACTGTTTTCGAGAGTGTGCATGAGGGTTCATTTCTCTCCACATCCTTGCCAAATACTTGTTATACCTTGTCTTTTTGACACTAGCCAGTCTGACTGGTGTGATGTGATGTCTCCTCATGGTTTTGATTTGCATGATCCTGTGATTACTGATGGTGAACACCTTTTGTTGGCCATCTGTATGTCTTCTTTTGAAAAATGTTCAGGCCCTTTGCCTATTTTTAATCAGATTATAGTTATTATTTTGATGTTGTATGAGTTCTTTCTAAATTTTGGATATTAACCCCTTATCAGAGACATGATTTCCAAATATCTTCCATTCAGTAGGTTGCCTTTCATTGTGATGATGGTTTCCTTTGCTGTGCAAAAGCTTTATAGTTTGGTGTAGTCCCAGTTGTTTATTTTTGCTTTTGTTTCCCTTGCCTCAATAGACATATCCAGAAAAATGTTGTTAAGGCTCCTGCCTTTGAGTTTGCCGTCTATGTTTTCTTTTAGGAGTTTTATGGTTTCAGGATTTACATTTAGATTTTTTTTTTTTAATTTTTTTTATTGTTATGTTAATCACCATATATTACATCATTAGTTTTTGGTGCAGTGTTCCATGATTCATTGTTTGTTCATAACACCCAGTGCTCCATGCAGAACGTGCCCTCCTCAATGCCCATCACCAGGCTAACCCATCCCCCTACCCCCCTCCCCTCTAGAACCCTCAGTTTGTTTTTCAGAGTCCATCATCTCTCATGGTTCGTCTCCCCCTCTGACATACTCCCCTTTTCTTCCTCTCCTGTTATCTTCTTCTTTTTCTTTTTTCTCAAAATATGTTGCATTATTTGTTTCAGAAGTACAGATCTGTGATTCAACAGTCTTGCACAATTCACAGCGCTCACCGTAGCACATACCCTCCCCAATATCTATCACCCAGCCACCCCATCCCTCCCACCCCCAACCACTCCAGTAACACTCAGTTTCTTTCCTGAAATTAAGAATTCCTCATATCAGTGAGGTCATGTGATACATGTCTTTCTCTGATTGACTTATTTCACTCAGCATAACACCCTCCAGTTCCATCCACGTCGTTGCAAATGGCAAGATCTCATTCCTTTTGATGGCTGCATAATATTCCATTGTGTATATATACCACATCTTCTTTATCCATTCGTCTGTCGATGGGCATCTTGGCTCTTTCCACAGTTTGGCTATGGTGGACATTGCTGCTATAAACATTATATAGATCTTTAATCCATTTTGAGCTTATTTTTGTGTATGGTGTAAGAAAGTGGTTCAGTTTCATTCTTGTGCATGTAACTGTCTAGTTTTCCCACACCATTTGTTGAAGAGACTGAGTTTTCCCCATAGTATATTCTTATTTGTTGTGTATTAATTGATCTTAAAAGTATGGGTTTATTTCTGGGCTCTCAGTCCTGTTCTATTGATTTATGTGCCAGTCCCATACTATTTTGATTATTATAGCTTTTTGTATAGTTTGAAATCTGGGATTGTGATACCTTCAACTTCCTTCTTTTTTCTCAAGATTGCTTTGGTTGTTGCAGTCTTTTTCTAGTTTAATAAAACTTTTAGGATTTTTTGTTTGTTTAGTTCTGTGAAAAATACTGTTGGTATTTTGATAAGGATTGCATTGAATCTGTAGATCTTTGTGTAGTGTGAATATTTTAATGATACTCATTTTTCCAGTCCTTTAGCATGATACATCTTTCCATTTATTTGTATCTTCAGTTTCTTTCATTGGTGGCTTACAGTTTTCAGCATACAGGTCTTTCATCTTGCTAAGATTTATTGCTAGGTATTTTTATTCTTTTCGATGGAATTGTAAGTGAGATTGTTTTCTTAATTTCTCTTTCTGAGTGTTTGTTATTAGTGGATAGAAACAGCAGATTTCTGTGTATTGATTTTGTATCCTGCAGCTTTACCAAGTTCATTTGATGTGCTAAAAGTTTTTTGGTAGAGTTTTTAGGGTTTTAGGTGGAGTTTTTATAGTATCATGTCATCTGCAAATAGTGACAATTTTACTTTTTTCTTACCAGTTTGGATGCCTTTTATTTCTTTTTCTTGTCTGACTGCTGTGGCTAGGGCTTCCAGTACTATTTTGAATAAAAATGTCAAGAACGGACAACCTTGTCTTGTTCCTGATCTTAGAGGAAAGGTTTTTGGCTTTTCATCATTGAGTATGATGTTAGCCGTTTGTGGGTTTGTCATTTGTGGCCTTTAAATGTTGAGGTATGTTTTCTCTAAACCTACTTTGTTGAGAGTTTTTATCACGAGTGGATTTTATACTATGCCAAATGCTGTTTCTGCATCTCTTGAGAAGATACTGTGGTTGTTTTTATACTTGTTAATGTGATGTTGTATCATGTCGATCCATTTGTGAATATTGAACCATACTGGGAATAAATCCCACTTGATTGTGGTGATTTTTTTAGAATATATTGTTGGGTTTGGTTTGCTAATATTTTGTTGAGGATTTTTACATCTGTGTTCATTAGAGATAGTGGCCTATAGTGGGGTTTTTTTTTTGTAATGTCTTTATTTGGTTTTGGTGTCAGGGTAATGCTGCCTCAGAGAATGAATTTGGAAACTTTCATTCCTCTTCTAGTTTTGAAATAGTTGAGAAGAATAGGTATTAATTCTTACTTTATTTTTTATTTTTTTAAGTAATCTCTTTGCCCAGCATGGGGCTCAAACTCATGATCCAGAGTTCAGGAGTTGCATGCTCCACTGACAGAATCAGCCAGGCGCCCACCCATCTTTAAATATTTGGTAGAATTCACTGATGAAACCATCTGGTCCTGGACTTTTGTTTGTTGGGAGTTTTTTGATGACTGAATTTCATTACTAGTAATTAATTTCTTTTTTTTTTTTAAAGATTTATTTGAGAGAGTGAGAATGAGAGAGACAGTACATAAGAGGGGGGAGGGTTAGAGGGAGAAGCAAGCTCCTCGCTCAGCAGGGAGCCCGATGTGGGACTCGATCCCGGGACTCCAGGATCATGACCTGAACCGAAGGCAGTCGCTTAACCAACTGAGCCACCCAGGTGCCCCACTAGTAATTAGTTTCTTATAATTTTCTATTTCTTCTTGATTCAGTCTTGGAAGAGTATAAATTTCTAGGAATTTTTCTATTTCTTGTAGGTTGCCAAATTTGTTGGCATCTAATTCTTTGTAGTATTTTAGAATCTTTTGTATTTCTGTGGTGTTGTAACTTCTCTTTCATTTTTTTTTTTAAAGATTTTATTTATTTATTTGACACAGAGAGCAAGAGCAGGAACACAAGCAGGGGGAGTGGGAGAGGGAGAAGCAGGGTTCCTGATGAGCAGGGAGCCCAATGTGGGATTCGATCCCAGGACCCTGGGATCATGACCTGAGCCGAAGGCAGACGCTTAACGACTGAACCACCCAGGCGCCCTTCTCTTTCATTTTTGATTTAATTAGAGTCCTCTTTTTTTTCTTGGTTAGTCTGTCTAAAGGTTTATCAGTTTTATTTATCTTTTCAAAGAACCAGTTCTTACTTTCACTGATCTTTTTAATTTATATATTTAGTCTTTATTTTGTTTCTGCTCTGATCTTTAGTATTTCCTTCCTTTCTTTTAAGTTTCGACTTTGTTCTTTTTCTAGTTCCTTTAGGTGGAAGGTTTGATTGTTTATTTGAGATTTTTCTTGTTTCTTTAGGTAGGCCTGTATTACTATAAACATTCTTCTTAGAACTGCTGGAGAAAACAGTTTCTTTATTTTGTATCGACCTATATCTGCTTCAGTTATGAATGTAGGCAGGCAAAAAGCTAAAGTAATGTTAGCAGTGCCTGTGAGTTTGGTATCAGTAGAAACTAGAGATATTTTCATATCACAATACAACTATTGTAGACACCTCACATTATTGTCTGCTCATCACTACATTGGAATTATAGTAGTTATTAAACTTGCCACTAGAATTTGCTTAATGTGCTAAGAAAGCACATATCACAAATTTGTTTACTTTTTTTTTTAAGATTTACTTATTTGAGAGAGAGAATGAGAGCCAGAGAACACGAGAGGAAAGAGGGTCAGAGGGAGAAGCAGACTCCCTGCCGAGCAGGGAGCCCGATGTGGGACTCGATCCCGGGACTCCAGGATCATGACCTGAGCCGAAGGCAGTTGCTTAACCAACTGTGCCACCCAGGCGCCCACAAATTTGTTTACTTTTAATATTTTAATAACTTTTAATGATTTGGTTTCCTTTGTAATCCTGTTTTTTAAAAATGCAGTTAACAGGATAAACACTTCAATTTCTTTTAAATGCCAGATTTCAGATAAAGGAGGTTATTATCTTACTTCCTGTAAGGTATGGGTTTTTTTTTTCTTTTTTAAAACTATGACTTGTGTTTTTCTTTTTTAATATATTCATGTATTTCACTTGTATTAATCTTTTTGAAGTTCAAATTGTCCCACCTTTGGCCTAAGGGAATTTATTTCTTTTGGCTTCAGTGTTCTTTTGATATGACCTATTACCTTTGATAACTTGCTTTCTGATCAATACCAACAAATGTCCCAGGCTCCTCTTTCTTCTTGTACATAACCTATTTCAGACCTAGAATCAGCCATTCCTTTAAAGAATCTTAGTTTTTATTTGTGGGGAGTAGACTGGGTACTGGGTGTACTCAGTGTTAATGGATTGTCATGGTTCTAGGATTTTTTAGTGCACAGAGATAGAATATCTTTTCTTTCTTTTTATTTTTTTTAAAAGATTTTATTTATTAGAGAGCAAGCACGAGCAGGGGAGGGGCAGAGGGAGAACCAGACCCCCACTGAGCAGAGAGCCTGAAGTGAGGCTTGATTCCGACTTGGGGCTCCATCCTGGGACTCCAGAATCATGACCTGAGCTGAAGGCAGATGCTTAACCAACTGAGCCGCTTAGGTGCCTCTAGAATGTATTTTCTTCTGGGGACAGAGCTAGCAAACACTTTTTGGGAGTGGAAAAAAAATCAGTTTATGTATTTTTTGGTGCAAATTTAACATTGTGGATTTTTATTTTACTAGATTTTATACTTGTATCTCTTTTTCTCATTGAAGATCTTGATTTCTAAAGTATTAACTTATTTATATTGGCTTACTTTATGTATTAAAATAGTTTCGGGGCGCCTGGGTGGCTCAGTTGGTTAAGCGTCTGCCTTTGGCTCAGGTTATGATCTTGGGTCCTAGGATTGAGCCCTGCACTGGGCTCTGAGCTCAGCAGTATATGACAGTATCCTGTCATATTACTGGATTTTTGCCAGTCTTGATACGTAAGCATTGTCTTCTGTAGTTTTATAAATTGTGGTAAGATATACACAGCGTGAAATTCACTATTTTAACCATTTTTAAGCGTATTGTTCACTGGTATAACGTTCTCACTGCTGTGCAACCATCACCACCATCCACCTCAAAAGAACTACATCATCCCCTACTAAAACTCTTTACCCTTTAAATAACTTCCCATTCCTTACCCACCTGCCCCAGGCAACCACCATTCTGCTGTCAGTGAATTTGACTATTCTAGGTACCTCATGTAAGTGGAATCGTGTTTGCCTTCTTGTGACTGGCTTATTTCACTCGATACAATGTCCTCCAGGTTTGTCCATATTGTAGCACGTGTCAGAATTCCTTTTTTAAAGTTGAATAAGATCCATTGTATGTATATACCATATTTTGCTTATCTAGTCATCTGGTGATGGGCACTTGTTCTGCCTATTTTTGAACTGGGTTGTCTTTTGGTGAATTCTTACGTAATTTAAGCGTGTATTTTCTTATGAATGAAGTATCTTTCCATATGTTTAAGTCCTTTTCATTTCTTTTGTGAATTTTTCTGTTTATATCTTTGTTTTTTTTTTTTTAAGATTTATTTGTTTAAGAGAGAGCGAGCACAAGCAGAGGGGCAGAAGGAGAGGGAGAAGCAGACTCCCTGCTGAGCAAAGAGCCTGATTCAGGGTTCCATCCCAGGGCCCTGGAATCATGACCTGAGCTGAAGGCAGACACTTAACTGAGTCACCCAGGTGTCCTAGGATACGTGTTTATATAAAAAAAGTCAATGTTATAAAGATGTCAGTGTTTCCCATATCAAACTACATATAATGCAATTTCAATAAGCATATGAAGGAGAGGGCGCCTGAGTGTTTCAGTTGAGCATCTGCCTTTGGTTCAGGTCATGACCCCAGGGTCCTGGGATTGAGTCCTGCATCGGACTTCCTGCTCAACAGGTAGCCTGCTTCTCCCTCTCTCTTTACTGTTTCCCCTGTTTGTGTTCTCTCACTCATGCGCGCGCTCTCTCTCTCTCTCTCTCACAGAGAGAGCACAAGCAGGGGGAATTGGCAGAGGAGAGGGAGAAGCGGGCTCCCCACTGAGCAGGGAGCCTGACGCGGGGCTCAATCCTGGGACCCCGAGACCATGACCTGAGCTGAAGGCAGATGCCCAACCGACTGAGCCATCCAGGCTCCCCTTACCTTTTTTTTTTTTTTTTTTTTTTTGAGAGGGAGTGGCGGCGGGCTGGGGTGTGCGCAGAGGGAGAGAGAGAATCTTCAGCAGGTTCTACACCCAGCACAGAGCCCAACGCAGGGCTTGATCTTATGATGCTGAGATCATGACCTGAGCTGAAATCAAGAGTCAGATGCTTAACTGACTAAGCCACCCAGGCGCCCCTATATCCAAAAATTGAGTATTGATTTTATTTTCTTTTAATTTTTAGGAATTGTATATTAGAGATCCTTATACCTGTGATATGTTATAAACTTCCTACATTTTCTTTTGTTTTTTGACATGGTTTTTGCCATGCAGACTTTAAAAAACTTGTGTGATTTATCAGTCTTTTTATTTCTTTTAGATTCAAGTAATAGCTGCAAAATTTTTTCCTCATTCCAGGTTATGAAGGTATTTGCTTCTTTTTTCTTGTAGTATTTACATTGCTTCATTTCACATTTCAGTCCCTGATCCATTTGGACCTTTATTTAGAAGTATAATATGAAGTATGGATACAGTTTTCTTTTTCTAAATGGCTATCCAGTTGTCCCAATACTATTAATTAAAATACACGTCTTTCCATCTTACACTGATTTGAGATTACAGTTTTATCATATATTAGATTTCAGTATATTCTTGGGTCTGTTCCTGGATTTTATTCTTTTGGTCTTTTTGTTCATGTGTGGATATCCTATCATTTAATTTCAAGAGGCTTTAAATCTTTTACTATCTAGTACTAGTAGGGCAGTTTCATTTCTGTTCTTCACATAATGCTCTCTCTCCCTCCCCAGTTTTCCTGGTTATTCTTTTGTATTTATCTTTATGAACTTTATTTTTAACCTCTGTAGCTCTAGATAAAAACAAAACTTGCCATTTGTATTAGGATGATATTAAATTTGTAAGTTAGGAAGAACTGATAACATAATGTTTCTGTATCTAAGAGTGAGATGTTTTCCATATTCCGGGTGTGTTTTTAAGTCTTGCAGGGAAGTTTTAAGCTTTCTTTGTACAAGTTTGCCTAGATATTTTCTTTTTTTGGTTAAGATTGTAAATGAGGTCTTTGAAATTATATTTTAATTTTTTATATTATTTCCTTTTTATTTGTATATGGCAGTTATCGATGTTTGTCAATTTTTTTTAAAGATTTATTTATTTATTTTGAGAGAGTAAGAATGAGAGAGAGAGAGTACATGAGAGGGGGGAGGTTTGGAGGGAGAAGCAGGCTCCTCACCAAGCAGGGAGCCCGATGCTGGACTCAATCCTGGGACTCCAGGATCATGACCTGAGCTGAAGGCAATTGCTTAACCAAGTGAGACACCCAGGCGCCCTGTTTGTCAATTTTATAGTCCTGGTTCTTTTCTAAATTTTCTTATTGTATAGTAATTTTTCCATTTAAACTCTTCAGTTTTTTTGGGTATCCAGTTTTCTTTTCTTTTTTTTTTTGGTATCTAGTTATGTCACCTGCAAACATAGATAGTTTTCCAGTTTTTCTGTCTCTTTTTGCTTATTCTCATCTAACCAAAAAAGTCTCTCTTTACTTGAATTCACCGTCCTTCTCTTGATCAGTTTAGTTATTTTTGCTAAGAACTTTTTCAGTCTTAATTCTCTCAAAAAAAGTTCTTTTAAGATTTCAGAAGTAGTTTCATATACAAGGTGTGTTGTCTTTTTTGGTAACAGCTTTATTGAAATAGAAATCACATGCCATATAATTCACCCATTTAAAGTATACAGTTCAGGGTTTTTGGTATGTTCACAGGGTTGTGCAACAGTCACTACAGTCAATTTTAGAATAATTTCATTACCCCCAAAGGAAACTCAGACCCTTGGGCCATCACCTCCCTTTATTCTTGTCTCTCCAATACTAGGGGGCCCTATGTTAGTTACCTTATACTCTGTAACAAAATTTAGCAGCTTGGAACAAGGAATGGATTTTATCTCATAGTTTTCTGTGGATCAGGAATCTGGGCATTACTTAACTGAGAGCCTCTGGCTCAAGGTCTTTCATGAGATTGCAGATAAGTTGTTGGTCAGAGAGAGCTTCAGTTTCATCTGAAGGCTCAGCTGGAGGAGGATTCTGTTTCTTGCAGGCTATTGGACTAAGAGCCTTAGCTTTCCCGATGTGTCGGTATAGGACAGCTCAAAACCTGGCAGCTGGCAGAGCAAGGAAGGAGGCCCAAGAAGGAAGCCCACAGTGTGTTTGTAACTAACCTCTGCAGTGACATACCATGATATTTGTCTTACTCTGTTAGAAGCAAGTCCAGCCTACATTCACAAGGAGGGGATTACATAGGGTATGGATACCAAGAGGCAGGGGTTATTGGGGCTATGGTAGAGGCTTTTTCTGTACAAGGATGGTATAACTAATTTGTTGTTTTCTGGCTTTTTTCTTTTTTTAAAGATTTTATTTATTTGAGAGAGAGAGCAAGAGTGATAGAGCATGAGTGAGCACAAGCGGGAAGGGGGTTGAGTACAGGCAGGGGGAGGGGGAAGGGGGACAGGCAGACTCTGCATTGAGTGCGGAGCTGGGCACAGGGCTCGATCCCATGACCCTGAGATAATGACCTGAGCCTAAATCAGGAGTTGGACACTTAACTGACTGAGCCACTCAGGCACCCCTAGTTTTTGGCTTTTTAACCTATATTCTTTTTTTTTTTTAAGATGATTTATTTATTTATTTGAGAGAGAGAATGAGATAGAGATCATGAGAGGGGGGAGGGTCAGAGGAAGCAGACCCCCCGCTGAGCAGGGAGCCCGATGCGGGACTTGATGCTGGGACTCCAGGATCATGACCTGAGCCGAAGGCAGTCGCTTAACCAACTGAGCCACCCAGGCGCCCAACCCATATTCTTTCTAATGATAGGCTACTTTCTGTAGGGCTCATTAGTTACCTCACCATAGTGGGATGTGTGGTTGTTAGGAAACAGTGGTGATCTTCGGATTGCTGTGTATTCCAGGACCTATCAACCTGAGAGTCTAATTTGAATTCTTAAAATCTAAATGTACAACTTGCCATGCCTCTGTAACTTACTAGTATGGCAAGATATTCCCAAATTTTCTTATCAGTTTGACATTTAAGAAGATCACATTGTCAAATGAAAACTCAAAACTTTTCTTGTCCTCTTCTAGACTCTGTATTACAGTGCCAAACACCAGTTTCCAGGTACCTCATTATAAATGCTTATCTGTCCTGAGATACATTAACTTTATTCTTCAGACAGTTCTTTATATGCTAATAAAGAGTTTTAAGGGGCGCTTGGGTGGCTCAGTCGGTTAAGCGCCCACCTTCAGCTCAGGTCATCATCTCAGGGTGCTGGGATCAAGCCCCGCATCAGGCTCCCTGCTCATCAGGGAGTCTGCTTCTCCCTCTCCCTCTGCCCCTTCACCCTGCTCGTGCTCTTTCTTTCTCAAATATTAAATAAAAATTTTTTTTAAAAAAAACCCTTTTTTAAAAAAAGGGTTTTTTGAATACCCTTGATAATTGACTTGCAAATGCTTTTTTGGAAATTAGCAGGATCATGTATCTGGTTTTGCCCTAAGTCACGTACCCCCTTAGGGAATTCTTAATTGGTTAGAATCATACATGTAGAATGCTTGAAGTCTGTCTCTTTCATGGTGTAGATGAGAAAATGGAGACACAGAGAGGATATTAAACAACCCGCTTCAAATCCTGTAAAAGTTTGCCTTGTGATCAGGGCTGGTGTTCAGGTTTCTCACATCTGGTGGTCCAGCCTGGTTCTTCCTACATCTCAGTGACACTCTTTGTATAACGATTTTTATTACCTAATTCTATTTCTTATGGGTTTATTCTGATTTTTATTTCTTCTTCAGTTGGTTTTGGTAATTTGTGTTTTTCCAGGAATTTGAACATTTCATCTAAGTTGTCTAATTTATTGGCATACAGTTGTTCATAGTGTTCCTTTGTAGTCCTTTAAATTTCTGTAGGTTCGGAAGTGATGTCTCTGCTTTTATTTTTGACTTTGGTAATTTGCGTATCTCTTTCCTCTCTGCCTTTCTTTCTCTCTTCCTTTCCCTGTTTTAACCTTGATTTTTTTTAAAAGAAATAACTTTTGGCTTCATGGGTCCTACTTCCCATTTTTGTATTTTGCATTGCATTGGTTTCTGTACTAATCTTAATTATTTCCTTCCCTTTGATTGATTTGGATTTAGTTTGTTCTTTTTCTAGTTTCTTAAGGTGGGAGATTAGGTTGTTGATTTGAGATATGTAATAGAGATGTAAATTTCTTTCTAAACACTAGTTTAGCTGCATCCCATAGATTTTGGTATTTTGTGTTTTTATTTTAATTGAGTTCAAAATAGTTCCTAATTTTTTTTGGTGATTTCTTTGACCAGTGGATTATTTAGAAGTTGTAGATTAATTTCCAAATGGAGATTTCCCAGATTTTATTCTGTTGATTTCTAATTTAATTCCCTTGGAGTAAAACATACTTCATACGATTTCAGTCCTTTTAAATTCATTTTTTTATGGGCTACCATATGGTCCATCTTGGAAAATATTCCAGGTGTGCTTGAAAATCGTGTATATTTTACTGTTGTTTGTTGGAGAGTTTTATAAATGCCATTTAAGTTAATGTGGTTGATAGTGTTCAGTTTTGTATCTTTGTTTTTTTGTCTATTTCTCTCAGTTATTGTCAGTGTAGTCAATTACTGTTACTGTATTGTTTATTTCTCTTGTCAGTTTTTGCTTCATGTATTTTGGGATTCTCTTGTTAGGTATGTGTATGCTTGTTTATAATTGTTGTATCTTCCTGATGGTTGACTTCTTTATCATATGAAAATGTCCCCCTTTGTTTCTCTTAATTTTCTTTACTCTGAAGTCTACTTTGTCTTTTAATATACCTGTTCCAGTTTTCTTTTGATTCGTGTTTGCATGTTCTTTTCATTCTTGTAAACCTATTTGTGTTTTGGAATTTAAACTATCTTTTGTAGACAGCATATGGTTAGGTCTTTTATCCAGTCTTAACAGTCTTTTACCTTTTTTTTTTTGTTATTCATTTATTTTTAGATTTTGTTAATTTATTTGAGAGAGAGAGCAAGAGAGATCACAGAGGGAGAGGGAGAAGCAGACCCATTGCCGAGCCGAGAGCCAGACATGGGGCTCAATCCTAGGACCCAGAGACCATGACCTGAGCCGAAGGCAGATGCTCAACTGACTGAGCCACCTAGGCACCCTATCTTTTTTTTTTTAAAGATGTATTTATTTGAGAGAGTGTGTGTGCACTTGTACTTGAGTGGGGAGAGGGGCTGGGGGAGAGAATCCTCAAGCAGACCCCTACGAGTGCAGAGCCTGCTGCACTCCATCCCACAACCTGTGAGACCATGACCTGAGTGGAAACCAAGAGTTTGATGCTCAACTGACCGAACCACTCCGGGGCCTCAACAGTCTTTTACCATTTTTTTTTTTTAATTTTATTTATGTATTTTAGAGAGAGAGAGTGTGTGTGTGTGCTGTGTGTGAGTGGGGGGAGGGGTACAAGGGGGAGAGGGAGAGAGAATCTGAAGTGGACTCTGCTGAGTGCAGAGCCTGACTTGGGGCTCCATTTTTACCACCATGAAATCATGCCCAGATTCAGACACTTAAGAGTCAAGACACTTAACCGACTGAGCCACCCAGGCACCCCAGTCTTTTATCTTTGATTGGAGTATTTAACCTATTCACAATTATATAATTATTGGTGGAGTTGGATTTACACCAGCCACTATGCTCTTTGTTTTTTATGTCAAATAATCTTTTTAGATTTAGAATATTCTTCCTTCGTTTTTCCTATATTCGTTTTTTTCTCTATGGTTACTTTAGAAATTACAGCATATGTCTTTATCACATTCTTGGTGCAAATTAATACTCATTTAATTCCAGCAAGGGTTAGTATCCAAAACATAAAAAAACTGATACAACACCCTAAAAATATCAAATAATCTAATTTTGAAATGGGAAGAAGATATAAACAAACATTTCTCCAAAGAAGACAGATGGCCAACAGTCACATGAAAAGATGGTCAACATCATTCATCATCAGGGAAATGCAAATCAAAACTATAATGAGATACCACCTCACACTTGTCAATGACTAAAATAAAAAACACAAGAAACAACAAGTGTTGGTGAGGATTAGGAGAAAAAGGAACCCTCGTGCACTGTTCATGGTAATGCAGACTGATGTAGCCACTGTGGAAAACAGTATGGAAGTTCCTCAAAAAATTAAAAATAGAACTTCCCTATTATCCAAGAATCACACTACTGGATATTTACCACCCAAAACACAAAAACAAATTCAAAGGGATACATGCATCTTTTTCTTTATGTTTCTATTTTTTTTATTATGTTATGTTAATCACCATACATTACATCATTAGTTTTTGATGTAGTGTTCCATGATTCATTGTTTGCGTATAACACCCAGTGCTCCGTGCAGTACGTGCCCTCCTTAGTACTCATCACCAGGCTAACCAACCCCTCCTCCCCCCTTCCCTCTAAAACCCTGTTTGTTTCTCGGAGTCCATTGTCTCTCATGGTTCATCTCTCCCTCCGATTCCCCCCCCCTTCATCTTCCCCTTCCTTTTCCTAATGTCCTCCATGCTATTCCTATGTTCCACAAATAAGTGAAACCATATGATAATTGGCTTACTCTGCTTGACTTATTTCACTTAGCAGAATCTCCTCCAGTCCCATCCATGTTGATGTGGGAGTGGGGTATTCATCCTTTCTGATGGCTGAGTAATACTCCATTGTATATATGGACCACATCTTCTTTATCCATTCTTCTGTTGAAGGGCATCTCGGCTCCTTCCACAGTTTGGCTATTGCGGACATTGCTGCTATGAACATTGGGGTGCATATGGCCCTTCTTTTCACTACATCTGTGTCTTTGGGGTAAATACCTAGTAGTGCAATTACTGGATCATAGGGTAGCTCTGTTTTTAACATCTTGAGGAACCTTCATACTGTTTTCCAGAGTGGCTGTACTAATTTGCATTCCCACCAGCAGTGTAAGGGGTTCCCCTTTCTCCACATCCTCACCAACACATGTTGATTCCTGTCTTGGTAATTTTGACCATTCTCACTGGTGTGAGGTGGTATCTCATTGTGGTTTTGATTTGTATTTCATGATGGCAAATACAGTTTTTTAAATTTACCTTTGTATCTCTCTTTCTTCTATATGGATTTGAAATACCATCTGACTTTCAGCAGCAGAACTTCCACTAGTTAATTTCTTATCAGATCTGCTAGCAACAGATTCATTCTTTGTTTCACATTCATTTTTGAAGGATAATTTTGCTGAGTATAAATTCTTGGTTGATAATATTTTTTCTTTCAGCACTTCAAGTATGTTATCTCAGTGCCTGCTAGTCTCCAGTCTTCAGAGTTTGCAGTGAGAAGTTAACTGGTAATTGTATTGTTCTCTTATATGTGAGAAGTTGTTTTGTTATGCTGCCTTCAAGATTTTTCTCAACAGTTTGACTGTGATGTATCTAGGTTTGACGATCTCTTTGTGTTTATCCAGTTTGGAGTTTGTTGAGCATCTGGATCTTAGATGAATATTTTCCCAGTTTGGGAAATTTTCAGCTGTTACTTTTTCTGCTTTCTCCTCTCTTTTTGAGACTCCTTTTACTCCTATTCTGGCAGTTTTGAAGACCTTAGTCTCTGGTTTTCTTCATTTTCTTTCTCTTTTCTTTTTTAATTGAAGTATACTTGACATTCCTCATTTTCTTCTTTTTTCTTGCTGTTCTTCAAATGCAAGTTCCTTGATTCTCTTTTTTTTTTTTTTAAAGATTTTATTTATTTATTTGAGACAGAGAGAATGAGAGAGAGAGAGCACATGAGAGGGGGGAGGGTCAGAGGGAGAAGCAGACTCCCCGCTGAGCGGGGAGCCCGATGCGGGACTCGATCCAGGGACTCCAGGATCATGACCTGAGCCGAAGGCAGTCGCTTAACCAACTGAGCCACCCAGGCGCCCACCTTGATTCTCTTTCATTTCAAATCTGTTGAGCTCTTCTAGTGAACTTCTCATTTCAGTTATTAATTTTAACAACAGAATTTTCATCTCTTTCCTGAGAATTCTGTATTTGATGAATCATTTTCTTAATGAGTCATTGTCATTTTTTCCTTTAATTCTTTAAATATGATTTCCTTTAGTTCTTATCAGTTACTTAGAATGTCCCTCAAATTGAATTTGTCTGTTTTGTAAATAGTTTTTTAATGTGTGTGTGTTTTTTTTTTTAAGTGTGTGTGTGTTTTTTTTTAACTTTCTTAAGGTTGGGGATATCAGGATTTAATTTACTTTTTTTTTCTTCTGATTTTCTTATTTTTTTGTTATGTTAATCACCATACATTACATCATTAGTTTTTGATGTAGTGTTCCATGCTTCATTGTTTGCGTATAACACCCAGTGCTCTATTCAGTATGTGACCTCTTTAATATCCATCACCAGGCTAACCCATCCCCCCACCCCCCTCCCCTCTAGAACCCTCAGTTTGTTTCTCAGAGTCCATAGTCTCTCATGGTTCATCTCCCCCTCCGATTTCCCCCCCTTTATTTTTCCCTTCCTGCTATCTTTTTTTTTTTTTTTAACATATAATGTATTATTTGTTTCAGAGGTACAGGTCTGTGATTCAACAGTCTTACACAATTCACAGCGCTCACCATAGCACATACCCTCCCCAGTGTCTGTCACCCAGCCACCCCGTCCCTCCCACCCCCTACCACTCCAGCAACCCTCAGTTTGTTTCCTGAGATTAAGAATTCCTCATATCAGTGAGGTCGTATGATACATGTCTTTCTCTGATTGACTTATTTCGCTCAGCATAACACCCTCCAGTTCCATCCACGTCGTTGCAAATGGCAAGATCTCATTCCTTTTGATGGCTGCATAATATTCCATTGTATATATTAATTAGATGAGATTAATTGGAATGTAGCACTTAAATTGTAAGTGGCATTTGTTTGATTGATAAGTCCTAATTTGCTTTCTTACAAATGATAACATGGGTGGATTGGACTGCTGTTTATTTATGAAATAAGCAGATGCCCTTATTGTCATTAACAGACTAGTTAAGTGCATGCAAATTTGAATTTTTTAGCCATGCACAATATTTGTTGGCCTATGTAAATCTTTTAGTTGTAGTTTCTATGCTTAGAGACCTTTGTCAGATACATAATGTCAATTCATTAAATTCCTTTTAGCTTTATTAGAAGTTACTTGTGGGTGCCTGGGTGGCTCAGTCGGTTAAGCATCTTCCTTTGGCTCGGGTCATGATCCCAGGGTCCTGGGATCGAGTCCTGCATTGGGCTGCTTCTCCCTCTGCCTCTCTCCCTCTCCCTCTCCCTCTCTCTCTCTCTCTCTCTGTCTCTCATGAATGATGTAATGTATGGTGATTAACATAACATAATAAAAAAAATAAAATCAGAAGAAAAAAAAAGTAAATTAAATCCTGATATCCCCAACCTTAAGAAAGTAAAAAACACACACACCCCTAAAAAAAAAATACACTAAAAAACTATAAATTCTTAAAAAAAAAGTTACTTCCTTGCTAGAACAAAAATCCCTTCAAAGTAGTTTAAGATAAGGAGATGCAAGTGTTCAGGAGTACAGCCCAAACACATAGGAAAGGTTCTGTTGTTAGGATGCTATTCTGTATGTGTGTTTGTCTCTGTAGGTCTGTTTCTTTATGTCTTGGTTTGCCTCAGTGTTGTGTGTTCTCTCATTTCTCTTCTGCATCTCTCTTCTGTTTTCCATTCCGTTTACCTTCATTCTCAGACTGTGTTTGAACAAAATGGCCGGTGGCATTGCAAGCCACATAATCAGTTAGAACTCATATGCTAGTGCCCATGCCCAACCATATGACCAACCCAGCCTCTGTGTCCCCAGGTTAGATTCCCAGGAGGGAAACTTTGATTTGCCCATCCTGGTCCAAGTAGATGTGACAGGGCACAGTTTTCTCTTTCTGTAGAATCTGAAGATCAGGGCAAAGTTTCAAAATAGGGTATGTGAACCAAGAGTGGTTCAACTAGTACAACTTGACTAGTACGACTTTTGGATTGGGTTTGGTAGTAAACAACAAATGTTTTGGTAACCTGGTATTTTCTTTTGCTGAGGAAAGTCTGTTTAGAAACTAAAAACATTGATCACACCAGAATTCAACATTATACAGAAGATAGATGCTTAACTGACTGAGCCACCCACGAGCCCCTGTGGGGTTGATTCTTAACATAAAGCTTCTCATTAAGCACTTCTGGAGCTTGTAACTCAAATGGTGAGAACTCAGTGTTTGCATTTTTAGGGGCCCAATAAAACACCCTTTTCCCCCATTCAAATTGAGCCACTTGAGAGAAATAAAGGGAATCAGGCAAATAGAGATCCAAATAAGTATCATCTTATCACTGAGAAAAAGCTGTGTTGGAGGTTGTTGCTTAGACATGTAGCAACGTTGGGCTTTTTATAGTCTCTTTCCCTTAAATGTAGACCTTGGAAGTGCCCACCAAGGGAAGAGTTGTGTCTGCAGAGCATGTCCCCAAGATCATTGCCTCATTTGTTATTGTACCATTCATTTTTTCTGAATGGCATACTATATGATAAAGATAATTTATCTCAGTTTATGTTCCACAACTTCAGGATGTCTGCCCTAAAGTTTGGCCATTTGTCTGAGTGAGTCTGTGATGATGCCGGGGACTCTGAACAACAAAAGATTGATTGAAGCAGAACTCTGTAATTAATTAATTTAGCTGGCATCCCATTGGGAAAGTTTCTACTTACCTGGTTATTATTTGTTGTTATTCAAGTAGAGGTGCTTTGAATTAGTTTCCAGGGACCTTGGAATCCTTGTCTCTTGTGTTCTATTCTGAGTTTTGTTGGAAGCCTTGTGAGCTGCACATGGTATCTTTAAATGTGCCTGTTACTGATTTTCTAGCATCCCAGCTAATCAGTATGATCACACTGGGGTCTTAGTGCATCCTCTATTCTTGTATGTCCCCTCTTGTTTTGGACCCATGAACCTAATGAAGTCATGTTTCTCTGGATTTTGTGGGAACATCTCTGCTTGGAATATCTCTGCCTCTCCCATCCTTATGTTTGAAAATACTGGAACTGATTTCTGATCACAAACTTGTAGGGTCCCAAAATAGTTTTCTTGTGGTCTTCTAACCCCCAGTTGTTTCTTCTGCAGCGAGTGGGGGACATCCTCAAGGTCCGATGGCTGCTAGTATTCTTAGTGCAGCTGCTGCTGCTTCATCAGTACATGGATAGTCTGGCCAGTGTGGTCTTCCCTTAGTGTGACCCTGAGCTTTGAGTACCTATCCTTAGACCAGCCACAGGCATGAAGATACTCCATTGCTGGTGGTAGAATCTCAAACCCTTTTAGGGATCTGAAATAATCTCTGACTTCTAAGTGCAAGAGCTCTGTGGTATCACTGAATACATAATCATTATTGGGGTTTCTTTACCTTCTCACAACATGGTTGCAGATGTATAGAGTTGTGCCTTTTGAGCCAAATCATAAACTGCTTTATATTGCCAGGTCTTCCTCACCTGTTTTAACTATTATAAGTGCCTGGCTTGCTCTGCTTAACAGAAATTTTTATGTAAATGTTTATGGGTGCACAAACTCAACATGCCCTGAGTATATAACCATCCTACCTGGATTACACGTTCTTGTAATTTGTTTCGGGGGGGTAACGGTTTGTCTGAGGACAAAATCCTTTGGGCAGTGGTTGTTATTGACCTGCCCTTATAAAATCTTTTTACAAGGTAGGTAGGTTAGATTGGTGGCATGCCTGGATATGGTTATCCAGTCTTGTTACCAAGTTTTCAGTACTCCAAGTAACTGCTGACAGGTTGGACCCTAATTCGTCACTACACTGCTCTGGAGTGTGGCGCCTTTGCCACATGTCTCTTCTCTCTTCCATGGGTTTAGGTTAATTCAGTAGCTGTAATATGACATTTCCTTTAAGGTATCATCTTATTTGAAATGCATCCCAATTTTAGAGATACTTAACTTTTTTTCCCCCACAGTTTTATTGAGAAGAATGGACAAATACATCCCTGTGTAAATTTAAGGTGTAGAGCATGATGGTTTGATTTACAAATAATTGTGAAATGCTTACCAAAGTAGATTTAGTTAATATTCATCATCCATATAGAGATTGTGAGCTTTTAAAATGTATGTTTTGGGATTGATGAGATGTAGTTTTAAGATTAGCACTAGAGATGAAAGATTAAAGGGCTCCTTAGCATTTGTAACTGAGTAATTTCGTCACCACTGCTGGTCTGTTGTACATGTGTTGGGGCATGAATTCACTGCAGAATCTTGCTGGTCTGTGTCACGGCCAGATTCACTTGACTTTCGTACAATCTACTGCTTTTCCTCTAATATACTTAATTTCAGGGGTGGCATTGTCATCTGATTCAGTTACACCATTCAAATATTTAGAATTAATCTTGCCCTTTTTAGTGTTCCTCCTCTCTCCCCTCCCCCAACCTGGTTAATTCCTGATCAGTTTTGCCACAGAACTGTCCATGCTCATTTGTCAGCTTTCCCATGTGAATTTAATTCTGTTTAAGTATATGTCTTTTTAGTGGTAATGCCCAAAAGCCATTCACTGAAATGTAGATCTTTAAAGTCTGTTATTAAAGACTCCATTTTGCTAACCTCTCTGGGTATACCATAACCTTGGGAGCAGTTGAGGTTGAGACATAATTTTTTTTTTTTTAAAGATTTTATTTATTTGAGAGAGAGAATGAGATAGAGAGCATGAGAGGGGGGAGGGTCAGAGGGAGAAGCAGACTCCCTGCTTAGCAGGGAGCCCGATGTGGGACTCGATCCCGGAACTCCAGGATCATGACCTGAGCCGAAGGCGGTCGCTTAACCAACCGAGCCACCCAGGCGCCCGAGACATAATATTTCATCCTCTGCTAGCAAATGTGAGTTTTTCAGTATTGTTCATCTGGAATTTCCAGGCTTGTAGACAGAGACAGGGTGTGGTACTGTCCACATGCATTACTGCTTCACGAGGTGTGTTCTGTTGTTTACAGTTTGTAAAGGCTTACCTGGGAGCTCCAGCTCCATGTCCAGGTCAGTAGAAGCCAGACATCTGTAACTTTGATTTCATGTGGAATTCATTCCCAGGCTTCGCAGGACTTAAGTTGGCATGGATACACAGACCATGGATTTTACCTAACCTCTGTAACTTACTGGTCTCACTAACCACGTCGCTAAACCTCTGGCAGTCTTATTTTAAAAGATTTTATTTATTTGAGAGGGCGAGAGAGCACAAGCAGGGGAAGGGGGAGAGGGAGAAGCAGGCTCACCGTGGCAGTCTTATTTTAATCAGACCCCTACCATTTATTAAGTTTAAAAGTATTCTCTCAAATCCAATCAGTTTCTGCTTCCCCTGCCTCATATTTAAATTGGCCTCTTTAAACCGATATTTTGTTTATTCCTTTGTGGCTCTGTTAATCTAGATTCTCACTTTTCCCAAAGCCTTTTCCCTCAGGATTGGTAGTTGCATTAGGCTAATTTAAGTCCCTGTGTCAATAGTGGAATCCCATGGACCTTGATGGTTGGTCAGTTATCTTCTGATACACAGGGTGACCACTGTGACCTGGCAAAGTACCAAGATTGACCTTGAAAGAATGACAGATTCAAGGGGCTAGGTCCGCCCCCCCGCCCCCCAGTCCTAGGCTATCCGTTCTTCACAGGATCAATTAGCCTGCTCTCTCTCCTACCAAGATTATATGTTACCTTGTTCTGAGAACCCAAGTTCTGCTTTTTCCTGAGTTGGATACTTTAAATTAGTAGATGGCAGACTTCATGGCTTCATATTTTGGAGAACTCCAATTATTCACTGAAAAAGTGCCCAGACTTCATCTGGTTGATTTGATAGAAGCCCAGATCTCTAGATGTCTGTCGGTCTCATTCTGTCTGGTTGTTCTTCCACCTTGGATGTTGCCCTTAAATGTCTCTTGGGGGGGGGCAGTCTGATCACTTTACAATGCTTGTTATTCGAACTTTAGGCATGGGCCTTCATAAATTTCCTAGTATATTTTTTCAAAATTAGCTTTGTGTTTTTATACTAAAAAAGCATTGAATGAATGATGTTTTAATTCTCTATGAGGCCACAGTGGGCTAGATTGTTCTTCCTGAATTTTTTTAAACTTGCCCACACATACTAATAATAAACTGCTGTCATCAGGGGTTAACTGAGGGAATGAGCCCAGGTCATTGCTGTCTGAAAGAGCCTCCTTAACTTGTAACTTAATGAAGGATGAAAGACATTATCTTTTTAAACCTCTGACTTCCAAAGTTATTTATCTGCATATAAGGATTAGTGGTGGAAAGACGATAAACACCTGAAAAATCTAGGTTAGTAATGTATAATAATTGTAATTTTTTTAGTATTTTATTTAAAATTATAATTATGAAAAGATACGAAAGGTAAAAGGCACCAAAAATGACTTTGGCTAAGGATATTTCTATTTTTGAGTCTGAATTCAAAGTAAATTAGCTATTTTGTTTTCTCTCCCCCCCTTTTAACTAGGGTTACACATCATTTTGGAATGACTGTATATCGTCTGGACTCCGCGGCTGTATGTTAATTGAGTTGGCCCTGAGAGGAAGGCTACAGCTCGAGGCTTGTGGAATGAGACGGAAGAGTCTGCTGACAAGAAAGGTGAGAGTTTTAAGGAGGTGGTGCTGACTGAAAATGCAGGTTTCTATTAATGGATTTAAAGAATTAAGTTGATTTTAAAGGTAAGGCTTTATTGGAAATCATCTTTCCATGCCTTTTTTGCATTCTTTGTTTCTTGGTCCTTTGTACATAACGACTAATGCAATTAATTCATCGTTAGACTCACTGGCCCCTGCGTCTTGCATGTTCAGAAAGACTGCAGACTTCATTTGCTGCTTCTGAAAGCCGTACTTTGGAAAGACTTGACATAACTTTGTTTTAAAATTGAAAGGTGTTACCGTGCAAGTGAACTATCTATAGGCTGTTGGACTTTTTAGCAGAATATGAATACTTTTCAGATCTCTACCTTCTCTACTGTAAAGGTCTGTGTAAATAGTTATTTTTTAGAATTTTTAACTCCAGCCTCCATCTCAGATATTCAAGACTGTTTCTCTTCTAGTCTGTCATTGTGTTTCTTGGGGCCATGGTGTTTCAAAACTTTTTTTTCCTTTAATACAGCATCTTAATGAAATCTACAAAGTTTTAGGTGAGAACTGAACATTTTTTGCTTGATATGCCATAATCCTATAGGAAAGAAAGCCACATTAACGGCTTTCTTAAAAGTTCTATGCAGAATAAACATTGTATAGCAGAATGTACTCCTTATGCGATTTTTTTTTTTTTTTTAAGATTTTATTTATTTCACAGAGCGAGCAGAAGCAGGGGGAGCGGCGGGCAGAGGCAGAGTGAGAAGCAGGCTCCCGCTGAGCAGGGAGCCCTGACGTGGGGCTCGATCCCAGGACCCTGGGATATTATGACCTGACCCGAAGGCAGATGCTTAACCAACTGAGCCACCCAAGCACCCCTCATTTTTTTTCCTTAGAGTTTAAATAATTTTCTTTTTAAAAATGTTTTCTCTGTGCCTTTTTTTTCTTATATGCTCAGAAAAAAACTAGCATTATTAATTTTCAAACGTGCAGATACATTAAGTAACTCCATTAGACTCTGCCTTGTGCTTCAGTCTGGACTGGTTATGGTTTGGTTTTATTGGGACTTCCTGTCTCATTTTACTGCTTTCAACCTCCTGTTTCTAGATCTAATATTTTTTTCCATCCTTATGGCAGGAAAATGTTTTGATATTTTGCATGCCTGAAAATTTCTTTACTGTACCTCATTTTCATTTGACAGTTTGGGAATAGAATGTTAGATTTAAATTATTTTCCCACAGAATTTTGAAGTCATTTCGCCATTGCCCTCTAGTATACAAAGTTGCTATTAAAGTCTGGTGCCCTTTTGATTTTCATACTTTGTGTGATACCTGTTTTCCTATCTGGATCATTTCAGATCTTCTGTTTATTCCTGGTGTTCTGATATTGTACGATATACCTTGATGTGGGTCTTTTAAAAATCATTATTCTGTGCTTGCTTTGGCAGCACATATATTAAAATCATTATGCATGGGTTCTTTCAATCTAGAAATGTTTAGTTTTGGTTTTATCAGTTTTCTTCTATTTCTTATATCTTTGCTCTATTTTCTGGAACTTTAAGTTTGATGTGGACCTCTTGACTAGTCTTTTTTCTTTCTGTTTCTTAGTTTCTTAGCTTTATTGAGAAATAATTGGCATTGGCTTGGCCTCCCTTACCTTTTTTTAACCCTCTTTTGAGTTTTTTTTAATGTGGTTCTAATGTTTTTGATTTCCAGGAGTCTTTTCTTGTGTTTTGTTTTTGTTTTATCACGACCTCTTGTTTCATGGATGTGGTATCTTCTTTTAAATCACTGAGAATATTATGGCTCTTTTGAAAATTTCTTTTATATGTTTCTTCAAGTTTTTACTTTCTGTCTTTTGGTTTCTTTGATGTTGAAGGTTTTCTTTTAGTATCTTGTCATTCTTGGTTAATTGTTCACATTTAAGACTGAGGCTCCCCTCTAAGGTGCAGTACACTAAATAGAAATTAAAGGTGTGGGCAGAGCATATTTATTAGTGGGCCACAGATTGCTGAATTTTGTTAAGGGGTTTAGAACTACCCTGAGGCATTGAAGAGTTTTAAGCAGAAACTGTGAAATAACATGGTAAGACTTGCCTTTTAAAAAAGATCAGTGAGGAGAATGGATTGAAACTAGTTTGGGAAAACTAGTTAGGAAACTTAATCCAAGTGAAAGATAACTAGATTGAGTGGAGTAATTGCAGAGGTGATGGAGCAGAGTAGTCCCAGCTGGAAGAGAATGAGGGGACAGAATTTCATGAGAAAAAAGATCCATCTGTACCCAGGTTATTATGACCTGATAATAAGACGCGTCTCAGAGGGTGGGCATGAGGTGGGTGTGGAGGCCAGATTGCAGTGAATTGAAGGAATAAGTGGGAGGTCAGAAGTGGTGGCATGACCACGTTGTATAAACAGCTTTTTTCTGCCAAGGTTCTCCTTTTCTTGTACTCTATCTGACCCCTTACAAAAAGCATGGTCCAGAGTAGTACTGTCTAGTAGCACTTTCTGTGATGATGAAAATGTTCTGTATCTGCCAACACCATAGCCACTGACCACATGGGTCTGTGAGCCAGACACTTGAAATGTGGCTATGAGATTCAGGCATGTTGTAAATAAAAACACACTGGATTTTTGAAAACTTACCTTGAAAAAAGAAGAATGTAAAATATCTCAATTTAAAAATATTTATTACATGTTAATATTTTGACTATAGTGGGTTAAGTAAAATATATTAAAATTTCATGTTTTTTTTCCTTTTTTAATATAACTACAAAAATTTTAAAAGCTTTATGGCCTGCATTTGTTATTCTAATTATATTTCTGTTGGGTCACGCTGTCTCACAAATAGCCTTCTAGAAGATTGAGCAGAAAGGTAAAGGACATGTGTTGAAGACAAGTTTAAGGGAGAACTGCTGCGTTTAGAAAATAATATTTTAAAATTGTATGACATTTTAATAGCTAACATATAGATTAAAATTTGGTGTTATCGAATTTCAACCAAAAATTTGTTGCTTAGCCAAGAACCCAGTGCTGGCTGCAGAAATCTAATACTTGGCTAAAGCAGTATATAGCATTTTCTTTTTTTTTTTTTTAAAGATTTTATTTATTTATTTGACAGAGAGCACAAGCTGGGAAAACAGCAGGCAGAGGGAGAGGGAGAAGCAGGCTCCCTGGTGAGCAAGGATCTCATAATGGGGCTCCATCCCAGGACCTTGGGATCATGACCTGACCTGAAGGCAGACGCTTAATTGATGAGCCACTCACACGCCCCTATAGCATTTTTTCCCCTCATTCCCTGGCTTTGTATTTTTCTACTTTTAGGTGGATTCTGTATCTTAGCTTTAAAAAGTTTTGTAGTGTTTAAAAATTTTGTTACCAAACCTATTGGTATTTCAAGGTTTCTGCTAGTTGCCACAATTTTGAAAAAAACTTTCTCACCCCTAAATTATGTTTCATATTTAAATCTTTATCTTTCATTGTGGTATAAGCTCTGAGGAGCCAAGTCTTACTGAATTTTTAATTCTATTTGGTTAACCAGTTGTTTCAATAACATCTATTGAAAAATTCATTTCTCCACTGCTCTAAAATGCCACCTTTATCATACTGAATTGAGTAAATAATTATATATAATTGAGTTTGTTTCCATAACTAATAAATGTTTAAAAAATGAATTTCTTGATTAAGTAGCCCAAGGTTTAGCAATGAAAAGAATTAACAGTGAGTAAAAACTGTTCTAGCCTTTTGCTTTACTAATTCTTGCACAGTAACTTTATTTGCATTCATGATTGTGGCTAATCTGGTTAGGTTTAAATGTTGGATATCTTTTTTTTTTTTTCAATGTTGGATTTCTTAATAGAGAATTAATTTAAATTCTGAACCTTGACACTACATGAACACACTAGGGACTTTAAGTATAATGAACTATTTGTATAATTGTTTAAGTTTTTCATTTAAAGAGATGGTCAGAAGAAAGAATTAGTGGATTATTTGATTCTTATTGCTTACATTTTAGGTGATCTGTAAGTCAGATGCTCCAACAGGGGATGTTCTTCTTGATGAAGCTCTAAAGCATGTTAAGGAGACTCAACCTCCAGAAACGGTCCAGAACTGGATTGAATTACTTAGTGGTAAGCTTTTGTGTATAAACTAAAAGCTGAATTCTGTTTAAAAGATTTTTGTAAAAGCTTAAAATTCTTTTGAGAGAAACTTTACACAAAATGGCCAAAAGCTTGTTTAGTTATATATAATAGGCAGACTTGAAAGTTATTAGTCACTGGATGGGGAAAATAGTGGTTTTAAAAATTTCACCCCCTCTTAAGACTGAGCAGATAGATGTTCAATGAAACATAATATTCTTCCTTAGAACTTCCACCTTTTTAATCAAAATTACCTCATGCTACCTTACCACAGGGTAGACTAAGTTAAGCTGTGATAACAGACAACCCCCAAACCTCCGTCGCTTTAAACAACAGTTGACTTTTCACTCATGTTATAAGTAGTCACAGGCCACTTCATTCTCACTTTGGCAGCCAGGCAGGCAGATAGAGCTGCCACCGTCTGGAGCACTGTCTGTCACTGTCATAAAGGGAAGATGAGCATAGCCAATCATTCAGGCTTGGAAGTTTCTGTTCAGAAAGGACATGTGGTCCCGGTTTCATTGGTCAGAGCAAGTCATGTGGCCTCCCCTAACTTTAAGGAGACAGGAAAGTGCAGCGGTAGGAAGGAGAACCTGGAATACTTGGTTGACAGCACTGGTGACTATTGCATTTACATTAAAGTTATTTGCATATTTGTCTAATCTAGATAGAGAGCCTTGAGTATAGGACCTAAGTGTAGAGTATAGGCCGAAAGTTCTCTTGCTCTTCCTCTTTACTGTTACATAAAACATGGCTTCTGTGTACATGTATTATTTCAGTTCATGTTCAAACATACTGCTCTTTAACTTTTAAAAGCATTTGGGTGTTGTTAGATTGGTGATTAACATGTCATTTTTTCTCACAGTTTTTTTAACTTACAGTTTCTAAAAATAACCCTAATATTCTCTCAGTAAAAGATTTTGAGTTTTGCATCTTTGTTTATTTAAAAATTGAATACACATTCCATTCTTAGCTAATAGGCAACAGTGGCACTTTACACTTAGGGCAGTGTTCATTTTGTTTGTTACTGATAGAAAACAGACTTACTCACAAGGTAGTTTTGATGAATTTTGCAGTTTTTCTCTTTTGACCATCCTCTTGTAAATCTTCTAATAAAGGTTCTTTTTACTTCGGTAAAGAGAACTTTAACTCAACCCTTTTTCCCCTTTGGTGTTGTGTCCAATTATAATTTCTTTTGCAGGAATCTTTTAAAATTAGTTTGCTCATTTGATCAGAGTTTGTTTGGTTAAAACTAGATTGCTTAGCACCTACCAATACTGTATGTCACATGGCCCAGCATGTTGTCAACCCTCTTTGAGTTAGCCTTCCACTTAGTACCTGTTGGTGATACATGGCCATTTAACAGAGACTCAGTGAGGGCTTTAACGTTAACTCCATATGTTAAATATTAGCAAATATTTTTTCAGATAAAAGTAGAAGTGCTAAAAATTTCTCACTGTCCTTGATAGATTATTTTGTACTTTTTCTGAAGATCACCTAAGCAATCTTTGGGTCATGCTCATGTTGGCCCATTACCACTTCTGGTCGTGCAAATTGGAATTTGTAGTTACGTTCTCAGCTGGCTAAAGGCAGGGTTTTTCTAAGTTAACTTTTTGGCAGGTAGGTCAGAGTGGTGTTCTTTTATGGAATGTAGTTGGGTCTTGTGTTAATGTTATTGATACCCATTTTGGTACCACTTAGCACTGTGGAGATGTTTTCAGACCCCTCTGTCCATCGGCAATCTCTGTACAAGTTTATGTCAGATGTGCTAATAGCACGTTGGGATTTGGTTTACTAATCTGTCTTAGACAACCAGATTTCCTTTGACAGTTTATGTATCATGCAAGTATGGCATGCAGGAAGGTTGACTTTCAACATATAAGGTGGTTGTAACTGGTCCAGTACTTGATATAAATGCTAATTGAACCAAGTTGGGCTGTTGCACTGTTCTCACCTGATTGAAGAGCAAAAAGATGGCACAAGTCTGTAAGATTTTCTCAGAAGTATTTATACACTTAAGAGTTTGTGAAACAAAATCTTTGTCAAAAATTATCTCATGCTACTCTGTACTGGATAGGCTATGTTAAGCTGTGGAAACAAGCAACCCCAAAGCCTCAGAAGCCTTAGGACTTCTCACTCATGCTGTGAGTTGGTCACAGGCCACTTCGTTCTCAGTAAATGATTCTGAGTGTCCATTTGGATTGGGAATTCAGAGTGTCCATTTGAATTGGGAATTTGGATCAACTGCGGGGCTAATTGCTTAGAACAGTTTAAAAAAAAAAAGCAATATCCTGTGAAGTTTAGGATGGCCATCAATGCTCGAATATCACCTGTAGCACCTTAGTCATGTGTTCCTGACATACATTAGGAATGACCTGTAATTTTAGCCTAAAGTAGGGAATTCAGAATGAGAGGAGAAAAACACATTTCTTTTAAATTAAGAAAGCATCTACTTCCCGCCTAATGAAAGTACTGATAGCTTGGTTGATTTTTCTTAAAAAAAAGCATTTTTTTGGCAGGGGGGGGTAAAACATAACACTTACCACTTTGACTTTTTAAATGTTCAGTTTTGCAGCCAACTTGTTAAATTTTAAATTCTTAAAATGTTGCTTCCAGGTAATGATTAATATCAGATCCCAGTTATTGCAGCTTTACTGACATAGATGCTGTAAAACTTGAAGTCCTTCCTATACTGAAAGCATCCATCTTAAAGCCCATTTGGGGAACAATTGTGTATTTCTTTTTTTCTTTTAAGATTTTATTTATTTGTCAGGGAGAGACACAGCAAGAGAGGGAACCCAAGCACTGGCAGGCAGAGGGAGAAGCAGGCTCCCCGCCGAGCAGGGAGCCTGATGCGGGACGCGATCCCAGGACATGACCTGAGCCGAAGGCAGATGCTTAACTGACTGAGCCACCCAGGCGTCCCAACAGTTGTGTATTTCTAATAATTTGATAACAGATTAGGTTTTAACAATACGGTTCTCTGAAAGTACGGTAGCTCAGAGAAAAGAAATCCTTGGGAGCTTTAGTCATTGGAAGAGGAAGCAGAACTTGGATTAGACGTTTGAAGGGTAAGAATGAGAGGAGATGGAAGGAAGTGCTCTTGTTCAGAGGGGCTAGAGAGAGTGGTAAAATTGGTGGGCCTGTCTGTCCTCATGCAGCTAAGTCTGGTATTGCTCCTCGCTTGTCAGGACTGTGGTCCTGTGCTGTATTGTTGGCGGATATGTGCCGAGGAGGTGAGAGTCTCTGCAGAAGAGAGCCTGTTGGTCTGGTGGTTTACCTGTGAGGCAGAGAAGATGCATGCGGGTGCCTAAGGTCTGACAGAGGGTTCTTTTTTACTTGAGGTGGCGGTACCCAGGGGTTCATATTACTATTATTTACACCGTACATTTGTACGTGCTAAAACTACCAGTATATTTTAAGCATTTATATAATCTCATTAATTTAAAAAATAATAAATATACATATATTTGAGGCAAAGACTACTTACTGTTTTTTTTTTTTCCTACCATACTTACCGTTTTTAATTTTTGACTTTCGGAGATCTTGACATGTAGTTGATCAGTTTGGTCACAAGGTGTCACTAGACTGCAAAATTTATGAACAAAGCTGCTTTTGGTTTTGTAACACATGTCAAGGAATATCGAAGTTTTTTTGCAGCAAAAATCATTAAGGTACCTCTCAGTATGTCATTTTCACGGAAGTAATTGCTGGGCAGTGGACGTAAATAACCTTTTCTTCTCTGTATGTACTTCTCACCATTTCCTTTACAAAAAAGTGAACTACAGATAGATTCTGTACATTTTAATTTGTTTGTATAACTTATAAAATCTTTTCACATTAAGAATAATTTAGGAGCTGATGAATAACAATATGGACCACAGTAACATCTTTTAATCCTAGAGTTTTAAACACTTAAGTAATCATGCATTTATTACAAAGTATTTAAAAGGTATCTGATATTCTGCTTAAATTGAAGCAGCTAAATCTTTAGTAGCTGTGATAGTTTAAACATTTATTGTATATTCACTCATCCAGCTACCCCCCCATCCCAATTTATACTGGTGTCTTAAGTGTGCTAATTTCAGGGGTGACTTTATTCTTTTGATTTAGCTTAATTTATTATTATTTTTTAAAACAAAAGGCAGAAATGTCAGGATGCCAAGGCACTTTCACCACTCAGTTATTTCATTGTACCTTTTTTGGGGGTGCCAAGAATAGTATTAAACAACATTTGCATTTTACCCGCACTGTTTCAGCCTTCTGCATGTGAGATTTCTTCATTTTTTTCAAATATCTGAGGAGGTCTGAATAACATTTGTACTGGAGTGAGCAGGTGAGATTTGCCCCCTTTGAGGGAGTTGCTGCAAAGGGGGATGATGTCCGAGCCCCTTTTTATTACTTCCTTTGGGGCAGAAACTATAGCCCATAAGAAGGTCCACTCATAAATGGAACACCTTATTTGAAGGTGGGCCTGTGTTTAGGCTCTTCTTGTTTTTAGTAGCAACACTAAATTGTACCATATTTTGGAATTGAGAAATTTCTCATAGGAATTTTGTAACCAGTATTTTGTTCCATTGGTTGTAATATGTAAGATTTAATTGTGAATAAAGTAGGTAAACCTTAGTATGACTTAGGCACAATAAACAGTAAATTATAAACTGCTAATCCCATTCACTTCCCGTGAGAAAAGAAAATCATTGTGTAGCAGCATTAGAGGGATTTTGTGTTTTTAGGTCTGCAAAGAGGTGCTTAACTGTGGACTTCTCAGAATAATCCTGATCCTCCCTCCCACCCCGCATTTTTTGAACTAGCTAGCCAAGATATTCTGTGAGGCATGCAATACCCTTCTGTTTGACTAGTGAGTTGCCAGGGAAAAGTACTACTTTGATAATTGACAAATTTTTATAAGCATAGTTAGTTAATTTTAAAGTTGAACTATTATTTATGGGCTTCTACATAAATTTGGCTATTGATTATTTTATGTTTATTTTAATTTCCAAAAGTCAGAAGAAGGTCAGAAAACACAACCTAGCCAATTCTAGCCTAGTGTATTAGGCTGCCTACCACAAGCCAATGATAATAGAAAACACAAACCCCAGACTGTCTGGTGAAAGGTACAGCAGGCAGGCACTTGTTGGGGAGATAATGGGTTGGTACAAACTTAAAAAGTGGAAATTGTAGCACCTGTGAAAGATGTGTGACTCCATTCCAGGGCTCATTAGATTCTGCATATAATTGTTGCCTAGCCACTCTATTGTTTCTTTTGCCTGTAATGCAGGCTCCTCTTTTCTTTCCTTTTTCTTTTCCTTTCCTTTTTCTTTTCCTTTCCTTTTTCCTTTCCTTTCCTTTCCCTTTTTTTCTTTTCTTTTCTTTTGTTTCTTTCTGTCTCTCCTTCCTTCCTATTTATTTATTTGAGGGAGAGAGTGAGAGTACGGGGGGGGGGGGGGGCAGTGGGAGAAGCAGACTCCCCGTTGAGGAGGGAGCCTGACACCATGAGGCTTGATCCCAGGACCGTGATGATGACCTGAGCTGAAGGTGGACACTTAACCTACTGAGCCACTGAGGCGCCCCTCCGCTTTCTTTCATAGGCTGTTGATTCCTGAGGGACTCAAGATTTAGTTTGACAGTTCTTTCTCCTGTAACTCCATAGAAATCCCCCTACATCAAACCCAAATAATTTCTTACTCCCTCTGGGCTCCTTGTTACACAGTTTTTATGATCCTACGCATCTTATTCTTGCTAGGATAATTATATTATGGATGTTTCTTTTATACCCGATTAAGAAGTTTTTCAGAGTTAGAAATGTCTTATGTTTGTATTCTTAGTATCTAATAATTTAGGCATTTAAGTCTTTCTGTCAGAGTGTCAGAGTGCTGATTCTGCACATAATAGCTAACATTTGTTGAGTGTTAACTGCGTACCAGGCTCTATTCTAAGAACTTGATATGTCTTTAGCTCATTTAATCCTCCCTGATGAGGTGGGTAGAGTTGTTATCTTGACTTTACAGATGAGGAAACAGAGGAATGGAGAAGTTAAGAAACCTTGCCTAGGGTCGCACAGCCAGAAAATGACCAAGTTAGAATTCAAATCTAACCAGTCTGGCTCCAGAGCTTGCCTGTTACAACCGGTTATGCGATAGTGCTTCATCAAGTAACTTTTAATCATTTCTTAACATTAAACGTAGGTATGGGCTTGTTTAACACTAGAAATTGCAATAAGTAGAATTTCATTTAGTATTGAGTTACATTTTTCTTTTTTATGATTAGGTTTTAAAATCTAATAGGGCCCCAAATACATTACTTTTCCTTTTTAAGGTTACCAAGGAAATTGAATGCAGTGATCATTTTTCTTTTGTGGACGCTGATTTGCTAGGGTTTTTATAGAAAATACTGTTACTACTGTTTAATGCAGGAAGTGACTTCAATTTACTGATAATTCATGGTACCAACCTTTCGTTATTTGACAGTTTTCTTTCAAGTCCCTAGTTTTACAGAGTGAATCACAAAATGCAAAATGGTACTTCCAGATCATTTATTCTGTTTTTTTTTAAAGATTTATTTATTTATTTAGAGACACAGAGAGAGAGGGAACACAAGCAGGGGGAGTGGGAGAGGGAGAAGTGAACTCCCCACTGAGCAAGGGAGCCCGATGCGGGGCTCGATCCCAGGACCCTGGGATCATGACCTGAGCTGAAGGCAGACACTTATGACTGAGCCACCCAGGTGCCCCTCAGATCATTTATTCTTTAAGAAAAATAGCTGTTATTTTCTCTTCATTGCAATCATGTTTTCCTTTAAATTATTTAGATATTTATAATAGCTGTTTTAAAATCTTTGCTAATTCCCTCATATAGCCATTTCTGGGTCATGTCTGATTTGGTTCACTCTTGCTGTTTAATTTCCCCCCCTTGGTTTGGGTCACAATTTTACAGGGCTACTAATTTTTATTCGTTGCTGGACATTGTGCATGCTACGTTGTTGAGTGCTGGATTCTGTTGTTTTTCTTTAAAGAGTGTTGAAATTTGTTTTGGTAGGCAATTAAGTTACTTGTGGATCACTTTGTTTTTAAGCTTTATTGGGCCAGGTCTAGAACAGTCTTTTCTCAAGGACTAGTTTAGGCCTACTACTAAGGTGTGATCCTTCTGGAGTCCCTTCTGAATGTCCTGGCTGTTCAGTGAAATCTTTCTACTCAGTTTGCTTGGCACTCAAATTTGCCCCAGCCCCATGTGAACCCTTAGAATTGTTCAGCTTACAGCTTTCGGTAGTTTTTCTTTGCCTAGTTTTGCAGTTTTTCACCTTAACTTGTGTGGCTTTGTTTTCAGGCATACTCGGAGGAACACCGTACGGATTTCTAGAGCTCTTGTTCTTCATAGCTCCCTCTTCCAGTACTCTGCCTTTGTATTTCAGCTGCCTTAGCTTCCTGGAACTCTGGTCTCTACCTTTTTAAATTTTTAAATTTAAATAAAAAAATTTTATTTCTGCCTGTTTAAACACAGTGTTACTCCTGTGGTCTGTTTGAGGTCTTCTCTCCTGCTTTGCTGCCTGGGATGCACCTTTAGATAGTAAGCTTGGGTAGTAGTATGGCTCACTTAGGTTTCACTCAAGGGTCACCACTTAGGACTGCCTTTTGACTAGCACTGGAAAACAGTTGTTTAATATATTTTATCTGGGTTTCTATTTGTGTAAGGTCAGAGGGTCTAATTGTTTTAAAAGTCCAGGACTGATTGCTCTTACCATATCCCCATATTCTTTAGTGTTAAGTCATGGTAAAATACTCTTTTTATGGCCAACTGAATAGTAATATATTTCAAGATAGCACTGTTCACTAGAACTTTCTATGATGATGGAAATGTTCTATTTCTGTGCTGTCAATCAGTAGACACTAGCCATACATGGCTGTTGAGCATTTTGAAACATGGCTAGTACAACTGAGGAACTGAATTTTTTATTAATTTAAATTTCTTAGTGGTTAGTGGTTAGACAGTATAGTTTATTTTCTCTCAATATTGTAAAATTTCAACCTTATAGCTTTTGCCTATAATGAAAGTGTCTGTGGTTGATCTTTAATGTGTTCCAGTTTAGAGAATTGCTATAGTATTTTTTTCAAATTAAAAAAAAATACACGTTCTTTGGAGATCATTTGGAAAATACAGAAAGTACAAAAAAGAAAATTTGTCACACATAATCCCAAAGAAAACCAAGGTTAGTATTTTGATATATTCCTTTCTAGTCTTCTATAGAAAAAAAAAATTATCTTGGTGAAAATTGTTTGGTTTTATTTTAAATATTTCTGTTTTGAAAGGAAATGTGCATAGGTGACAAGATTAAAATGGTGAAATGTTTTGCCCTTCTAGAATTAGCTTTATATTATTTGTCATCAGAGAATAGCATTGTCTAAATAGGCTTTCCTAGCTTTGTAGGCCAGGTATATGTAGCAGTTTCTGGAATAGCATATTAATCAGGAAACTTTTTTTTTTTCTTTTCTTTATTTGTCACACATTGGTGTTTTGGTACAAAAGAAACCTTTTGCTGTGGTTGTTTTTTGACAACAGCTGGAGAGGAAAATATATTTAATATTTAGCTCATTTTCACGTTAGGATAACTGGGTTTGAAGACTGCTTTCAGTTTGGTCCTTTAAGTAACTGTTGAGCCTGAAAATGTGCCAGGTGCTTAGAATCCAAAGGCCTGGCCCTCAAGGGGTTCATGGTTTAGTTGGCAAGAAAAATACTTGGATTTTTTTCTGTTTCTTTAGAGGGGGGGAAAAACCCCAAATTTTATTGTTCATTTTAATAGTACATTTTATAAAATTAGCAGAGATAATACCGAATCATTTCTAACTTCTGAAATCTTTTGCTTAGGTGAGACATGGAATCCATTAAAATTGCATTATCAGTTAAGAAATGTGCGGGAACGGTTAGCTAAAAACCTGGTGGAGAAGGGCGTGTTGACAACAGAGAAACAGAACTTCCTACTTTTTGACATGACGACACATCCCCTCACCAACAACAATATTAAGCAGCGCCTCATCAAGAAGGTACAGGAAGCTGTTCTTGACAAATGGGTGAATGACCCTCACCGCATGGACAAGCGCTTGCTGGCTCTCATCTACCTAGCGCACGCCTCCGATGTCCTGGAGAATGCTTTTGCTCCCCTTCTGGACGAGCAGTATGATTTAGCCACCAAGAGAGTACGGCAGCTCCTTGACTTAGATCCTGAAGTGGAATGTCTGAAGGCCAACACCAGTGAGGTCCTGTGGGCAGTGGTGGCCGCGTTCACCAAGTGACGGCTCAGAATGAGGTGTTCTCCTTTCTCTCATGTAAACCAGTAGTTTTTCTTCTATTGACTTCTGGTTTTCGGCAATTTGTACTTTCCACACTAATTGGCTTTTGTTTTATGAAATGGTGGATGGCTTTTTCTTTTTTGTATGTATGCAGGATTCTGCTGGTACGAGAGGCCTTCCTCTTTCTGTTTTAAAAAAAAGTTTTACTGCCATATTGGCAGTCCATTCCTTGTTGCCATTCTCACTTTTAACCTGTTTTGGGTTGCTGGGATGCCTTGACTTTCAAAGTAACCCCAGTCTCCTCACACGCACATCTTTTGGATTACCTCAGGTTGAGTTTTTTTCCCACATGTGCATGTGTTATATCTAGCATTCTGCCTACGATTCAGACAGAAGTCACAAAAAGGCCTTTAACTCACCAAAGGTAAATATCTGTATCTATTAGGACATTTTATACATAGACCTCATTTGAGATGTGTACTTAGCAAATTATTTTTAAATTGAAACAACACAGTAAATAATATAAAATGCCCCTTGGATTTTGTTTCCCATGTAAATCTATTGTATTATTACACTTGTTGTAATTTTAGCTATTAAATCATAAAGGTCCAGTTGTTTCACAAAGCCAGTTTGGGATGGGCTGCATTCCAGTTATGCTGTGTATATAGTTTGAATTAAATACACATTGCCCCTTCTGGCCACGCCTGCCTCCATCTTAGTATTTTGCAAGATTTAATTAGTTGTACACCTGGTGCCCCTCATTTGCTTCAGTCAATATTATTTGATGACAAAACAGACCTCTCATCATTGAAGGAAAGAGAAAAGATGTGTCTGATTGGTCCCAAGAGTTCTTGAGCTGTGCGATTCATGGTACTCTTTGCCTGTGCGTCTCCTTTTGGAATTGTTTTTGGTCTTAACTGTTTTTTATAATTTCTGTAGGGAAGAGGCTTGTGACCAGTACTAATCTTGAGTACAGTTTTTTCTTTTTCTGTCCACTGGTAAATTAATGTCTGCTCTTAAATGTCATTTATCTACTCACACTTTCTTAGGGGGAAAAAAAATCAAATGTCAATTTTAGCAGATGTTGCATGTAAATTGTTAGCAGGTAACGACTACAACTCAGATGATTAAGAATTTTGTAACAGAAAGCTCTGCTGTGTTTTAATTTTTATATACAATTATGATGATTAGCACATTGTAAGAATATAAACCTTTGCTTTTTAAAGTTTATTTTTACTATTTCTTTATCACTGTTTATGGTATCAGCATTGGTTTCATAATGTAAATACTATATATTGAACAAATTAAATGTCAAATTTTTTATTACCATAGTTCATGTTAATAGTGGGGCTTTCAGGTGTTTAGAGATTTTTTTGGTTAACATTCAATGCAAAAGTACTAGATGGTGTATAACTTTAGAGTTGAATTTTAAGGGATTCCTTAATATGTATACTATCTTTTTATCTGAAGTAATAAATAAACTATGATCTTGAAAGTGCCTGAATCATAGCAAGCATGTCATTTGTATTTTTGTATTCTACCGTAGTTTTCTTTCTTAATTTTTACTTAGTATATACGTGTGGTAATATTTCAAAATAGTGCAGGGGCTAGCAAACTTTTTCTTGTAGGACTGCATAGTAAATACTTGGGCTTTGTGAGCCATATGTGATACCACAACTGCTCAGCTCTGTTGAATGAGAGTTGTCATAGACAGTACAAATAAATGGGTGAGGCTGTGTTCCAGTAAAATTTTATTTACAAAAACAGATAGCTGGCTATTGGTAATAGTTTTCCAGGCTCTTTTTTTTTTTTTTTAAATGAACATATAAAGTATTGTTTCAGGGGTACAGGTCTGTGATTCATCAGTCTTACACAATTCACAGCACTCACCATAGCACATACTCTCCCCAGTGTCCATCACCCAGTTACCCCATCCCTCCCACCCTGCCTCCTCTCCAGCATCCCTCAGTTTGTTTTCTGAGGTTAAGAGTTTCTTATGGTTTGTCTCCCTCTCTGGTTTCATCTTGTTTCATTTTTCCTTCCCTGCCCCTATGATCCTCTGTCTTGTTTCTCAAATTCCACATATCAGTGAGATCATATGATACTTGTCTTTCCCTGATTGACTTATTTCACTTAGCATAATACTCTCTAGTTCTATCCACGTTGTTGCAAATGGCAAGATTTCATTTTTGATGGCTGCATAATATTCCATTGTGTGTGTGTGTGTGTGTGTGTGTGTGTGTGTGTGTGTGTGTGTGTGTATACATACACACACACTTCTTTAATCCATTCATCTGTTGATGGACATCTTGGCTCTTTCCATAGTTTGGCTATTGTGGACACTGCTGCTATAAACATCGGGGTGCATGTACCCCTTCGGATCCCTACATTTGTATCTTTGGGGTAAATACCCAGTAGTGCAATTGCTGGGTCATATGGTAGCTCTATTTTCAACTTTTTGAAGACCCTCCATACTGTTTTCCAGAGGGCTGCACCAGCTTGCATTCCCACCAGCAGTGTAGGAGGGTTCCCCTTTCTCTGCATCCTCGCCAACATCTGTCATTTCCTGACCTGTTAATTTTAGCCATTATGACTGGTATGAGGTGGTATCTCATTGAGGTTTTGATTTGTATTTCCCTGATGCCGAATGATGTTGAGCACTTTTTCATGTGTCTTGGCCATTTGGGTGTCTTTGCAGAAATGTTCATGTCTTTTTCCCATTTCTTGATTGGATTATTTGTTTTTTTGGGTGTTGAGTTTGATAAGTTCTTTATAGATTTTGGATACTAGCCCTTTATCTGATATGTCATTTGCAAATAAGCTTATTTTTTTTCATAATCTCTATATCCAACGTGGGGCTTGAACTTCAGGACCCTGAGATCAAGAGTTGTAGGCTCTTCCAACTGAGCCAGCCAGGTGCCCCCTTGCCAGGCTTTGATTTTAATACATGGAAAAAGTCAGATTTTCTATCTTTTAAAATAACCTCCTTTACCTCCAAAAATGACACTACTGGTGGAAATTAAGTATGGAAACTTAATTTATTATTTCTTTTCATAAAGTGACTACTTAACTGATAACTGATTTTATCCTAGAATTTCTTTTCAGGTGAAGATTTACTGTTTTTCCCTTGAAAAGATTTTAGAAGTGAGGTAATGGATGTTTTTGTAAAGAATTCTTCACTTCATCACCATCATCTCTATTCTCAAGCAAGGGGGAAAGGGCCTTGCCCGAACTTCTGTCAGTGTTTGTTTCAGAGCCGACTGCCCGACCAGTTCCTACCTGTGAGTGGCCCCAGCTTCAGTACATGTTTCTGTGGCCAGAGGAGAGGAAAAGTAGTATGATCTGGAGGTGGGGGGTGTTACCTAGAACTCTTTCTCCTGTTAAATGCTACTGCTTACAGTCATCTTTAAAGGAGAAATGGTAGGACCTCATGGAAATAATTGTGCTGTGTGGTAGGAGCAGTTTTTCTACAGGTTTATGCCACTTTGAACCAAGAATCAGGCAGTGAATTTTAATATAATAAAACTTACATAAAAGTCTTTTGTGTAAAAAACCTTATTTTTGAATTCTTCATGTATTGTTTAATTGTTGAGTGTCCCTAAAATAATCTGATCTTTAACAGTGTTCTAACCTGATCTGTAACAATGCTTCAACAGAAAGGAGAAAGAAGACTAACTGAATGTACACTCTGTGTCTAGAAAAGTAGTCTATACCTTGTTTTGACCACCCCCCCAAGCCCCAATTACTGTTTTCATTTAATGAAGAATAAGCTTGGAGAGGATATTTGCCCAGTCTCACATTACCTGGTAAGTGTTTGAACTTTTAACCCCGAGTGATTGAATAGTACAATTTTTCCTTTCAAAATTTTGGCACTAGGAGAGGACTTCTTTTCTCTAACAAAGACAAAAACAGAATGGCAGGCATGCAAAGAATTCTCGTGGTACAGAATTCTTCTATTATCTTGGTATAATTTCTATAAATTATCTTTTGGGGATGAAAAAGTTGGCCAATTCTGTATGTTCTTAGAAGAAAGAAACATTGTCGGATGTAGGCCAAGAAAGCACTTGACCTGCTGAAGCAGGATTGCCCAGTGGTCTCAGACACATTCCATCATTCAGTTCTTACTGTTGTTTGTGAACAGATGGACGCACCTCTGAATTTGGTTAACACCCAAAGGAAAGTGAAAGGGGCTGGTATTTGGGTTAGTGGCAATCTAGGACCAATAAGTAATGACATTCAGCCTGATGATGACAAGGGCCCATGACTGCCGGACATGGCTATTCTTGCCCCAGGAACATGGAAACCAGTAGTCACAAGTCTGTGTGAGGTATTTACTTTATGACGTTTAATCCCAACTTTATGGCCTCCATCTTGTATTAACGTATTAAATGTATTTACAGATCATGTTGCTCCATTTCACTTTCATCCAGATCAAGATGACTGTGACAACCTGAGGTAATTTCCAATTCATTGCAGCCCACTGAGTCTCAGGACAACATCCCTGGCTTTTAACAGATTTTGCACAAATTTCCTGTATTCTTTAACAATACCAGTAAGGTAGTGGTATTAATGTCATAACCTTGCAGGCAACCTTTAAAAGAGTCTGGATGGTAACATAGTTAAATTGATGTGCATACCTTCTCAGCCCAATGTTAGAAGTTACTCCCGGTAGACCAGTGGTGTAGTTACTCCCACGAGCATCATATGGGAATATGCAATTTTCTTTTTTCACTTATGTTGTGGAGAGCTTTCAGAATAAGCACACATCATTCTTAGCATTTTTGGCTTCATTGTATAACTTTTCCCATTAATGAACATTTGGATTATTCTTGTGTTTATAATTACTACAAACAGTATTGTATGTTTTTGTATATATGTCTTTATATTTGGTTTCTGTAGGAGGAATTCGTAAAAGTGGATTTCCTCAAAGAGTATGCCTTGAAAATGTAAAAGATAAAACCAGTTTGATTTCTAAGATTCATGTTAACTTACATTTCTACCAATAATGGGAATGCTGGTTTCTTTATACCTTAGTGCTCTAGAGGGTATCATCAATTCTGGGCTTTGCCAAGCTAATAATGATTACATTATTTTAACTATTGAGGGGTTATCATTTACTATCTTTATTGGTAATTTGTATTTTTTTTCCGGTGAGTTACTTGTTCATGTTCTTCATTCTTTTTCTAATGGGCATTGACTTATTTTTTGTATTGATTCATCAGGACTTTCCATATATTATGGATATTAACCCTGTGTCTGTGATGCAGTTGGTTTTTCCCAGTCTTTGGAGTTGGTATATGGTAAGGCCTTTTTGTTTGTTTGTTTGTTTTTAACAGTTTGGAAAATGTATAATGTAGTGCTCGAGCATGGAAGCAGGCTCGCCAACAAGCAGGGAGCCCGATGTGGGGCTCGATCCCAGGACCCCGGGATCACGACCTGAGTCGGAGGCAGATGCTTAACTGACTGAGCCACCCAGGTGCCCCTTCTGATTTCATTTTATCTTATATTTTATGTCACTTTCTTGATGTCTTTTAATTCGTTTTGAGGTGTTCAGTTATACTTTTCACTGGTTTCCTGAGCACGTCTTTCTGGTGTGCTTTGTTGTCTGTAGGGATTGTATTTGCTGCTCAGGTGCTTTTTTCTTATAATAATGTTGTGTGGGATTTTACCTAGATTATCTTCTATTGCCTATTTTTATATGAAATTAGTTTTGCTGTTCTTTTACAAGGGATGTGGGTCAGGGCAGCTTTTCTAACTGTATTTATTCTCTTCTGTTTGGACGGCATCTAAAGAAATAGGGCAGCTTGCTTTCTGAGATCTGTCTCTACTCCCCTGTTGGTTACGTTGCTTATGGTGCTGTGTCCTTGGCAGTCAGATGCCCTGTTGCTTCCTCTGCTTTCCTTGCACAGATCCCAATACCAGATCGATCTTGTTGTTAGTAGTTTGTCCCTGCCTGTTGGTATAGGTTTGTGGGGGTACTTTCATACCTGGTTTGGTTGTAGATGTTTACCATGGTTTTTCCATCCTGGTTGCTATGCGTGTGTGTGGTGGTAGCAGTGAGCAGAGAATGGGTGGGATGTGAGGAGATTAAAAGACTATCACTGTTCTGCCATCTTGCCTGAATCTGCTGGGATTAGCCCCTAGGTTTTCGTTTGGATGTAGTCTGGTTAAATTACGAGTCTGTTGTTTTATAGCTTCTGAATTCAGTCTCCTATTCACCTTATGATTAAAAAAATACAGTATGATGCAGACTTTAAAGAAGTATTTATTGATGTCTTTCATAATTTTTTTTCTTCTTGGTCCTAATGAAATGAGCGATATTTTTAAAGATTTTATTTGAGAGAGAGAGTGCATGAGCGGAGGTGGGGGGCAGAAAGAGAGGGACAAGCTGAGTCCCCTCTGAGCGCAGAGCCCGATGGTGGGGCTCGATGATTTCTTAATTTCATACCATTTATATACTGGAATAAACATCATTTAGGCTTGGTATTTTCTTTAATGCATTGCTGGATTCTACTGTCTAACATTTCATCAGGATTTTTATTTTATTTATGAATATGCTTTGCCCATTTTCATTATATTCTAAACATTTTTCAAGTTCATCTTCAGTGTCACTGACTTGGGTTCCTGCAATTTGATTTGACTTGATGCATCTGATATGGCTTTAGTTTGGTAAGGTGGTCTCTTCAGTTTCTGTTCTTAGTTCTACCAGATCCATATTAATCTCACCTGATTTTATTTCTTCTTTGATCTTACGTTTCTTAGAAGCTACGTTCTCTTTAATTACATTGAGAATACGAAACAGTTTGTTTATAATTTTCTTCTGATACCCACGGTAGCCCTCCACATTGTATTTTTTTGATCTGCCTTTTGCATATTCCCTTTCAGCATCCTCCCTCCACCTTTTCCAGTTCTGTCTTCATGAGGAGGACCTTTGTTGAACCAAGTCGTTCATGGCGGGGAGCGGGGGGGAGGGTTTTATCTAAGCCTGCTCTTTGCCCAGGATCGGTTAGTAGTGGATATATTAGATCTCTGTGCTTAAGTATGTTCAGTTCATCCTTTAGGATGAGAGAGGAAAGTTGGATAGCAGCCAGTTTTAAGATTTTATTTTAGAGCAAGAGCATGAGAGAAAGTGCAAGCGGGAGGGGAGGAGCCGAGGGAGAGGGACAAGCCTACTCCTGAGCCGACTCATGAGCCCGATGCAGGGCTTGATCTCGCAGTCCTGAGATCGTGGTTTGAGCCAAAATCAAGAGTTGGATGCTTAACTGACTCTGCCACCCAGGCGCCCCCAGCAGCCAATTGTAATCTTGTTTCAGATAGCTGTTTTGGGGGGATTGGGAGGAGGCTGTGGTGGTACTTGCTGTAGCCTTTGACGGGGTGGGTGAGTTGCGGCAGCTAAACTCTTACTGAATAAGTTGAGCCCTTTTGTGGTAAGGTCCTATCTGGCAGGGACTCCCCTCAGATCAGACCATTCCTTGCGTGTTACTCCTCTGCCTGCCTAGGCTGACCCAGGTACCTGGAAAAATTAAAACAATCCCCCCTCTTCAACCTCACCCTCCCTATCATTCTGAGGAGTGGTAAGGGCTCCAGTTATGGGTGCTTCCTGCTTTTTCTGGGGCCCACTTTCTCTTGTAATCCCCTTTCTCCGAGTTAAGACTTTTGGTGGCATTCTTCAGAACTCTAATTTCATACGTCCTTTGCTTTCTCTCACTTGGAATTGTGTCCTATTTCATTGTTTTTTAGTTTGGTCTTGGATCTTACTGTACCTGGTATGTAGTCTCCAACATGCATAGAATGGGCTGTTTCTATATTGCATTAAAACACCAGTTTCCCTCTTTGTATTTGGGTTTTAGAAGAGTTAATGTGAACAAATAAGCTCACTCTCTCCCAGAAGTAGTTCTACCCAAGTAGGAGTGAGCCGGTCAGAATCTTACTTTTGGGGTATATGTGGAAAAAGGCAGGCAGCAGCTGGTATGTCCACAGAAATTCTGTGATACAGAGGCCAAAATTAGGACAAAATGGCATTCATAAGGTTTCTAAGAAAAGGTATGAAGAGTTGGAGGATAAGGCCACCAACTGGTAGGAGAAGTGCTTCTGTAGAAACAGACCCCAACAGCAAGGGAGTCTGAGCAGCGGAGGGCACCGAGTGGACACCCGGGAAGCCCGTTGTTCCTCCAGTCTCAGAGGCCTGGTCACATGCTGAGTCCCATTCTTAGATTTCTGTGAGATGCCATCTTCTTTCTTGTGCTAATCTAGGTTGGTGTCTGCATCATAGAATCAGAAGAGCCTAAGTAAACTAGATGCTTTTTATTTTTATGAAGGAGGATCCCAGGTCCACCCGAGCATGTGGTAGGAGGAGGTGAGTAGGTAGCGGTTTTGAGAGAAATGAGGAATTGTAGTCATTGTAAACAAGTGAGAGAGAAAACTGACAAACAATTGCGGAGTAGCATGGGGAGTTCAGTTGTGGTTGGAAACCAGGAATTTCTAGCAGCATTCTTCTGTGTGGTTGTAAGATTTTCTCTAGGAATAGGAGTGTAGGAACCGACTGGATAGTTGGAAGGAAGGATCCCTGATTGGCTGGGACGAGGGTGAGGAGTCTGGGCTGGGTGGAGCTTGTGCTGTACCATGGGTCTAGTCTGAACAGAGTAGAAATGAAAGGGTGGGCGTTCTGATGGGGAGAAGATCGACAGTTGTCAGGGGATTAGAGGGCTTGCTGAAACAGAAGACTTTAGTAGTGGGAGGAAGGGGGGGGTGTAAAATCCAGAAGGTGAGGACATTGCAAAGGCATGGGATGTTTAAGATTTAAGGAGGTGGAACGGCTTTCAATTGTGCCAGATCCTTAGTGTGGCCCTGTAAGAGTTGTTGATTTTCTGTTGCTTTTTGACTGCTCACCCATTGATGTAATAATTTGGGTAATAAACATTTCTTATCTTGAGATTTTACAAGGTTACTTTATAGGTGGCAGAATTAAAAAAAAAAAACAAGTAGTAAGCAGAGTGTTTATTTTTTAAAATTACTTAAAAAAGGTTGTTTACAGAGATGTGGATTTACATAACTTGGCGACAACATTTTAAAAATGTACAGGCTATTTCATATTATTGCACTTACTCTTCAATAATATATAAGGCATTTTATTTTACATAAATAAAGGATAATGTAGAATATCATACAACAGGTGTGGTGCCAATTAAGTCAACCATAAAATTAAATGAGATGTGTTTTGGAGGACAGAAATGCAACCCAACCTACTTCAACCTTCACAGAATATCCTTGCAATTACAGTTTACTTGTTATAACACATATTTACCCTCACAGCTTATTGTGGATGACTGATTAATTAGAAAACCAAAACAATGACATTTTTTAGTAGGATAATATAATACCATTAGTGCTCACTTCAGGAAGTGTGGGAATTAGACTAATTAGAAATACTAGTCATGCCTTGAACATTGAAGACAAATAAGTAGCTTTCTATCTTAGGGTCAGAGATAGTTTAGCCTTTTGCTTTCTCCCTTAAGTTCCAACTGTGGGCCAGGGAAACCCTTCTGGCAAGATCTACTAGAAATGATGACTTTAGCCTACTTTAGGCTAGTAGAGTCTACCCTTGCACTCTTCAGATACGATGATGAGAAACTCTCAGGAGACCGTTCCATTGCTCCAAATTGCTCTAGAAATTCTGGTCTGTTCACATAGGACTGTGAGTTTCTTACTAGGAGGCACAGCTGGAAGAGTAGAGGCAAATATTCTCTTACCATTTAGGTAGGAAAGCAGAAACCACACAACTGACCCCAGAGACTTAAAAACAATCTAGCATGCACCTTGCACTGACTGCCTATAGTATCCTACCTGGAAGTGTAGTGAAAAGTAGAAGCTAAATTAATCAGGTCTTTCTTGCTAACTTTTGTACCACATTTTTTGTATAACCTGTTAAAAAAAAAAAGAAATCTGGGCTCACACCAGCCAGATCCTTCATTCTCATCTGAGAGACCCCTGTGGGCCAACTCTGCAGAGGTTTTCTGTAAGGGATGAGTCACTCGGAAAACCGATATACAAAGGGGACAGCTCAAGCATCTCCATGATTGGTGGGGGGGGGGGTGGTGTACAGTGACCTCAGTTCTTTTCTCTAAGCCATAGACCCAGGCTGTAGGTTATTGAAAGAAGCGTCCAACATAAAACCTGGGCATATCCTCATGCACGCAGGTTTGGCGTCCTCACCCGTATTCCCAGGACTCGAGCAGCTGGTCTGTGTCCCCCTCGGATCTGGGTTGTGCGACACAGTTCTGCTTCTTTACCTTGAAAGAGTGACTCACCCGCCCTCCCCATTGTCGTCTTCTTTCATTTTGTTAAATGAAGCTGATGGAGGTTTGGAATTTAAGAAAAGAAGGTGCAGTATGGAGGAGAAAAGCCAGTTTTGGGACTGGGAGCAGCTACTGGGAAGAAGTCATGCTTTGACAGGAGAGCAGCCGGGACGAGTTTCACGGGCAGTGTGAGGCAGGACAGTCTTCGGCACAGAAACAGTTTTGGCCTAAGGAAGAGTTTGCAAAACAGGAAAACAAACCCAGCAAACATGTCCGTCACTGCAGCGGCATCATGACACCCAGGTCAGGAAGAGCGGGCCAGTGCTCAGAAGGGGCTATTTCTTACGCTTGTTGGACAAGGGGAAGACCAACCAACCCACCCCAAAGCCCCCTAAAAGGATTATTTTTAAGTTCCGCCCTTTGGGTTGTAAATGTAATGCCTATGTTTATAAATCCAAGGATGCTAAAAAGATTTCTAAAAATTTAGCTTAGTGTTTGGAGTGCATAAAATATAGAAATGGAAACCCAGTGACTATAGTATTTCTGCCCACTCCTGTGTTGACTGGTCTTGAATTCAAGCACTTATTCAAGACCAGTTCCGAACTAGATGCAAGGTGCTTTCAGAGCTGGAACTTGCTGCTCATTCTAAGCAGCAAAGTTCATGGCTATTTAGTATGGTTTATCAGAACGGCATTTCTGTAAAATAGCCTTACGACTTACACTTTCAGATCACGATCAGCACTTCATGATGATCCGTAATCCACTGAGTTGAACTCTGCAGCCATACATTGCACATTACACTCACTAAAAAATACCACTTTTTTATTTTCCTTTTTCATTTTTGGATAATTCCTGAGCTCAGCTTAACTGTTAGGTCATAACTGATTTTTTTTTTTAAGTCTCACTTTCTTTTCACCATAACGTACAGACCTACAGCTCCTTCCACTGAATGTGCCTAAAAGCGTTCTCTTATTTACTTACAAAACTATATAAAACTGTAGTCCTTTACTTGTGACACTGGTGTTGCCCCTCAGACTGGGTTAGCTCCCTCACTGCCAGGATTGGGTACGGTGAGCGAGGAGGGGAGGGATGCGAAGGTCTTAAGTAGTAGGTGTCTCGAATGAAGAAGGACATGCCACATCTTGTATCCCCATCAATAAACATAAAAGGGAGGGGACAGGCACCGGAGCAAAAGCATCCCTCCTGGCCTCGGTGGTCCGGGTAGCAGGATTCCAGAGGTCGGCGCTGTTGACGTCGCACATACACGAGGTCAGCTCTTCTTTTAGAAGTATAAACCTGGAGATTTTTATAGTCCTTGCCCTTACCGATGTTCCTGTGTTGTTTAGGAACCCAGTGTTTAAAGAAGTTATGCTGATTTGCTGAAGTAAGGGAACTGAGAAAAGGAGATTCTTGTTAAAAAATGTAACAAGCACCACTAGTGAGTGTCACTCCCGGTGCCTGTTTTAGGAAGAATTCCTGTGCTTCCTAATTACTAGCTGCACGGGTCCCTCTGGGACAGACTTCATAATATTCCAGGCATCAAAGTGCATAAGCCCCACCAGGGGTTTCCCATTAATGGCAAGAATTTCATCTCCAGCTTCTATTGTTCCAGCTTGTTCAGCGGCACCACCTGTGAGAATAAATGCAGAATAATGCCTGGGCACTTTCATAGTGTTCAAAATAAATTCCAAGTAAGCTAAAAACTTAAATGAGAAAAATCTGTGAACGATAGGCCCATATTCTTAGGATAGGGAAATGGTTCTTAAGACACACAGAGCATATACCCATGAAAAATTTACGTAAGCAGTGGACTAGGAGAAGGTATTTTCAGCGTATTTAACCAACAATCCAAATGCCCAGTAAATGCAGGAAAACAGGTTCCACTTCTATCCAGTGTACCGTGATCGCTAATCAGTGACTGTGGAGATAACTTAAACAGCTCTACATACTTCTACACCCCAGCTTTCTCTATAACGAGCTTATGAATATGTTGTTGTTTTTTAAAGATTTTATTTATTTGACAGAGTCACAGTGAGAGAGGGAACACAAGCAGGGGGAGTGGGAGAGGGAGCCCGATGCGGGGCTCGATCCCAGGACCCTGGGACCATGACCTGAGCCGAAGGCAGACGCTTAACGACTGAGCCACCCAGGCGCCCCATGAATATGTTCTATATATTACCTACCGATACTCTTAATATCAACTATTATATAATAGGATATACAGATTTTTATATGTACTGATATTATTAGTATAATTATACTTTTTAAAAAAAGATTTAAAATGAGCGTGCGTTGAGAGCTGGGGCGAGCAGCAGAGGGGGAGAGAGAATCGCAGACTCCCCGCTGAGCATGGAGCCCCACAGGGGGCTCACTCACGACCCTGAGATTAGGAACTGAGCCACCCAGGTGCCCCAGTATAATTATACTTTTTGAATATAATTGTGTAGCTCAGGAACTTGAAGAGATTTTTGAGAACTGTCCAAATCATAAAGTAATTATTCAAGTTCATAAAGAGACCTTGTATCTACCACATGTTTCAACGATCTTTATGCTCTCATCTTACCTTCCTGAAGTCTAGTATTTGCAATTTGAAAGAAATACAATCTTGGTCCATGTTAATTACCCCTGGCTGGCAATTCTTGATGGCATTAACTTGGTACGTTTATATCAGTTACAGCTAATGCTAGTTAGGGACACAGACCCTGGAGCTGGACTGCCTGGGTTCAAGCCTTGTTCTGCCACTTGTGTGTGTGACCTCAGGTGCTTGTGTAATTGCCCTGTGGCACACTCTCTCCTTTGTGAAACAGGAATAATAGGATTGTCGGGGGGTGGGCAACATGAGTTCATACATGTAAAACACAACAGGGCTGACACACAGTACATCCTGTGTGTGGGAGAGAATGAAAACATTTTCCGAACGGAAGGCACAGTCATACACAGAAAACAGCCGACTGGCTCTTCTAGGGCGTTACCTTTGTATACTCTTTTAATGAACAGGGGCCCATCTCCAGCCATTGAGGATTTTCCTCCATCCAGACTCAAGCCCAGCCCAGCAGAGGTCTTCAGCACTTCGACACACAGCGCATCGTGGGAAGGGACGCTTCTCCCTGCAGCCACGACATTCGTAAGAATGGAAATGACAAGGACACTCATTACCACCTCTCCAGTCCCCCAAATGTATTACCCCATCGCCCCTGAGTCCCATCTCCCTTCAAAACCAGCGTTAGGATTGGTCTCCCAAATTTGGAGCTGACCTCGTGGCTATGTTCCTGCTGTGCATGCACCATTTGCTCTTCAAAGCATTTTTTTTTTTTTTTAAGATTTATGTATTTGAGAGAGAGAGAGCACATGCATGTGAGCAGGGGGGAGGGCCAGAGGGAGAAGCGGACTCCCCGCTGAGCGCAGAGCCTGATGCAGGGCTCCATTCCAGGACCCTGGGATCATGACCTGAGCCGAAATCGAGAGCCAGACACTCAACTGACTGAGCCACACAGGCGCCCCTAAGCACTTTCTGTAAGCATGGAGGCAGCTTTGGGGCCCAAGCAGAAACCCTCAGAGACCAGACTGCTCTTGGCAAGCCCCGTACACTGTGGTCGTGTGTCTTAGTGAAGTCACGCTTGGGGAATCAGTGTCCTGCCTACCCTGAGTGCCGATGGCAGCGGAGGGTCACAATCCAGCCCTGATAACCTGCAGCACCCCGGTGCCAGGCCTCACGTGAGACAGCGATCGTGGGTCCCAGAGCTCCGCGCCTTCCCCCTTCTGCTGCGCATGCTCCTGCCCTCGCTGCCATCTCCTTTCTCCATGGGGGTGTGGGGGGGGGCACATTTCCCTGGCAATGGGTCCTCCACTGCAACAAACGTGTGCAGACTGCCCACTTGGGCTTGAGGCTAAGGTAGCCAGCATCCCTGCCTTTGAACAGAAAGGTCTGTTCATTAGTGGGGTTTGAAGAAGGTCACTCTGCGTCCACGGGGTCTGAAGGCAATGTGCCACAGGAATTTCAATAGGTGATTTCACTTGCTTGTTAAACAGAACAGGCCCATTACAGTGGCTCTCAGCTCTGGGCCAGATTCTACTGAAATCACCCAGGAACCTTAGAAAGCTAGTGACTCTGGGCCCTGACATAATTGAGCTGGTGAGTTTGCTGGGCAGTAGGATTCTGAAAGCTTCCTAGGTGCCTCTTGTGCAGCCCACCGCCTCTGTCCTCAAGTGGGATGCTTCCGGGGCACGTGAAGGGATGATTCCATGGGTTCGGGTGGAGCTCTAGGCAGGGGAATTTTAAGGAACAGGACTATGAAAAAGTTTAAGCCCTGAACGTGCTTATAATTTGGTAACTATAGAACCCCATTCAAGGCCAGATGTTCTGAAGGTGTCCCAGGAATACTTAATGATTATAAATGACAGAATAGCCTTCCATATCCCAAGTTCATGAGGCTTAAAAACTCTAGAAGCTGCCAGGAGTTTCCTGTGATGTTAAGTTTCTGGATCCATTGAAAATAGACCAAGCAGTTGAGACAGTGCTGGGGCAAAGGTGAGCATGACAAGGTCTGAGGACCTAAGGTGTTTCCCAGTATTGAGAAGGGCTTCAGTTTTCTAGAGGCGTAAAAAGCAAGACAACAGAGGAGAAGGGTGAGAATACTTCCGACCTGTGGAGGCATCTGGACAGGAAGAGTTTCCCATCTGTTCAGTGGAAGTGAGTGCTGTTTTCAGCAAAGAAGTCACGGATAGGCCAGGCCACCATGAAGCCAAGTTGAACGGAGGAATTCAACTACCCTTGACTTTACTAGGGAGAGATGTTGAGAAGAAACCAAAGACCTCCCCAGAAGGCAGTGCCCTGATCTGAGCTTCCAGAGGCCCTCCGTGCTCTCGGGACTAAAGACATTGCTCCTGAACTCCAAGGGAGAGGACACCACGGAGGTCTAGCGTAGTTCTCCGAAGGCCGCCATCAGCCTTGTGCTTCAGAAACAGAAGCAGTACTTAGTTCCGAGTAAACACCTCGTATGCCTTCCCAGCGGGCCTTGGGATGACAGTATGGAGGGCGCTTAGGAAATCCTCTTCTCAACCTCTTTTTATAAGCTTTTGGTTGATTAAGGCTACAGTCTCTGTTTTTAAACATTTGTGCCCCCTCATTTCCTTATGTTCTTCTAAAACAGGAAAGAATACAAACCCTGGTGTTTCCAAGGACAAATGGCAGTTCTGGAATTTCTGCATGCTCTCCATGATTCCCCTTATCACAAGAGTTTTGTGTTTTACCTAAGTCCTAAGAAGATATAAATGTGAAAGGGCTTCCTTCCTCATACACGTAGAGAGGCTGTCAAGCAGTCGTTCAAAGTCTTCGACAGTATGGCTTTAACTACAGGGGGCAGTGGTTTCTAACTTACTAGGAACACTGCTTTTTCAAGAAGAATCCAGAAACATTAGACTTCACTACATTTGATTTCTTCTTTTTTTTTTTTTTTTAGAGGGAGAGAGAGGGTGTGGGGCTGGGGGGTGGGGGTGGGGCAGGACAGAAGAACAGAGAGAATCCTAAGCAGGCTCCAAGCCCAGTGTGGAGCCTGATGGGGGCTCGATCTCAGGACCCTGAGATCATGACCTGAGTTGAAATCAAGAGCTGGACGCTTAACCGATGGAGCCACCATGCGCCCCTCTATTTGATTTCTCTGACCCTAATGAGAGTAGTTAGGTTCCTTTTGGTTCAGCCAGAATCTGCTCTGCCGGTTGCTCACACCCTGCCAGTTGCTGGGCTGGTGACTTACCTATACCAGGCTCCAGTGTGCTGGCCTTCCTGGAGAGCGGGCCCTGCCCACTGGCTTCCTGCCCACTGGAGGCTCTGGGCCGATCGTTCCCTTTCCTGATGACCACGAGCACATCTCTGTGCAGCTGTGCTTGGTGCAGAATCTTGAGGACATCCCCATGGACTAAGCCGGCCAGTGAGGCACCATTGACGGACAGAAGGAAATCCCCTCGGTTCACAGTCCCTTCCTGAGAAGCAGCCCCCTGAGAACACACCCTGTGCACCTGGGGCGAGGAGAAGACAAAAGCTTTGGAAACTTCAGTCAAAGCAGAAGGGCAGATGCAAATCTGTAGTAGAGGAACCTTCTAATGGCAAGTTTGCAAAATCCTACGAACGTGGTTCATTGAAAGCCTGCGCCGCGTGAGGGAGGGAATTACAAAGGTCGGTGCCGGCATCTGAATACATTTTTTCCTCAACTTCTCGCGAGCGTGTAATCTGCCTGGCACTCCGCCGGGCAGTAAGATCACAAAAATGAGCAGGACCTGGTCTGGTCTCACGGGGGCGGCCTGCCTCGTGATCTCAGAGGCCTCTGAGTGATCTAAAATCGGAGGTGGTTCTTGAGAAGGAAGTAATTTCAGAAGCACATGCAGATTGGGTCAGTTGATTCTCGTGTTTTTCTAGTGTTTAAGTATTCAGGTGAACATGAGGAAACTCCAGAAAACCGTGCTTACACGTACTGGCATCGAGTAGGTCACTCGGTCTGCACATTGGTCGGCTCTGTGGTAAAAATGTGTATCTTTGCCAATGGCTAGGTTATGTCCTACCTCCCGCACTTTGCCACTTTGCTTTGTTAGGAGGAGACAAACACCACCAGTGTTCTGTGAGCTCACAGATGGGAATTTTGTCCTGAGCACCTCTGAGGCTGTGTCAGGAGTGACTTCCCTGGGAGCATCTTGACGTGGTCACTTACCACAACTGATTTCGGCTCCATGTCTGTCCCTCCTGCCACAGTGAATCCCAGACCTGAGCCTTCTTTTTTATTCAAGACGATGAAGCAAACATCTTCTTTATTCTAGTAAAAAGAAACAGAAAAAAGTCCAGTTGACCTTTGAATAACCCAGGGGGTGGCTCACTGACCTCCGCACTGTCAAATCTGCATAGAACGTCGTCCCTAAAACTTAACCACTAAGAGCCTGCTGTTGACTGGAAGCCTTACTTAGAAACGGTTAATTTTCTGTGTTGTATTATAGACCCTGTTCTTAAAGCTAGGGAAAAAGAATGTGATTAAGAAAATCATAAGGACATGATGCCTGGGTGGCTCAGTCAGTTAAGTGTCTGCCTTTGGCTTAGGTCATGATCCCAGGGTCCTGGGATCGAGCCCTGCATCGGGCTCCCTGCTTTGCAGGAAGCCTGCTTTTCCCTCTGCTGCTCCCCTTGCTTGTGCTCGATCTCTCTCTCTCTCTCTCTCGCTCTGATGAATAAATATAAATAAAATCTTGAAAAAATCGTAAGGAAGAGAATGCATTTATAGTACTGGAAAAATCTCGTGCAAAAGTGGACTTGTGTTGTTCAAGAGGCAACTGTATATTCCTCGTGCCAAGAGTCAGGAAGCTCTGCTGTGAGTCCTCCTGCACAGCTGCTCAGCACGAGCCCCGATGGTTATTCGGGAGCTTTCACACAATATTGGAATTGGAGGAGCTTCATCTCAAGCATCCTGCTCCCCTCCTGGGTGGTGCTGACATGATGGTGTTTTGAGGGTCCATCCTGTAGCTACAGCCCCATGTTTAGGGTGGACATAAGCCAGGATGGGGCAGGGACAGGGGACAGTTTAGGAGCTATTCCAGGCACCAGATTATGTCTTCCCAAATCTGATCATAGCACATCATTTGATCTTGAAGGGGATTCTTTACTGTACAACTGTTTAAGTCTACAATTTAGCCAAGCCAGTGTCAACAAGAGCAGAGAGAAGTAGTGCCAAGAGGCAGGATGAGAGAAACTGAGGCCACCAGTTTATGTCCCCGTCCCGCCATGTTCAGTTCATTGGATTTCAGGTGCAGTTGATGAACTGTCATAAAATACAAAGTATGTTAAAAAATATAAAGTACTTTAAAACTAATTGTCAACTTGAATCGAGACTAGAACATTCCTAGTAGTGTCCTAGGGTTAAGTAACAAAAAGATGTCCTATGTTTCAAGCATCAAACAAAAGATATTTTGAAATAAAATATTTTAGCTAATTCTGAATTTTTACTTCTTTTGCTCACACACTATATATGATGAACAACATTTTAAAGATCTGCATTGCTAGATTCCCCATGAAGTGATGTATAATCTATCAGTTCAGGGTGTTCTCAGCCCAGCAAGAGAAAAAGAATCTAACTCCTTCAGGGTTGCTTTGATGAGAGAAAGTGAGAACACTGAAGAGAGAGACCCAGCTCCATAGTGTGCTGGGGAAGGAACCCAATACTTAAAAGAAAGTTTAGTTCTATTATTAGTGTGTCCTAAAGAGTAACCCCAAACATTTTACACCTCCCTAAAGAAGTTCATTCAACCCAAATCCCCATATGTCGTCACTAGACTATCGGGCAGACCTACTGCTAAGGCCAACTGTTTACACGCTCAGACCCCGTTCAGTGGAGAGAATGAGGGCTAGGCTTTCTCAGTGAAAATGGGAGCATGTGGTCTGGTAAGTGACCTTTGTGTAGCTTCTGGGAGGTAATGCAGTACTTCTCAGAGACTTAAGTGCCTTTATGGGAGCAAAGACAATATTTGAAAATGGGATTCTCCTGCATTCCGGGATATAACACCAAAATTTTAATTTATTCACATTTTCTGGTTGTGTTTGAGGATACAAGTGTGCTAGAAGCTGACTGTCAGGCCATATCTCCCCTCTAAGTAGCTTAGCACAGCATCAGGGAAGCTCCATGCACCCCCGAGAACTCCCCAAGGTTGGGTGTGTTGAGGTCAGAGGGGCAGGGCTTGTTCCCCCCGCCCCCGATCTCTCACAGCGCCCCCAACAGGAAGCCACAGGGAATCGTGTGCAGTTCCATTTTCAGCACCCACAAACCACACTCACTCAAAAAGCAAGCAGGAAATTTCTGAAGATGGTAGAGCGAGGACATCTCCGCTCATGCTGCTCCGGGAAAGCAACTAAAGACTGCAGGATAATAAGGGGAAAAGCCGCATTGTGATCAAGTAGGAAAGCGCTTCCACACCAGACCACAGGGTTGTCTGGTGGTGAGTGTACAACCAGAGCAAGGGGGTAGGAGGCCCCAGAGGATGCCCCCCCACCCCTCCTGGTGGCGCTTGGCATCCTTTCCACACAAAAAGTCTCCCCTTTTGTGGTCCCTGAAAATGCACATCCCATTTTCAGTTGGTTGAGACTTTTTGCTTTTCTCCTCCTCCGTTTTCTCTAACACTGAAATGTCTGGAGGAAAAGGGACCTGGCAAAGCGTGATCCCACCGTGCCACCTTGACTGGAAATGCCAGAACAAGACTTGCATGCAGGAGATGCTTACTTATTGTCACAAGTTGAAGGAAGAAGGGAGATGACAGACTAGTCCCTTTTACTGAGAGTGAAAAATGCTGGACATCTCAAGGTTCACTGCACAGATCGAAACCAGTGGGTTGAGGACCAGAGGGAGTGTAAGCCAAGGGCAACTGGCCGCCTCTCCATCCTGGTTCACTCCTTAGTAGATGCCAACGTCACAGCCCTTCTGGGTAATATTAGAATTTCTGGAACAGTGTTCTCGAATCCATCAGTGACCCAGGTATATTACCAGTTGAGAAACTGTTCATGTTTGCTTTTTGTCCTCTAAACAGAAATACTCATTTATTAGGGTTCAAATCTCTATGGGTAGTCCTGAGAAGTTAATGTTGTTCTTCAGAGACGTATTCTAGATATGAACCCATGGCTTCTTTTGTTGTTTACTGTCACCTCCGATTTATGGAAGGACTTCATTTGTAAGGACCCGTTAGCCACACTGTCTTGAGCCCCAGGCTTTAGAAGCCCCTAGGCTGGGAGCCCGGGCAGGGCTACACAGATGCGCTAACCCATCTCCCCAGCAGGTGGCTCCCTTGACAAGGCGTTAATGTCCTCCTAGTGGCCGGGCTGTGATTGTGGTCATTCCCTCCCATCTCCAAGACACCCAGTTCCGTTCTGAGGACCCTCTGTAGACAAACGCCAGATGTGGGGGGTGAGGAGGAGGGCAGCTAGTCACCACTGGGGAATTAAAACAGCAGCTGCACCTGGAATTCAAGACAAGGCCTAAGCTTGAGAAGCAAGCTGCAAAGAGAGAAGTCAGACCCGGCTGAAGAACGCCCTGCATGGACCCGGGACGGGGTTCTCCGGGGCTCTGGGGGGACCTCTCCAGGCTGGGGGCCCACGCTTGGGCCCGGGCGTGGCCTCCGCTCCTTCTCCCCGGCCTGTCCGGTTTCACTCACCTCTGATTGTGCTTTCGCTTCCTGAATGAGAGTTAGGACGGTCGATCTGGACCCCACTGATGATAAAACAGACTGCAGTCTTCGCTGGTCCCCCGCTGAGATGAGAAGCTGATCCAAACTAAAGAACATAAATATATTTGAAAAACATTAAAGAAAAAGGTGATTTTTCCATTTCATAAGGGCGTATTTAAAATGATCTCTTTCTACCAAATCGCAGGCATTTTCTGAGTGTCATGCCCTCTTGGTCGTAGTAACTCTCCATTCAAACTAAGGAGAATCCTGTGAGCTCTAATAGGAATTGCACTTGCTGCCCACAGCGCTGGGAAGGACTGTGGCTTCTGGGATCCCTCCCGCATGTCAGGGAACTAATCCTGGAGCTTAGAAGAAAATTTCTGACATCTAAAAAAAAAAATTCTTTAAAATATGTTAGAAATTTTCTGTTAAACTCTGGTCACCTTCAAAGACCCAGGTTCTCCCCCGAGGCACAGCCTGCCCTGTCCTTTCTCATCTCTCTGGTGGTGGGTGCTTGTGCTGAAGTGCCAGGTCCCTTAAGGCTTCTCTCCTGAGCAACATTCTGGCAAACACTTTCTCTGCAGCCACTGTGGGTTTCTAGTAATGATATTAAAAACAAAGGGGGCTAAATGTAATGTGGTTATCCTGGAAGAGAAAAAGGATGTAAGTGAAATTTGTTCCGTGAAATCCGAGTGAAGTCTGTAGTTTAGTTCATTGTGTTCTTCCAGTGTTAATTTCTTTTGCCACCTGAGGCATGATTACATTAAGATGTTCACATCGGGAGGGGCTGGGTGAGGGGTTCTTCACGGGAGCGCTCTGCATTATCTCTGCAACTTTTCTATAAATCTAAAGCTACCTCGTAATTAAAAAAAAAAGTTTATTTGAATAAAAGGGGAGAGGAAGATACTTACTTAACCGACCAGCCTTTTCCAGAAGGCAGATCCTGGGGGGTTTCACCTACATGATGGGCTGAACTGGGTGCCCCAGGCTCACTGGCTTTAGGGTTGCTTCCTCCTGGACAGGCTCTGTCCCCCCGCTTCATGGGGCATGAAAGGGCAGTGGACCCACTGAGGCCTGCAGCGGGAGAGCCAAGTGACCTCCTGGGGACGATTTCCAGTTCCGTTTTGAAGAGCACGGTGGCGGGCCCTGCCGCGAAATCCTCACTGCAGAGCTTGTCAAGGTCGGGCATGCTCAAGGCTCGCAGCTCCTGGAGCTTGGAGCGGGGTAAGGGCGAGGGCTGGGTGTGGCGCACTGAGGACTTGTTCCTCTTGCTGGGAGAGGCTGGAGCTGCAGTTGGGGTGGGACTTCCAGAAGGACCAAGTGGTTTCTTTGGGGCCGAGTCAGGGCCCTTGTTACCGGCTCCCGCTGGGTTCTGCCGGGAGACCGTCAGCGTTGTGCTGGACGGGCACTTGGTCATTTGGGGGGTGAGGGTGCTGGCTTCACTTTGGCTTTCGCTGCAGGAACTCAGGCTGCGTCTCAGTGACCTCGCTGTGGGGTCAACAGGGTGGCTGAGGCTCCCGGAAACAATGCTGCCTGACGACCGTCTCCCAATGGGAGGCTTGGAGCTTACTGACAAAAAAGGGGACGCCCCAGACTTGGCCACCAGCCGGTCAGAATTGGCCAGGTTCTCAAAAGACTTGATCCTCTGCTTCACAGAGAAAAATGAGGTAGATTCATAGTTCTGCTCAGGGTAGTAATGTCTTCTGGTGACTTTGATTTTGTCTGTGACTAGGCAGCTCCTTTCTTGAACCAAAAGGACATCCCCTTCGTCTGTGGTCGGAAGGTTCCTTGATGTCTCCAGAAGGGGCTTTACACTATATACACCCTGTCCGTTAGCCAGGCCAAGGACACCGCCTCTGGAGGCCTTGGCCTCAAGGAGGCCCCCACTCGTTGCAGGGATCTGGCTGTCCCGATGAGAGCGGCCTGGGCTGTGCAGGGCATGCCCCTCCCGGCCAAAATGGCTTGAAAACTGGGCGGGCATGGAGTAGGTCCTGGTGGCCGGCCTTGGCGTGAAGTACGGATGGTCATCTAGTGCTGGGCCCCCTGCTGTGCCATTCCTGGGCATCCCTAGGGAGCTGGACGCCTGGCCCACCTTCCCCTGGGAGGAATCTGCCTTTTTAGCAGGCAGCTGTGGGGAGATTGAGGAAGAGGCCAGTCTTGCCATCCTGTAAGATTGCTGGGTTTCCTGCTCCACCTGGGGGGCACGAGATGGCAGCGACGACGGAGGATTTGGGGACGGCTCCAGTGACTGGTGACAGGGTCTGATTTCAGTCTTCTCCTGACAGTTGCTCTGGGCCCAGAACCCTCCTAGTCTCCCACTCTCGGCCGGCTTGTCACCGCAGGCATCCTTTGGCATTCTTTCACAAGAAATTTCAACTATTTTCAGCTGGTTGGTTCTTTCTAGGGGATCGCCAGCAATTACTTCGCTTCCTTTGTCGCCAGGCACCCCTGGTTGGGCGGCCTCCGGCGCTGGATCCGGCTGGCTGGACCCCGGAGGGGGGACCTCCTGCCCATTCGCGGCCGTGGACGCGCTGCGCCCCGAGGCCGCAGGGGGCGCCCTGCTCTCTGGTCCACCGCGGGGAGAGGCGGCGGCGGCGGCGGCCGCGCGGGCTCTGTCGGGCTCTGCGTGGAAAGCCGCCTGGGATCTACGGCACGCAGCTTGCTCCGGAAGAGTCTTGGGGGAGGCGTGGGGTGAAACGAAGGCTGTGATGCTCGCCTCGGATGCGGGGGGCTTTGGCGGCCGGCTCTCCAGCACGCACTGGGGGGGTCCGGGGGGGGCTGGGGCGTTCTTGTCCGGCTCCTCGTGCTCGGCTGTGTGGAACCGGGGGGCCGTGCCCTTCGGAAGCATTCTGTGGGAGGTCTGGGGTGAAATGAGGGGTTTCCTGGGGTCCATCCCACCGGCCTTGGCCATAGGAGCAGCAGGGGCCTCCGAAGTGACTTTGCTTTTGCTTTTGATGCTCAGTCTCTTCAGCTTAGGACCGGATTTGGGTTTCTGACAGTTATTTAAAAGTGTTTCCACTGAACCTTTTTTAGGTGGGTCTTTATTTTCCAGACTCACTTTCAGCTGAGGGGGGCTCTGAAGCCCAGCAACCCCCTTTTTGTGGCTGGAACTCGACCCCTGACTTTTGGAGTCAGGGCTTCTGGCGGGCACCATGGGCCGCTCCCTTTCAGTTTTGGCCTGTGCATGCGTACCATGGTTATTTTTATTTATTTCTTTAAACCAGGCCATGATGGGCCTCCTGGAGATCATTTTTGGTTTCTGGAGCACGTCATCCATGTCTTGACTTTCGGAGATGTGCAGATTCGTCAAAACAGATTCTCCATTCTTAGGGACTTCCACACTGAAGGGGGACCGGTTTTCAGTTGCACTGACATTTGTCTCTTGTTTTTCATTTGGGGTTTTGTCACCCAGCAGGTCATGTTCTAAACCATTTACCATGTTCAGATTGCTGAGAGTGACCGGGAGGTTGTGAAAATGCCTGGCGACTTTAGGAGGCTGGCCGTTCTCCACGGCTGAGCTAGCGCTGGTGGCTTCCATGGTTTCTTCTTCACACAAGGGCCTAGGGTTCTGTAATATCCTTCTGTCTGCGTGAAGTTCATGCTCCTGAGAGCTTATATCCAAGAGAGAAAATGGCTGGGAAGAGTTTGGAATTGAAGGGCATGAGGTGCTTGGCACAAAGGACGCTCTCTCACATGGATTTCCCACCACTTGACTCAGAGCACCGTGCTTTAATGGCAGAACTTTGGCCAACACAGGGCAGGGTGCAGCCTGGACAGGTGCCTGAGCAGTGGTTGAGGGTAGACTGGGGGAGCCATCTGTAGAACAAATTTCGATTTGCTCCTCCTCAGACTCCGTAGTGTCTTCCTTGTGAGAAGACCCCTGAGAACGAGGAGGTGACCAGTTGTCCCCAGTGGAAGCTCGTGGGGCTTCGGTGAGTGATTCAGGGTCAGAAGACGAGTCCTCCGCATCACCATACATGGATGAGAGAGATGGCTCTGTGCTGTCACCCAGGCCTGACAGGGACATGCTGTCTTCGTGAAAATTGCTGAAATTTCTAGAGTAGTTGCTCAAAAAGTTTTTGTTCACAGTAAAATGTTTGTCAGGATTAATGGAATCCAAAACTGAAGGCTGGGAGGCCCACTGTGGGTGAGGGGGCTGGCCAGCAGCTGCCCAGGCCCTCCTTGGGGTGGGGGTCTGGTTCCCCATGACTGGCTCAGCAGCGTGGGAACTTCCGCTTCCAGTTCCTGCTGGAGGCTGGCCCTGAGAAGGTCCCTCTTGACTCCGCTGTTCCCCTCTCTGAGGAGACTGAAGTCTTGGTTCTGAAGCATCCAGCTCCTTGATGAGTTTGTCGATGTCGGTCACAGGGCTGCCCCCACTTTCCCTGGGGCAGCAGTGGCCCGAGACACTGCCACACACCCCGTCAGCCTTGTCAGCAGGGGACGGCAGGGTGGGGCTGGCCTGCGGGGCCCTCTCAGCCCCAGAGTCTGCTGCCTTGAGCAGAGAAGAGCCCTGGGAGTTTTCAGGAATGAGGACTCCTGTTGTTTGCAGAACCTTGCTGTGGTTACCGGGAACTCCCTGTCTCTCCTCCTGGGACGTGAGGCCTGGGGGCAGGACGGTACTAGCTGGAGATGCTCCGTCTGCCTCAGATCCTTCCCTGTGGGGAGCTGCCTTCCTGGGCGAGTTGGCTTCTGGGGCTGCTGCTGGAGTGTTGCCGAAGTCACGCCGAACCACTGTCATCGTCCCGGGGGCTGAGCTGCGCTGTGGGGCGAGTCTGACTTGACATCTGTCGTCAGACTCCGGAACCCTGGGTGACACTGGCTCTCCGGGGTTCTCAGGCTGCCTGGCTTGCTGTGTGTCCGCTGGTGTCTCGCTGGGGTCAGGGTGGGCTGCCCCCTTCTGCTCTGGGGTAGGGACAAGGTCTGGGGGGCCATCCAGTCCTGGGTTGAGAATATAAATGAAAGGCGGGGTGATAGGGGAGAGAGAGGGGAAAGTGAGAAAATAGAAAAACTCAAAAAAAAAAAAAAAACTTAACAATCTCAAATTTTTTTTTTCCCAGAAGGACCTGCCACAACCTAAATGTAGCCTTCTTGTCGTTCTCATTTTGCCTCTGAAATTACAGAGCACTCACATCTAACAAATACCACCCTGCTCTAGATGCTCTGAAATAACTCAGACTGGCTGGCAGAATAAACCTTTGTTTCTGCCCTTTTCTCTCTTGGTTATTTTTAAGGATGGGGACACCAGAAATCCTCCACCGGGGTCTCTTCACGCCATCCGCTCTGATGGCTTCAAAAGCTACAGGAGTCAGGCTGTGGTTCTGTTTCATCCCTTAGCTTTGTACTCATTCTGTGGAGGTCTCGCGTCCCCACTTTAGCTCTCATTGTGGGTTTGGCCTCACGGTGTGGGGTTGTGAGCCGTGCAGTAAAGTATAAAACAGGTGCTGACTTTTGGGGACTTACTGCTCAGTGCAGGAGAGGAGAGAGGAGGCTAATTTGGGAAGACACATGGGAGCTGCAGAAGGGTGCAGGCTTGCACCATGTCTGAGCTGCTTCTTGAGCGTGTTCAGAGGACTGGGAGAACTGGAGGGCCATATGACCTGGGAAGCGTGGACAGAAGGGGTGGGGACCTGACGGGGGTTCCGGGGGGATGGTTGACCACACAGTGATGAGGAGGAAGATGAAGGAAAAAAATGGAACGAAAGCAGGGAAGAAAGAGCATGTGATCGGAGGGGTGCAGGGAGAGGTGTTGATGCCAAGGACAGCAGGAAATGGTCATTCCATGAGGTGGGTTCCAGAGAGCCACTGTCCTGGAGGTGCCTCCTTATAAGGCCCTGCACACTCTTGGGCTAATCTGTTCTCCTCTGGCACATGGCATCTGATAATCAGGGGAAACTGGCATAAAAGAGAACATTAGATTTGCTGTTTTCTTAGGAACCAGGGGTTACAGTGAAACAGTCACAATGAAAGCACCAGCTTTGAGAAGACTGTCTCCCCAAATGTTACACTCCCTCCACATCTCCCACGCAAACCATCTTAATTGCAGATGCCTTTCCCCTCCTGAAGTTCCTATGTCAACAATTAAGGACTAATTATTAGGACTTAGCACTATGCTAAGAGTTTTTCATGCGCTTAATTTTCCTCCCAACACCGTGAGGTAGGTCCTGTCACCGTCTGCTTTGGAAAAGTAGGGAACTGAGGCGCGGCGTGGCTTAGCAATGGATCCAGGGTCACAGAGCGTATAGCCAGAGGTCACCTGGGAAGTCGGACCCACAGCCCACCCCATTCTTCTAAACCCTGATTGCATGACCTCTGTGTAGAGAGCACCTGGCCACAACAAGGTCGGACCACCAAGACACCTGTGGAGACTGTGCTTCACTTCCCCAGGCCCCCGTGGAAGGCGAGGGTCATGCCAAGATTTGAATCCTTGGGCTCCTGTCCTTCTCTGCTCAACCTTTTGAATTCCCTTCCAAATGACTTTCCTGCTTCTGCTGGTGCCAACTATGGGGAAAAGTCATGATGACACAAAAGGAGGGGATTTGAAGGTTATTCTTTAGCTTCGGATTCACTTGCTGAACAAACCCTAAATTTTTGTTAGCAATTTGACTTTATTGCAAAGTGTGTAACTGAAACGAGTTTTTGAGGGAGATTAAATGACACAGAGGCAGTCCTTGATGTCACCTTTCAAAAAGATCCTTCTCTTGTACCCCCCCCCACAACACACACGAATGCCCCATAATGGAAAGGATGTTGACTCAATTATGGCACATGATGGGGAGGAGGGCCCAGCAGCCTTTGCAAACGATGTTGCAGGTGCATAAGGACATGGAAGATATCGGTGCAGTTTCCCAGCTAGAGTGGGGCACAGAGGTGCTGAGACGGACGCATCAGTGCTTAGGAGGGCCTGCCAGGGGCCAGCACCAGTCACGCAGGCCAGGAGCATCTTGTTGACCTCAGCAGGCCGCGCAAACACTATATTCTGCGGATGCAGGAGGTACAAAATATTTCTCAGTGCATTTGATTTCACAAGAGACGAGCGTTGAAATTCTGAAGGGCAGGAACTTCTCTGTGTCATCTCATGTCTCATTCATTAAGGTACCCATCACAAAATAGGTAAAGAGTGTCAAGCAGCTGAAAATGGATGTACTCTGATGTGGAAATAAAGCTATGAGTTTAGGCACAACGATCTAGTGAAGTTGTTAAATGCAGGCAGCTTGTAAATATCATTAATCTGTGTAAGAGGTTTTTTTCCCCCACAAAGTTCTCCACATGTAACATTTTTATTAGGGTAACTTCTGCCCTCCCATCTTGAAGCTTAACAAGCAATGAAATAATCTTACCTGTCCCGGGTTGTTGCCCCTGCTCTGGTGCAGCTTCGAGCAGGTTCTCGGTGCTGCAGCCAGCATCTGGGTGGGGCGGGGCACCGGCAGGCCCCCAGTTGGCAGGGACATGCCCATCGCTGACGGTCAGCTTCCCCAGAGATTCCTAGCCCAATGACAACCACAAGTCACTGTCAACAACTTTCAGGTTTTCTGCCCCCTAAGACATCACACACGGAAAAGCGCTGCTTTGGGAAATTTCAGAGAGCCCTCGACTAGGAGCCACAAGATCCAGATTCTGGGTGTAAGGCCTGCTAAGAAATTGCACAGTCTTGTTACTCTTCCTAAGCCTCGGTTTTCTCAACTTTGAAATGAGGGTGATCAGGGAAATGCAAATCAGAATCACGCAGAGATGTCACGTCACACCTGCAAGGGTGGCTATGATCCAAAACAGAAATAACAGGTGTTGGCGAGGATATAGAGAAATTGGAACCGTGTGCATTGCTGGCGGAAATGGGAAATGGTGCAGCCACTATGGAAAACAGTGTGGAGTTTCCTCAAAAAAATAAAAATGGAAATACCATACGATCCAGATATCACACTTCTGGATATATGCCAGAAGAATTAAAGCAGGTTCTCTTAAGAGATATGTGTACTCCCATGTGGATAGCAGCGCTGTTCACAAATAGCTAAGATGTGGAAGCAGTTTAGGTGTCCACTGACAGAAGAATGGATAAGCAAAATGTGGGATTGACATACAATGGAATATTACTCAGCCTTAAAAAGGAAGGAAATTCTGACACATGCTACAATAGGGCATTATGGACAGCAACATTATGGGCAGTGAAATAAGCCAGTCACAGAAAGACAAAACTGTCTGATTCCATTTAGATGAGGTACTGAGAGTTGCCAACATCAGAGAGACAGAAAGTAGACTGGCAGTTTCTGGGAGCTGGTGGGAGGGGGAATGGAGAGTCACTGTGTAATGGGTACAGAGTTTTCTGGAGACGGCCGTGATGGTTGCACATTATGAACATATACCACTGAACTGTACACTTTTGTTACGTGTATTTTACCACAGTAGAAAAACTGGGGACAAAATGGGGATAAGATTTGCCCTAACTTACAGTTTTATTTTTTTAACTTTTCTTTTTTTGAGAGAGCGAGTGAGCGTGAATCCTAAGCAAGCGCCATGCTCAGCATGGAGCCTGACACAGGGTTTGATCCCATGACCCTGAGATCATGACCCAGGCTGAAATCAAGAGGTGGATACTTAACCAACTGAGCCACCCAGGCACCCCTCATAGAGTTTTAAATAAAAGATTAAATGAGCCATTATAAAAATCACATGCAGCCCACAAAAGGATATATCGACGTAAGGTGTTATTGTCTTTATACCGCATAGTGATACCCAAGACTGTAAGGTCAGCTCCTCAGTTTGGTACTTAGGGCTAGGACTTATCTGGATAAATGAAATTGACATTTAATATTCCAAAATTTCACTTTAGCCAAGTGTCAATTACTTTATCTTCCTTTCTTCTACCTAAAACCTACTGTAAAAAAAGAAAGAAACTCGCTAGGAAGTTAAATCAGATTTATTTGAAATTCACTCTCTGAGTTAAGGAGTCATAAAGTGGCCCAAAGGTGGCCACAGAGGAGAGAGCTGAGCTGTATTTTAAAATGTTTAATTTTATGTTATGTGATGTTCATCTCAATTTAAAAAGTATTAAGTAAAAACAGTAGAAGACAACCCACTTACCAAAGGTTTTTTCTTTTTAAGATTCCAATATTTGAGCGTAAATACTTAATGGCAATGCATTTTATTTTCTTTCTCATGTATAAATGAAATGGTATTTTTGAACTAAATTTTTCATGAGAAGAATTAAACTTTTGTGCAAAAGTTTTAAATGCTTCTCAAAATTCTTATTGGGAATACTCATTTACAATAACAAAAGCTCTATATGGGTATGAATATATTATTATGAATAACACCCCTGGTTTATATAGTTATCCAAAACTGGCTGAGGATACTTTTTGAAAGAAGGGGTTTAACCTATTAGCTGAACATTGCATATTAAAACACATATGCTAGGGGGCCCTGGGTAGCTCAGTTGGTTAACCTCTGCCTTTAGCTCAGGTCATGGTCCCAGGGTCCTGGGATTGAGCCCCTGTGTTGGGCTCCCTGCTCAGTGGGGAATCTGCTTCTCCCTCTGCCCACCCCCCGCCCCCGCTTGTGCTCTCCCTCTCTCTCTCTCTCAAATAAATAAATAAAATCTTAAAAAAACAAACATATGCTAGTTGGAAGTAATAACATTTTTTAGGAGGATGAAGTTGTTTCTTTTTCTATACAGTTAACAAAAATCCCTTCTGCCTAATATCGTTTTTATGACTTCATATTTTCTGGGTCTGTTTACATGTATGTTTGTATAAACCACTTGAACATGCATCTTTATAAATATGGCCTTACAGTCACCTCAGAGAGAAACTATTTATGTTGAGATCGTAAACAACATTAGTTTCTCTTACTCTCTCCTTGCTTAAGCGCGGGTATACTGATTAAAAACGAGCAATTTGACAATTCTGGGTCATTCTAGCGTATGTGTAACCAATTTGTAACATAAATAATATTTAATTGCCTCTAAAGTGGTGTGTTACAAATTTCTTTTTTTTCGTTTAAGATTTTATTTTTAAGTAATCTCTACACCCAGCATGGGGCTCGAACTTACAACCCCGAGATTGAGAGTCACATGCTCCACTGACTGAGCCAGCCAGGCGCCCCAGTGTGTGATCAGTTTCTAGCATGCCTGTTATTTCACGTGATTCTCACAAGGGTATGAGTAGCTTTGATTACACATAATGACCGTAGAAAGCCTGAAAAAATGAGGGTCGCTCAGAACCTCATGAGCTGGAGGGAATCACTGTTAAGCTGTGTTTGATGGTCAGTCCAGCTCTGAGAGATGATCGGGGTCGATAACTTGCCTCAATGGTCACCCAGCTCATGAGTGGAGCAGACCCAGTGCTCTTCATCAGCCTCCTGCTGCCCTTTGCTCATCCGCCATGGCCCCGTGTCCGGGTAAGAGAGCGATTTCATCTTACGGCAGGATGATCGATGACCCGCTCCCTGGGCACGGTCCCCCACCCACCTGCTGACACACAGACAGGCTCCCGAGCAGCCCGTGGATGGCAGTGAACGACTGCTGAAACAGAAGCCTCCAACCATTACCCCCTTCCGGCAGGTTACCCCCTGCTTTCTCACACACCTCATCCTCACTCACACAGTAGGGACTCAGGTCCCAGGTTACGAAGAGGAAATCGGTTACCTTCTCCACAGTGCCCCCTGGATGAACACCAGTCCTGGTCTCTTTGACGGAAGTGGCCTGGACACATGGGTCGTCGGCTCCATCAGTCAGGTGTACTGTCGCTGAGTTGCTGGGCCTGGCATCAGCCTCGGGCCTTCTGTGATGTGGGCTGACCCTGGCCACTGGTTTGTGCCTGGACCCCAGGCTGTCATTCTTCTGCTGGGCAGACCTGGGGGTGTCTGTGTTCCCCAGACTCTGGCTGCCTGTGTCGGCTTTGTATTCCAGTTTGGGCGAACTCCTCGATCCTGATAGTTCCTTCCTCCCCGGGCAGCCAGGGCCACCCTTGGGGGCTACTGCAGAGGCCAGCAGGTTGGCTGCATGGGGAGGAGTGTCCCCCACACCCTCTGGGACACTCTCCTCTGAGTCCCGTGAGCTGCCGAGGAGAGGCACTGAGGAGGCCTTGCTGACCATGGTTTTCTGGGGCTGTGCCCCCCCGCTGTTGACACCCCTGACCTTGAAAGAGGTCATCAAGACGTGCCGCGAGTCATCCTCTGCCAGAGGCCTGCTGGGACCGGGGAGGGACCCCGGGAGGGAAATGCAGTCCCCTTCCCCGTCAAACTCTCCCTCGTCGGTGGCATCGTCGGTGTCGTAGCACCCCACCCTCCTCTGGCGGAGGAGCGGGGTCCGGAGGAGCTGCGGGCTCCCAGGGAGACTGGCTTGTCTGGCAACCGTCACCTGCTTGTGGAGGAGCCCAGAGGCCCGCTGGCTTCCTAGCGTCACGAGGCTGTTGGCCCTGGGTTTTCCTGGCTTCTTGTGAGCTGGTGGGGATAGGGAAAGAAACGGCCAAATGAAACAGGGTTTCCCGGCCGGCCTGGTTTTGCACCCCCCCCCCCCATTACACAGGAGCATCCCCACAACTGCCAGCCATTCATCCTCTGGCCGCTGACCACCGGGCTTTAGGGACACGGCTTCTTGGGATTTGCACCCGGTGGACAGTGGCTTCTCGTTCTCCTTTTCCTACTGGCCTCCCTTTTTGTTTACTTAAATTTCTTTCTTTCTTTCTTTTTTTTTTTTTTTTACTTCAACCTCTGGACTGTTTAGCCTAAACATGTATGCTTCCTAGAGGCAGAAATGTTTAATTCTACGCCCAGGATGCCTGCCACCACTGCTGGGGTTCAGACTACATGCTGTTGCTGGGAAGTCCTCTTTGGGACGATGCCCGGAGAGCAACCAGCCCCGCATGCTGGAACCTTCTTATCACATGAGGCCCTTCCTTCATTTGCGGAGACGGGGGTGGGGGGCATAGAAGCTCCTAGAGCATGGTACAGGGAAGCCTGAGATTATTATCGATACGAGTTCCAAGCAGCGAGGAGGGAAGGCCCGTGCTGCCCAGCAGACCCTTCACAGCTTGCTGAATGTACAGAAAAGTACATGGGCTTCCACCATGTGACAGAAATGCTGCTGTCGGAGACAAGAGTATGCTTGTCCGCTGTTCCAAATGAGAGCCGGAGTGGTCAGGTCTCCCTGTCCTAAGACAGGGATGTTCTTGGGCAGACATTAGAAGTAAAAAAAAGAACAAAGGGGGAAAAAAAGCAGACCACAGCAGCAGAAGCCCGAGGAATCAGTATGGTTCACGTCAGCTCATTCTCTCATATTATAGTGACAGCGTGATCAAGGAGATTTGTAAACAACTGTTTGATAACATCGGTCTCTTATGAGTGCTGAATCCTTCACTCAGCTGCCTTCTAAAAAGGAGTCAGTTAGGGCCTGGTGAGGGAAGGGACCTAGAATTTCACTGGGAATCCCCTAAAACAGAAAGCTGTTAGCTTGCCACCCTGATTTCATGCCATAAATTTCAAGACGATGGTAGGTAAACCGCATCTAAACACTGTCCAGGTTAGCCACCTCCAACACCCAGGATACAGAACATGCACTCAGACCCTTCACCCCAGAACCAAGGGGCCAGTCAGCAGTGGGGGGCTGCATTTTCCAAAAGTAAGTTTGGAATTTAGTCAGGGTACAAAGATGGCTTCTACTCGACCAAAGGCGCGACTTCCAGGTCCCTATTCACATTATACCGCCCTGCTATGTAAGCCAACGGGGCCCGAGTCAGAAAACAGGCGTTGTTGGGGTGCCTGGGTGACTCAGTCGTTAAGCATCTGCCTTCGGCTCAGGTCATGATCCCGGGGTCCTGGGATCGAGCCCCTCATTGGGCTCCCTGCTCCGCGGGGAGCCTGCTTCTCCCTCTCCTGCTCCCCCTGCTTGTGTTCCCTCTCTCGCTTCTCTCTCTCTGTCAAATAAATAAATAAAACCTTAAAAAAAAAAAAAAGAAAGAAAGAAAACAGGCGTGGTTTACTAGAGGTGCTGGCTGGCGGGCCACTGTCCTCAGAGGTGCTGCAGCCGCTGCCTGGGGGGTCATCGTCCTCGGAGCCGGCCACCACAAGGTCTGACAGGGAGCCTGGGACACCGTGGGCAAAGTCCTGGGAGGCTTCGGGTTCAGAAATCAGGGCGTCCTGTTGGAGAAGACGGTGCGGGCTGATGGGGGAGGCGCGCCAGAGGCCGGTTATCCGAAACAGTAACTCCTGACTTTCCAAGAACACTTCGTTCTCATCCACGGTCATTTGAAACACTGGTGAGAGTAGACACCCACTTCCATCGACTCTAGGATGGCTAAATTAGACAACTGATGAAAATGGCAATGGTTGCTGCCAGACAAGGTTTTTAAGAGATTTTTTTTTTTTTTTTTTGGCCAAATGTTTAGCAATGACCAGAAAAGCCACAGCAGCGATTTATCAACCATCCCAAGAAAACCACTGGGGGGAAGAGATAGGAAAATGGAATGACATTCCAAGCCACTGGTTCGGCCTAGTGATGGAACAGAAAAGAGGGGGGTCTGAATCCTGTGCTCAGATCCACTGGGACTGAGGAATCACCAGCTGGGAAACATTCCAGTCTCCTTAAAGTCACAGGTCCCCCGAAAACCAACCGGAGACCCCTTTATTGTGGAGCAGTTTGAACACTGTTTTTAAACTGAAGCTCAGTTCTTTTATTTTGGTGCTCTATTCTTTTCTTAGATGAGTATTTAATAAAAGAAACACACATTTTTGTTCTCAAATTAGCATTGTTGCCGTAGTCTGTAAAGTGGCTAAAATGACTCCTGGACAAAGATATGGGCTGGGCCCTCAGGTTTGACTTATGAGCCCCAGGAATTGGTTCATGGGCCAGCTGAGTGAGGCAGAGTATGCCTTGACTCACCTTTTTTGCAAGAGAGGGACTCTTCAAGGGGGTACCTGTTGGAGAGAAAATTCACCATAATGTCAAAAGAGCAAAGCACACATCCTTACAAATAGGTTCACATTCTTAACCACAAAAGAAGGAGCCAAACATATTAACCCCTCTTTGCTTGACTTACACTGATGGGCCACGCGTATAGGTGTAGACATGCATGCACTCGACCTGGGTACCCGATCCCTACTCCACCCCACCTCCCAAGGTTCTGCTCATGCTTCAAGCCCTAACTTGGATGTTACCACCTCCATGATAATCCCAGTTGGAGGTAACTTCTTCGGAATCTTAAAAGTATTTTATACTACCCATACACCAATTTTCATACACACAGTATAATTTAATTATAAGTGGATGCCCCTCATTTCCCTTCCTCAACTATTTATAAGGCTGAGACCCTCACTGATCTGACCCCACAGTGCTCAGCATTGCACCTGGATCTAGGAAGTATTCAGTGATATTAGCTGAATGGATCGAAGGATCAATGAACAAAGAAACACCACTCAAGAAACTCCTGAAGGAACTCGGGGGAGGGTTGAATACCTATTTTGGTTTTTAGTAGAAGGATGAAAAGATTTGGCATTGAAACTTTAAATTATATGCCATGAGCAAAAAGAGCTTGCACATGAGGTTCATAGCTTAATAAAATCTTTTGTAAATGATCGTGGGCATATGCCGGGATTATGAAAGGGCAGCTTGCAGGCAGGTCAGGAGAAGGGCCTGGCCAAATAAAGAGCCCATTATGGCTGGGCCTACTTTAAATATATTAATTATGGATGCAAATAATGAGGGTATTCCATGGCTGCCAAAAAATCCTGTGCCTTCCTTTTCCTCTGACAACCAGTAACTCACGTCTGTTTCTTTTTCTCCCGACATCAGTCTTGACATCAGTAATATCTTGAGTTGAGACATGTTTGCAGAGTCCCTTTGGATTTCCATTCTACTGGAAACATTACTTTTAAAACTTGATGCAATGTTTCCAATTTGAAATTCATAGGAAATTCTTACTATCTCAATCCTTCGCTGCCTGAACTTTCCCACTTAAGAAAAGGGGGAAATCATGATTTGGGGAGCTTCTACTATTACTCTTTTTCAGTTGAAACTTAAAAAAAATATCTACTTATTATTGAAGTAAGGCTGCCATACTGGGTGGAAACCTTTAGTTCATGTAAAGAAACCCCAGGCTTTGGAACGGAGAACACACTGTGTCTACCAAACAACTGATATTTTGGTATTACTTTTTACCTAGGCCATTTCAGATGAATTGTACATAAACAAATGAAATGCTGTTAACTCATGTTTGTAAATTATCTCATAGTGTATGTGCTTTAATAAAGCACATTAAATAACAGCAGAAATCAAAAGTAGCAGCTAGGAACAAGCACGGGATCTCTTTGACAATGACTTCTGCCAAACCTGATAATGACGAAGACTCTAATATCACGGCATGGGGCAGGGCCCCCTGGGGGAGCTTCCTGGAAAGCTCTACTCAATGCTGGACGAAGACGTGCAATTATAGTACCTGAGCTGGCCTCTTTGCTCTCCTGATAAGTGCTGCGTGCGATCACCGCGTCCATTTCCTGCTCGGAAACCTGATTTTCAGCAGAAAGCACAAATGAGATGGTTTTCTTTCTTTATTTTCCCCCAATAAAAGTAGCTAGGACCTGAGTCAGAGGTTGAGTGCAGATAAAGAGGGACATCACAGCGCCAAAGATTATGACTGTCCTTGGAAGCAATAACTCAGGGCATATAAGGACAGCTGGGTTAGCTGATCGCTTCCAACAATATGTTCAAAACAAGACCTTCGAATGGTTCCCAAAGTCATTAACGCGCCCAGGTGCTATAGTTACCAACCACACGGCTGATACCTGCCTCTCTCTAGAACACTCACTTCTATTTCTTTTCTTCCTAGATTTTATTTAAACAATTGCAAACCTACATAAAGCTTGTAAAAGTAGCACAAGAGGAGTATACTCTTCACTGTTGTTGTTTTTAAATATTCTGCCATATTTACACTCATGCTCTTTTTTTAAGATCTTATTTATGTATGTATGTATGTATTTATTTGACAGAGAGAGAGAGAGAGGGAGGGAGGGAGGGAGAGAGAAACCACATGAGCAGGGGGAAAAGCAGAGAGCGAGGGAGAGAGAATCTGAGCATGGAGCCCAATGCAGGGATCGATCCCACAACCGCGAGATCATGACCCGAGCCGAAACCAGGAGTCGGAGGCTTAACTGACTGACAGCCATCCAGGCTCCCCACTCATGCTCTTTCTTAACACACAACACACACACACACACACACACTGCTTCACTTTTTACTAAACCATTTGGAAGTTAGTTGCAGACATCATGAACATTCACCCAGAAATATTTTAGCATGTATCTCCTCAAAACAAGGACATTCTCTTCAATAACCCTGGTACTATTATCATGCTAGGAAACTTTTTTTTTTTTATCATTCTAGGAAACTTAACATTGACACAAACGACTGTCTAATTTACATTTCATATTCCAATTTAGCTAACTGTCCTAATACTATCCTTCAGAAACACTATTCCAAGTGTGTCTGTAGACAGAAGTAGTTCATAGGAAATTTGATGCCAGCTTGCGAGGAGATAGGTCTTCCCTCCAGAACGCTTATCAACACTCAGTTTCTTTCACCAACAGTGTCCTCCTGGGGACTGTTGTGTGCACTGAACTGAGTGGTGTACATCATGAGGTAACTGACTTGCATTCTGGTGCGAGCTCCTTACCTTGTGGATCTTAGTAGATGGTCACCAGCCAACACCTTTGCATAGTAATGCTTCATAGAAATTTCATTTTTGGCAATCCAGAATTCAATTCAGGGTCTAATTGTCATGTCTTTTTAGACTCCTTTAATCCAGAACATTGCTGAGCCTTTCTTTGTCACAATATTGATATTTTGGAAGAAACCCAGGCCAATCAAACCCCCAATTAGGATTTGTGTGATAGTTTCTTCATGCTAAGATTTAGGTTATGCATTTTTTTTTGGCAGAAAAACTACAAAAACTGTTTCCTCCTCATGCTTTAGAGAGGCACTCAGGGTCAGTGTTTCATGTTTCACGGCTGGTGACAACTTTGACCATGTGGTTAGGATGGAGTTCATCAGATTTCTCCACTGGATTTTTTTTGGGGGGGGGTCATCAGTGAGTGATCTATGAGGAGACAGCTTGAGACAACATCAATATCCTGCTCCCCAGTATATTTTTACTCAATAGTTTTAGCATCATTGATGATTTTTACTTGGATCAATTTTTACAATGAACTTTTCAAAACAGTCATTTCATAACTCTTCTTTTCTTTCTATATTTACTGGTATCATGGTAGATTCATGGATTTTTTTCCACCATCAGTTGTTATCCATAACTGTCATTATTCATGGAAAAGAATTTTTTAAAGCCTGACATACGCTGAATTATGAGATATTTTAAAAGACAATTACATAACTTGCATAGAATTTCTTTTTTAAAGGTAAGAATACTGTAAAGTTAGAATGGTAATTTTGTGTAGTAAAATAACATTTAGCATAAATAATATTTGGATAAGCATAGCAATTTGTCCTCATAAGTAAATAAAGCTATGCAGGATTCAGCATTACATTTTAACCTAACAGATAAATCATGATCACATGTTTTTGTAATACTTCCTAGCAGGCTTCACAGGAAATAAATGTATTTATACATTAAATAAATGTATGCACACAGGCATATACATGTGAATACACACACATACTTCATAAAGCAAAGAGTAATTTTGTATAAATGAGTCAGGGAAAAACATCACCTTAGACAGCGGTTGCCAATTTTTCTTGACATTAGACTTTCAATATTTGCAACTGCTTTTCTGAGTGGGAAAAAAATGGCTGGGGTTTGAAACAAGTGAAGGATTTCCTGGATAATTCTATTCATGCTGAGAGCCCCAGTACCAGTTAAAAATGGACCCCTCTGACCTTCTTCTGGCAAGTCCAAATCTTAGCTTGTCTAGACCTGGAGGGTTTGAATATCCCAGTTGGGCAGCCACTGCTCCAGTCATTATGGGAAACAGAAGAAAAGAAAATCCTTGTGGTATTTCTACTGGAACAACATGAAAACTAAGGAAGCACATACATTCAGTACCAAAATGTACTATTGGCATGAAATGCTGGGGTGAGTGGTATAAAAATACATTAAACATAAAGTGGAATCTTGACCAAAAGAAAAATATAGTATGATGTTACAACTAAGAACACCATGTTTACCTAGGAAGAAATGTGAAATCTAGTCAAACAAATACTGAAATCTGGTTTTGCGGGATTTATCTCCAATGCCATCGTGACGACCATTTTACTGTGGCTAGAAACATGAATCAACCTGTATTCAACAGGCTCGCAGACCACCAGTCCATCAGGATTATTATGCTTTGCACGGAAACGCCATTTTGATGTTTGATTGTATTGGCAAATTGGGCAGATGCTTTTGGGCTGAGTTGAAGCAGACCTCCAAACAAATCGTGACCTGTGCTATGTTGGAATGGATTTTGAAGTCAGACATGCCTGAAGCCAATGACTGCAAATCACTGAGAACTGATTTTTTTATAATGTTGCTGAGGGACGTGCTAGGTCAGCCCAAGCTTATTGGACTGCTTTGGAAAAGGGAAAAGGGAAGGGGGAAGGGGGAAGGGGGAAGAGGGTATGGCCATGCAGGTGATGGAATCCAAGGGACGACCCTGGAGGAAGGAGCCAAGACCACTCTAGCTGTGAGTATGAGGCAAAATGCTGTTAAAAATGACCCCAAGAGAGCCATGGGAGACAGCAGGAAGACGAGAAGAGGCTGTAAGGGAAAGTGTTAGGACCACAAAATAGAAAGGAGGAAAAATAGGAAGTGACAAGAGAAAAAATGGAAAAAGAAGCATACTTGGTTTTATATGAATGATATTCAAGAAGTTTTTATTTAAGACATATATGAGAATGCATGTAGACAAGAGAAGACAATCTGGGGAAAAAAACAGTAGCGGATTTGACTTTGAATCAGTCTAATGGCAATTGTCGACCAAGCACTGTGGAGAACCAGTACAACAGACCCCACTAAGACACTAAAAGTGATGCCATAAAATTAACACACGAAAGAAATCTCAGGCATGGGAGGACCCACGAGGTCTCTCCGCACAGACTTCTTACTCTCAAAATGGCATACAAGTCCAATAAGCAGAGCAGCCTGGGCCCATTTAGGACATAATAGTATAAATGATACAGAGGAGGTGGTCATAGGACAGGCACAAAAAGGGCTAATGTTCTTAAGGAGCATTTTGAGTTGTTGGAAGGAAAAGGTTAAATTTTGTAAAAATACAACCTGATTGCAATATTAGAGACAAGCTAATTTAAAAAGATTTTTACATCAAGTACTCGAAACAACAACAACAAAAAAATAGTGCTCAACGCAGTAGAATCTAATTTGCTGAAGTGGCTTCTGGTTAACCTAAAAAAATTCGAAACAACTGCTTAAGTATAGAAAAGACACAACCAAATACCAGCAAAGGCCAAGGATACAGGGGCTATGATTATCTGCAAATTCCACAATGTGATATTGATGCTGAAAAAAAAATTAGTGGGCTCTTAAGCCTTAATTACAGAAGTATTCTGCTCAGGTTGAGGATGGCCTAGAGGGACCATTTAGTCCACCTCTCTCAGATTTTCTTGATGCAGAAACCCAAAAAAGGTTAAATATCTCACCAGAGATCAAACAACCAGCTGGGACTTACTCAGAACCGAGCACTCTTATCTTCTACCACATTTTATACCAATAACAATGTCACCAATAACAATGTCAAAATTTTCTAATAAAATTTCTAAGAGTGTGAAGACAAAGACGTCCAGATAGTGATTTGTTTCCCATGTGTATCGGTTACCTTGGTCACCGTGTGACCACAAACTGATGATTCCCATGCCCAGCTGGGTAAACTGTCTCACCAAAGAGCGTGCATCATCATAGGAACACATGTCTCACTGCTTCAGGACAAATAGCCATGCCATCTTCCCATACTCAGAACAATATGAAATACTTCACCTTTGGGTTAGGGTGCCGGCCGATGACAAGGCGAACGGGTCCTGGGGGGCATTTGCTCAGGATGGTATGGACCTTGCTTAAAGCAGCATGGCGGACGTTGACCGAGTTCACTTCCAGGATTTGATCTCCGCGGCTAGGGAGGACAAATGACCAATACTCTGTGGTAACAGTTAGCTTTTTATAAGACCTCCTTCTGGGAGAGGTTTATAATATGAAATCTCTTCTGAATACCTTAAACAAGCAAATGACATCCTTTTGTCTTTGCATATGGGTAAAAAAGCAACACATTCATATAAACAAAGCACTGTACATAGCAATACTTTGAACAGGTATTATTATTCCTATTATTTAGATAAGGCCCCAGGCTCAGAGAGCTCACCCTGATGTCACACACTGTTGAACTCAGGTCTGTCTACCTTTTGATCATCCCAAGATAGCCCCTTGACCACCATCATTTTTTTTCCTACCATCTTGAAATGATTATTGTCATATAATTTGAGGAAGAAATACCTGAAGCTCAAAGGTTACCCAAGAGTTTGTAAAACCGTTTCAAATTTGAACAAATGAGAAATTGGGGACAAGATGCCCATTTTGACTTGAAATTATAGGCAGAGAACTCACTATGAAAGAACAAAGACTCTTTATGTGGGGTTTGAAGAATGTTCATTTGGCAGGCTCCAGACATATGGAACCATTCAAGAAAGAAACATCATCTTGGGATGTCATTAAAGGATTTTTTTTCCAGGGGTTCTAAAAGTATATTTTCTTTAATGTACTTTGGATGATTTGCTAAAAAATTTTTTTTGTATGGAAATTCACTCTGATGATTAACTAAAAACATAATATAATCTATTGACAGGGCCCCAAAATGGCAACCTTAAGGAATATCATTTTGACAATTCCTCAACTGCTCAAGGACTTGGAAGCTTACAGGGGAGAAAGGTGATACTGTTTGCACAGGGTGCTTTGTGCAATGTGTGTACTTCTTGTGAAGTTTAGGTGGGCACAGGCCCATTGCAGTCACTCCGAATGGAACATCTAGACGTCTCTTTATAAACAGAACACCCATGCTACCAATCAACTAGCCGGACGGAGAAATCAGACGCACAGTGATTTCAGACAATAAGCATCTAGACAACATCACTCAAAAAGGAATGAAACAACAGGAAAGACTCAAGAGATCATACTTAATCATAAAGGCCTCCTGGTGAAGGGCAGGCTTTCAGGACTCTTTGGTATCCAGCGATTATGAGCTGTTAGGAGCAGTTCCTAGCATCACATATGAATTTTACATAAATGAATATAAACATGAAAGAAAATACTTAGATAATCATAGATACCTGTACAGAATTGTATTTTGTCAAGTTTCTGAAACTGAGCTTCTGAGTCCAAATAGATCAAAGTAGGCAAGCCAAGATGCAGAGTTCTCTACTTCAACCCAATTTCAATTAGATTAGCTTTTCCCCTTTCAGGAAATGCTATCAATTGTAACCTGGGCTACATTACTGCCAATAATACAAAAGTTTAGGATTTCACACAAGGATGTAATAGGGGCAGGATACCTTACATATTCATTCATTCATTCATTCATTCATGAACGCGCGAGAAGCCTATATGATCGGGTTTACAACAAACCTCAGATTGCTCTCCATCTTGGCCACTGAGCCTGGGGCCAGGCTGTGGATGTAGATCCCTGGAGGGCTGTTCTCCAGAGCCAGGCAGCAGGCACCGATGCCTAATCCAACTCTTGGCTCTGTGAGAGGCATCAGTCAAAGAAAATAAAATTAAAAAAAAAAAAAGTATAAGTGATCTGAAGCTGCATTAAGGTATATTCAGACCAATAACCATTTATTTGTGACCAGACTCAGAATGGAAATCCTGCTTTCCTTTGTCAACATCATCATATTCTGTAAATGAAATGAGTTCACAGCAGACTAGGCTAACTATGGGCTGTGAATTATTCAGTGGTCCGCTCTCTGCTTAGTCTAAAGAGCCTCCTCAAGTCTGTTTCTGGAAATAGGCAGAGTCAAAGTAATTATATATATATACGTATGTATATCTTTTTTTTTTTTTTTTTAAGAATAAGTAATCTCTGCACTCAATGTGGGGCTGCAACTCACAACCCTGAGATCAAGAGTCATGTGCTCCACTGACTGGGCCAGCCAGGGGCCCCAGTATTTTTTATTCTGGATACACAGCTTTAAGTTTTCTTTCACTTGCCTTTTTTAGCAATTAATCTCTTGGTTATTTAACTGCTCATCATATTTCTGTAGTAGGGGTAGAGAAAAAGGAAAGAAAGACGAAAAGCAGTAAGATTTGGTGAAGACCCACAACTTTTAGTTGTTGACTGTATTTTTTTTTAAAGATTTTATTTATTTATTTACTTGAGAGAGCGAGAATGAGAGAGAGAGTGAGCACATGAGAGGGGGAAGGGTCAGAGGGAGAAGCAGACTCCCCGCCGAGCAGGGAGCCCGATGTGGGACTCGATCCCGGGACTCCGGGATCATGACCTGAGCCGAAGGCAGTCGCTTAACCGACTGAGCCACCCAGGCGCCCCTGTATTTTTTTTTTAATATTTTATTTATTTGTTTGACAGAGACAGTGAGAGACGGAACATAGCAGGGGGAGTGGGAGAGGGAGAAGCAGGCTTCCCGCCGAGCAGGGAGCCTGATGCGGGGCTCGATCCCAGGACCCTGGGATCATGACCTGAGCCAAAGGCAGACGCTCAATGACTGAGCCACCCAGGCGCCCTGTTCTTTAAAATTTTATATTAGCCCTAGAATTAAGCCAGTCTGTGATTTTTCTTTCTTTTTTTTTTTAACATGCGTTTCTGACACACAGTGATTCATCTGGGGAGAGCTTAAAAGACTTTTTGTGCTAGTGCTAACTTCTTTTCACTTTAGTAAAATGACTAAAATCTCTACTTTTGATCCCACTGTCCATTTAGAGAACTACCATACATTGTTGGCAGCGGATTGTTCCAAAGGAACAATTTATAGAAAAAATATAAAAGGTTATCCTAAGAACAGATTACAAATTGTTACTCGAGAGAATGCAGTGAAAGTGAGGAAGAGCTGGTATCACCTTTGTTGAGTGTTACTTCCATGACAACCCTGTCCTTGGGCCCAGGGGCCTTCCGACCCAGGGACGAAGAGCTGCCTTCATCAGAGCCTGCCGCTGAGCTGCCCCCACTGGTGTTGAAGTTTGGGGAGCTGGATCTGCTCACGTGTGTGGGTGTTGAGCAGGGCGTGAGGCTTGGGCTCAGTAACTTTGTGCGTACCGTTAAGACAAATAATCCACTCCGGATTTGCTGAAAAACCAAGAGGACAGAAGGGCAAAAACATTCAGACTGTTCCTAGATCGAAGGGTGGGGAAAAAAAAAAAACTCAAACCCAAACCAGAAGGAAATAAAGGAAAAAAACTAAAGAAGACAAAAGAGATAAATACGAATGTTGTTACCTTAAAGGTATGAATGGCTTCTTGGAACGTCAAGCCCTTTATTGGTATTCCATTTACATCAAGGATTTCATCCCCTAGTGACCAAATAGGAGAATTACATTAACATTGTGCTTTAGAAGAGGATAGCATATGGTACCTGATTCACAAGTCTATAAAATGATTTTTATTGTTCCAGTGTGCTTTCATTAACTTAGCTCCCAGGAATTTCACAAAATGGGACAACTAATAACAATGCATATTCTTTCGCAGTATTTCTGTATCTCCATCTTTAATGAAAACAACTAGGGGACGTATCAAGACCTTATTCTTCAGCCATTGCCAAGTTTGATTAATAGGAGTCCTACGTTTAGAGATCAAAATGCAATAATGAGTCCCAAGTCTTTCCACACAGTGTTTAAGAACTTAAGGCCACTGGCAATAAAGCAAGAACATATACAACATGTGAGAAATCCACTTCTGTATTTGTAGAAAGACAAGATTTTTGAGCTTGGAGAATCATCATGGGTTGTAGAAAACTGTTTTAATAACAGAGACAAAAACTTTTGAGATACTGTTTAAGAATGGCAGCCCTGCCTCCAGAAATAGTCTAGATCCCTGGTCTTCTTGATGCTGTTCCAGGTTCTCAGTCATGAACCTGGTCAATCACTACGTGCTTCTATCTAAGAGATTATTGTGGGCTAATACCAAGTTGCTCTCTCATTCATTTTCTCTCTCTCTCTCTTTCTCCCAAACTATCCTGGACTCATCCTCATCTTCAAGCCCAAGAAGGTAGAGTCAGGTCATTTTTCCAGCTTGGACATCCCGTTGACCTGTAAGAGTTTGTTTTTGGTTTAAACTCTTGTAACATGGTCTGTGTTTTGGAATAACAGTTCATCAAAAACACGACAAAGGGGCCCCCGAGAGAAGAACAGATGAACTTCGTACAGCAGTTCAGGACAAAAGGGGGACTTCCCTTACCTATAACAAAGTGCAAATCAGCATCAGAACACAGCTTTTCACCTCTCATGGACAGCTAATCCCAGGAGCACACTGTGTATTCCACTAAAGGAATCCAGTAGATGAGTTTGAAAATGTAGCAGGACCCCATGCATTTGTTATGTGCCTTCTCTCTAATGCAATTACAGAAGTTGTAAAAGGAGTGAAATGACCTGTTTAAAAATAATCACCTAACTAGGTGAGGTTTTTGGTTTGCTTCCACATAGGAAATGATTGCTCATGCTCTTAAAAATCTTTATACAAGATTTTTAAAAGATCATTCAACACGTTGAAAATCCATTCCAATGATTTACCTTTATTGTAATTGAACACGTATGAAAAAACAAGTATTTAGGAGACTCAAGTGCTATTATCCTTTACTAACTACTGCTTTTTCCTCCATTTCCCCCCATTTTACCAGTATTGCAGGATGAATTTCAATCAAATGAGCACATGGCACATCCATTATAAAAATGCTGTTAGAATTTCACATTGTTCTGAAACTAGATACAAATATCACCTGGGAGTTAATCCTTCCTCTAAGAGAGAGAAATATTCTGTCCTCAAAATAAGCCTGGTCACATCTTATCATTAGCATGTAGGCTCCTAGGGTAGCTCTGCCTAGAAAAAAGAGCCTCCAGTGGACTCTTATCAGTTAAAAAAATAAGCCAGCAGAACATAACAGTACCTACAGCCAATTGAGTCAATTGAACTGACCAGTCACAGCATTTCTGAAGGTAACTACAAATAGTGTGATTTAGTCATTTCATGAAGGAAATGTGTTAATAAGGCAGGAAAAAAATCAGGGCTCACGAATAGGATCTAATGTCCAGCATGGTGACTATAGTTAGCAATACTGTTCTGTCCAGCTGAAAATTTCTAAGGGAGTAGATCTTAAATGTTCTCACCTCCCCCCATCATACATAGTCATTATATGATGTGATGAGGGTGTTAGCCAAATCAATGTGCTGCTCATTTTGCAATATATGTGTATGTCAAACCATCATGTTGTACGCCTTCAACTTACACAATGTTATGGATCAATTACATCTCAATAAAGCTGGGAGGAAAAAAAGCACTCATTTAGTATGTTTATGCATGGCAAAATGGCAGGTGCTGTGGAGAATATAAAAGGTGTGTATGTACTCAGCCCTGAGGCAAGAATGGCCTGTAAACTCTCAGGAATTTTCAAGGTAAGGAACATGATCAAGGACCAAGGGGACAAGACAGACATTTAAAGACCTAAATAAAAAATATCAAATCATTCCACACATCTCATTTAATGCCCACAATGACACCTCAAGATAGGTATTAATATTCCAAGTTTACAAACTGAGGAAAGTGAAGCTCAGGTTACATCAACTGTCCAAGGTCATGATGTAGTAAGTGTTGGATTCAGCTCAGGTCTACTTGACCCCCAAGACCATGGCCCTTGGCTGCTGTGCCACTGGTTTCACATCTTGCAATGGGGCAGATTCTGATGTAATCAGAGCTCACCACCACTGAGAACCACTGAGAGGCTTTCTCCTACCTTCTTTAAGTCTTCCATCCTCTGCAGCTGATCCATTTGGGAAAATGGTCTTGACAAAAATCCCCATCTGTCCTCGAATGCAGTCTCGACCTCCAGCAATGCTAAAGCCAAGGCCCTACACCCCAAGCAGAAGGGGGTCCAGGTTGTCATTGCAGTATTTAACTGAGGGTATCTGCTCTTGTTTCTATTTAACCGAGGCCTCCTTCCCAGCTAGGCTCAGAGTTAAGCTAACCAGCTATAAATTTAAATTTGCGTTCCCTTTTCCACTTCCTTCCTCAGATCTATTTGCATTGCGCTAGCTACGCATTAAAGGGAGAAAGTTTTACGTTGAAACATATGAACTTGCCAGTATTTGACAACCTTTGATCTCCAAAAATGGCAACTTCACATGGATTGATTAATAGCTCAGGAGAGTCATTTCATACAATTCGGGTGCCATATTTATTTTATTGTTTTGTGTCAGTCTTTCCATTTTGTATAATATCGAAATGGATGTTTTGACATTTGTACAATACCAACTTTTTTGTATTATTCTCTTTGTGATAATGGCAATGTTATGAAATTCATTCAAAAGGATAACTAGGAATATATCCCCTGAAGCTACAGGGGTGGCTTTTCTTTCAATAGGAGTAAATGTTGGAGCATTCACTTCACCCTCGCCTGTGCCCTAGCTCCCAGGTGCTGGTGACTCCTTATGTTGTAAGGCCAAAAGGGTGTGACTCACTCAGCAGCCCACAGGAAAGGATGCTAGGGAATCCACTCAAATCTATACAAAGGCCACTTAATCTACTCCTCTTTGTATCTTTTATTTTTTATTTCATGTAAAAACAACAACAAAGTTAACCATTTAGGAAATATATGCTAACATTCACCTGGGGGCCAAAACAGTGAGCAGAAAGGAGCTCACCTTGCCTTTTTCTTTGTACAGCCCGATGATCGAGATGACCGATGGCCGAATGAGTCTCCAAGGAGATTCCACCTGAGTGGCGCTTAGGGAGCGCGTGGACTTCTTTACAATCTGGTATTCCTAAAAGTCAGCGCATGGCCAGATCAGGGATAGTCTCATTTACCCTTCTGGGGTCTCTGGCATCAAAATATATTCAGATTGTGAAAACCTCAATTGTCTTTTGGGTTAGACAGCCATTTCTCTGCGCTCTGTCTCTGGTCAAGCAGCTAAAGGAGTTTTTAATGAATCGCACTGGATTCAGCCATCCCCCTGCTGTAACATACTGCCATGCTTCCCTCTCCACAGAAAGAGCTGAGTGGAGGCTGCAAGCACCCAGGGTTGCTCTTTCTTTGACCATACCCCACACATCCTACTTTGTGCTTTCTGGAATGGAGTCAGGAACCAGAAGCCGAGAGGCCTCAGAGACGTAGGAGGGCTATCCTGTGGTCAGGTTCTCCCTGGAAGCCGCTCCCTACCCCCATCCCAAGTTCACAACCATGGTTAGAAAGTATTTTGCCATGGCGCGCTTGGGTGGCTCAGTTGTTAAGCGTCTGCCTTCGGCTCAGGTCATGATCCCAGGGTCCTGGGATTGAGCCCTGCATCAGGTTCTGCTTCTCCCTCTCCCTGCTCCGCGGGAAGCCTGCTTCTCCCTCTCCCACTCCCACTGCTGTGTTCCCTCTCTCACGGTCTCTCTCTCTCTCTCTAATAAATAAATCTTAAAAAAAAAAAAAGTATCTTGCCATTTTAACCAAAAACGTAGCAAGCCCTTGTTTCTTATAAAACCCAAACCACAAACCCCGACAACTGTTATTCCACATAAAACACCCCACTGACAAACGGCAGCAGCTTCGGTTTTAACCCCTCACATTTGGAAAAGAAAATACTTTCCCGTCAGCCACCGTGTCCCCCTGTCCTGGCATGCAGAAGCTCAAATCTCAACCCCTTTCCTGTCCATCACCCACATGCACACGTGTGTAAGCAGGGTACACTATAACATAAACAAGAGTTTCAGCAAACCTATTGCTAAAGCACTTCCACAATCTATCTTCTTGCTATCCTTCTTAGAATAATCAATCTCTTAAATGAGACAGATATTCCAGCATACGCAAAAAAAGAAAAAAAAATCACTTCGTGCTTAATGTGGGAAAAGAGACATCAGAAAATAGTTTTTAATCCTTAATTAGTATATTCTACAGCCAAGGTAGAAATGAGATGTCTGCTAATGATATTTTTGTATTCCTGGCACCTTAAAACCATTATATTTTGCAGTTTTACAAAATATCTACCAGCTATGCTGGCCTCCCAGACTCTGATTCATTTAAAAAATGTTGGCTTGGCAAGGTTACTACCCTTTTACTGAAACCATCATGGAGACGGCCAGACATAGCCCGTGGGTTTTCAACCCTCGAATACGGAGTTCATGTGTAGACTTGTGAGGGAACTCTCTCTGACCAATCTCCAGCTGCACCTCCTGCCATCTCCCCTTTGGGCGCCGGCGGGAACCATTGGCCTGCATGCTTCCTTGTTCTCTTGATGAGTTTCAGGGGTCCCACTGCACTTTTTAGACCTCTGCTGTCCAATATAGTCACCTGTGGCTGATCTATACCCAAACGAAGATTAAAATAACAGTTCCACTCCTCAGTCTCACTATCCACTTTGCATGTGCTCAAGTAGACACACGTGGCTACCGTACTGGACAGTACACACATAACCTGTTTCCATCATTGTGGAAAGCTGTATTGGGTGGCTCTACGCTCGGCAATGCCTTGTAGGGGAGAGAGAGAGAACAAGGGAAAAGGGTGAATTCTGGCAGAAAAAGAAGAAGAAAAAGAAAAGGATGACTGGACAAGGGGAAAAAGTGTTTCCTCTAAAACCTTCACCAGCCTGTGCTTTCTAGAAGCCTCATTAGAAATTGGTATTTCTGGGCTATAAATACGGTCGGGTTTCTCTCAGTTAAGAAATCACCTCAGAGCGATGCCTCCTTGGCTGTGTGTGATGCCAGGAAACCCTCTCTCATTTTCTGCACTAACTAAAACAGCCTGACAACGTGGCTCTCCTACGATTTCCGATCCACCCCCTGACTCCGCCAGTCCAGTTGGATTATTCTGAGAAGATCACAGGCTCGTCTCCAGTCACGGGTCCGGAGGGGTTTTAACCGGGACCCACACAGGTTTTCTGCTCTGCTTTTTCTCCACATCCCGACTCAAGCTGTCTTTGGGTAGATTCCACACAGAATAACCTCATCAGCAGCTGCCTCTGGAACACGGGCACTTCTTATTTGACTGGCTAGGTAAAATGTTCCTCCCAGTGACTCTGGCAAATCTCTTTGAGACTCATTGGCCTGTCTCTAAAATGGTGATAACACACCCAAAGTAACGACCTGACCCAGGTGACCTGCCCCAGGTCCTTTTCATCTCTACGATCTATGAGTCTACATGCACTTATGGATGTCGCTGCTCCACCCTCCGCCTCCATCTCTGCTTCATTGTAGGCAAGATGCCAGTGGTTTCTCTCGAGCCCTGGGGCTGATGTGCCAGAACTGAAAGAACACTCCACAAGTTCCCCAGAGACTGAGCCTGCCTCCAACTTGGTCAGGAGCTCTCTACCCACTTTTCACTGGGTTGAGGTTGATGTAATTGAGGAAGAGCCCTGTGAAGAATTATGGAGCCCCGAGCTCTCTTGGGGTGGGCCCCGGAATACTAACATCACTGCCTCCTTCACCCGCATCCGCAGCCCCTCTGATCTTGCCTGTGTGAGTCATTACTGTGTAACAGGGAAAATCCCAGACACAGTATAGGCACACACAGGCAATGCCCCCCTCACACGACCCAACACCCACCCAGCCACCCAGTGGTTACGGTGACACCTGACGCACCCACTAAACGGGCACTGGTGGTTGACCACAGACCATGAGGCGCCATGGTCTCCTGGCAGTGAAAGCAGCTCTCAGTTCCAAAACACACAGTAGGAAGGGGGACCAAGATGTCGAGATCCAACAAAAGATTATTTTTCTCTACTGTTTTCAAATACTAGGCTGACTTCCTCCTAACTTCCATGGAGAGACCTCGCTGTCTGTGCTACATCTCTAGTCCCAAATACCCCTGCCCACACAGGTGAGCAGTTCTTCACAACACGGATGTTCTTGTTGGTCTCTGAAAGAGTAAAAGAAAGCCTAGAGACCCAGGGGTGGAAACACGCTCTTACGTCCCTAACCGGGAACCGTGCACAGTATGAGAAAATGAAAGGCTCTGCGGTACCATACTACCTGTGATGCTCCCGTAGAGCCCAGTAGCTGGGGAAGAGAGTGCTTTCGGCCATCGCGGGAGACTTCCAACATCTTGGCCCGGGGGTCCCCATTTCGCACCATGAGCTCATTATATTCTTCAACAGACTCTAGCCGGTGTACACCCCCTTGTAAAAACATGGAGAAAAACATGGCATGATATGGGATGGAAAGAATCTTATGAGAGCATCACAGGCATGAACTTGTTGCATTTACAGCCACACTACACAGTTTCCAGGAGGCCTGGTGTCTAATACCTCCAAAGCACTGAGCTCATCGCTTTCTACCAATAAGCTCTGCCTGATCTGGGTGAGCACTGGGGCCATTGATTCCAGATTATGAAGAAAGTGCCAGTCTTTGAAGGGACCAGACTGGATATGGGAAAATGCATAGAGACGGAACACAAGCAGGCTTCCCACCACGCAGGGGCGGGCTCCATCCCAGGGCCCCGGGATCATGACCTGAGCCGAAGGCAGACGCTTACCGACTGAGCCACCCGGGTGCCCCTAAATAAACTTTCTTATTAAAGAATGAAAACTTACAGAAATATGCACACGTCATAAGGGTACAGTTCCATGAAATTTCACAAAGTGAATGTTCCAAAAACCAACACTCAGACCAAGAAACAGAGTATTTCTGGAAGCCAAAAGCCACTTTGGCACCACTAACCACCCTTCACCCACGGTAACCATTATCCCACTTCCAACATCATAGATGACTTTTGTCTGTTTTTGAACTTCATATAAATGAACACATGTGATATGTACTTTTTTCTCTCTGGCTCCTCATTCTTAGCATCTGTTTGTGAAAGTCCCATGTTGCTGCTAAGAGTCTGTTCATCCCGTTTCTGTGTACTATTTCATTGTATAAACACATCACAATTTGGCTATCCATTCTGTTGCTGATGAACACTTGCTTTGTTTCTAGTTTCAGTTCTAGAACAAGGGTCAACAACTTTTTTGGGGGGGGCGGGTAAAAGCCAGATAGTAAATGTTTTAGGCTCTATTGGCCACAGATGGTCTCTGCTGCATATTCTCTAAACATTTTTTTCTTTTTACAACCCACTGAAGACGTAGAAAGCATTTCTAGCTTGTGGTCCATACAAATATAGCTGTAGGTGGTAGTTTGCTGACCCCTGATCTAGAACATACTGTTATGGAACATTCTCATACAAATCCTGTCTGTGGGGTACAGACCTAGGACAGAGTTGCTGAGCTCCGGGGACACATCCACCTTTCCTAATGTTGTAACACCACTGTGTGTGAGTCCTAGTTTCCCCACAACCTCGTCATATTTGGTGGGGCCAGTTTTTAAAATTTTAGCTACTCTCATGGATATATAATGACATTTCACTGTGGGTTTTTTTCTTTTTTTTTAAGATTTTATTTTCAAGTAATCTCCACACCCAAAGTGGGGCTTGAACTCATAATCCTGAGATCAAGAGTCCCATGCACCACCAACTGAGCCAGCCAGGGGCCCTCATTGTGGTTTTTAATTTATATTTCACAGATGACCAATGTGACTGAGCTTCTTTCAAATATTCATTGGCCGTTTTACTTCTGTAAATTTGACAGTGGTTTTTTTTTTTTTAATAAAGTTGTAAAGTGCCTGTTCTGCTTATTTTTTTATTGGGTTTCTGTCTTTTTGTTGTTGATTTATAGGAGTTTTAATTTTTTTGGTTAATATGTTTCAGATATGAGTCCTTCATGGGATCTATGTATTACAAGTATCTTCTCCATGTCTGTGACTTGCCTTTTCACTCTTAATGGAATTTTTATTATTTTTTTTTAAAGATTTTATTTATGTATTTGACAGAGCGAGAGAGGGAACACAAACAGGGGGAGTGGGAGAGGGAGAAGCAGGCTTCCCGCGGAGCAGGGAGCCCGACATGGGGCTGGATCCCAGGACCCTGGGATCATGACCTGAGCCGAAGGCAGATGCTTAATGACTGAAACACCCAGGTGCCCCTCTTAATGGTATTTTTAGATGAGCAAAAATTAACAATTTTAACACAGTATGATATATTGATTTTTCCCTGTATGCTTAGAACTTTTGTGTCTTAGGAAATTTTTATAGTAATTTTTAAAGACACCTTTATCAATACCTAGTTTATATTATATGCTATTTTAAAATAAGATAATTTAAGGGACTTTAAACAATGGCTCAATTACATTGACTATAGCTATAATTACATTACAATGTTTACATGCTACATTATAAATGTATATATACATATGTGTGTATGTAGCTATATACACATACAGATTCTTTGTAATATCAAATTCTCCTAGACTATGTTTTGTCTGATGACCTAAAATTCAATTTACCTAAACATTTCTCAGCAAGTTTTTCATGGAATAAAACAGGATGATTCTGTACTCTTTTCAAAATAATATATTGAGTCTTTAATGGTGATGAAAAGTTGGAAGAGTGCTTGTACAATTATATTAACATGAACATCACTAAAAGCTTGGTGTTTCAAAAGCTACGTATTAACTTTGTGATGCAGGTTTTCAAACACCTGAAACTCCTTTGCAATCAAAGAGAAATTTCCATTTAAAAAGATCACAAACCTAGGGCATTAACACGGATAAATCAAAAATACCAAAATTAAAAGGGAATCCTGCTGGCAAAAAAGGCAGTATGAAGTAAGGAAAATTCAGGTTAGAATATCAGGAAAAATGTTCTATAAAATCACTTTAGTCATTCTGGAGCCAGACTAGGCAAAAATCTTCGTGGAAATGGCTGGAACTTCTTTACAGAACCTCTTTAATAATTCATGACTTACTAATTCATGGCCAGATTAATCCATCTTGGCATGCTTACTCATCTGAAAAAGATTTATTAGAAGAAAGTGCCTTTTGAGCTGACAGGGAGGCACTTGCCTTAACAGAAGAGAAACCACATACGGTAGTGTCTGTAGATAATATACTGATACGTGAATACCAGAGTGACTCACTTTTAGAAAATAGGAAATAAATATCCAAGTTTGCAGGACAAATTAGCAGTTGAGCACATTAAAATCTCCTGTTGTCAAACGTCTTTAGACTGAACATAGTCACAGCCCTGAAGGAAGGACCCGGTTCCGTAAGCCTCCCTCACAGGTCTCAAATTACTTTTCCAGCCTTATCTCCCACTGCCCTGCTACGTGAATTTGTGAATTCGTGGCTCTGGCCTGCTGATTCTCAAAGGAGAGGATCTGTCCTCCTTCCACATCCTTTCCAAAACTGGGGAGCCCATAAATATCGCTTGACATTTTACCTCACTTTGCTGGCACCATTGTCTCCCACCCCGAGGGGCTCCTTACCCCTAATCTCCCTGACAAGCTCGGCTGGATTCAATCATGGTTCCTGTTGGATTACTGGATCTTTCAGGAAGCTGAGGAGGAAGAACAGTTGCCAAAAACTTCTCTAACCCATTTTCCCCCATTGCCCCTAAACATCTCTCATGTGTTTTCTCCCTCGTCTAGACCACTGTTGCTTCCTCTTGGGTTCTGTCAAATCTTGCCAAGGTCCTGGCCCTCCTTTATCTTGTGTCCTCTGAATTCCTCCCCGGAGTACCACGACCCAGAGAGACTTCCATCTTCCTACCTCTCATGCGTGCCTTGTCACGGCCTAAAGTTCTCAAGGCTATTCTTGTCTGAACCTATTCAAGCATCTTCCCCTCTTGAGAGGGAAAGAGGAGACGACAATGATAGTAAGGTTGCAAATGACGGTGATGACCGTGATGTTAATGGCGGTGGCGGTGGGGTGTATCACTGCCGTATTCTGCAGGGGCAGCGCCATGTTCCTTCTCTCAACTCCACCTTGCAATGGAGACGGTGTGCTGATTTACAGAATAAATGTACATTATAATCCTCCCTCTACACCTGAAGGAACAGAGACCCAGAGAAGTCAAGTACTTGTCTCGGGTCACACAGGCTGTCATGGCAGAGCTGAGAACTGAACACAGTCCCACCCGACTTCATGCCTGTTATACAAATTTGCTTATTATGGCCCCTGGGTGTCTGGGAAGGACGGGAAGAGAGGGTGACATCCATTTGTGACAAACAGTAGCCAGCTGTGGGTTTACTACTCAGCTGAATGTGCTGCTTGTTCCAAATTAATAGTAGAAACAGCGTTAGAGAATTACGATTTGAAAGGTCCCCAGCCATAATCCCCCTCCCCACATCTGTATCTACAAAGCCCCAGACTGGGGGGTAGGATTCTCATCAAGATTCTCAGGAAGCCAAGGGGTAGGTAAGAAGAATGATCTGGGAGGCAGAGCTTTTTGCTGGCACTGAGTGAGTGACCTTTGGGATTCCCTTCACTTCTCTGGTCTCATCCATAAAATGAGGGATGTGACTGCACAGGTTTCAAAGGTCCCTGATGCCTCCCCAGAGCTCTGTGGCCCTCCTGGGAACTGTTTATAAGGTGTTGATTAACTCTGCCGAGACAGCTGACCTTAGATCTCCATCCCCTACGCCCCTGTGACTCCTAGGCCCCAAACACACACAGGAATTGAATGTCTTTCTCTCTGTTGTTCCTTGGGGCTGCAGGGGAGCTGGCCAGTCTCTCCACATGGGGACCTTCAGCACGATGTTTCCCCTCCAACTTATCAGCCTCTGACCATATCACTGTTTTGTCACAGACCCAAGTTCAGATATACACTGCCTAACTACTATGAGTTACAAATACACTAATTCACTTTATTATTCAGATTTGTTAAAAGAAACAGATGTATTTTATGTACCAGTCACTTTCCCTGAGAACAGCTCAGTAGAGGACCAGGGTGGGGAGCAGTGTCGGGGGTGGGTGAGGGGGCGGTGGTCCTGGTCGGCAGGCACAGACACCACCCTTCCGCATGCATTTGTGCATTAGAGGAGACTGACAGGTTTTAGATGTTAATACACCATGCTTTGGCTGGCCACTTGCATGTGTTTTGTGTGTTTGTTTTTTAATCTGCTCACCCTTTCAAAGCCAGGATTATTATCTCCTTTATTCAGGTGAGGGAGTGGAAGTTCAGGGGCTTGAAGTAACCGGCCCAAGGTCACAGGAGACGCCTTTCATGGGTGGGCAGCCAGGGCTGGCTTCTCCATCAGGCCCGCAGACACCATGCGGAGGGCCCACAAGAATGTTTTCAGTATAAACATCATAGTAATGAAGAGATAATAAAGAATCCAGCTTATATCTTCATACCAACGCAGCCATGAAATATAACGTTCAGGGTTGGTTTGTTTGTTTTTTAATAGGGAAAAGAGCCCATCAGGGAGTTAGTGCCTAGAACCCATGGATCATGACGGGTTCCTGCACGTGGCCTCTGCTTTCAGCAAGAACTTTCTAACTTAGGACACAAGACCGCTGCTATGAGGTTATGCCCAGGAAATGTGAACTCTCTTTGTTCCCAGAGCTGCAACTCCCATCCCATTTTTCCAGCCTGCTTCGTTGAGATGCAGATTTAATATCAAATAAATAGCTCTTTGCCCCTGGTTCCGGTGGACCAAGGGCTTGGGGGAGAGGGGCATTTGCCAGGAAGATAGGCCACTAGGAATATGCCACAGGGCAGGGGTCACCTAAAGTTCTGCGGAAGTAAATGAACCATATACACACAGGAAATTTAGATTTGAGCAGAGACAAACGGGGAGATGTTGACATTCACTTCATTATGACTCAAAAATATTCACCCGGGGAAGCTGGGCTGAATGCAGTTTTATGCTTGGGGCATGCACTATCTAAAGGAAAAATAATTTTGAGGCTGTAAGGGAAAAAAAGAGCTCATTCCATTAATGACTTTATCTTTCCACTCCTGAGGCTAGAAGCTCACTTTCAGACAGGCCACATCAGGCAAAGAGTTCCACTCACCTGAAAGCCGACTCTTGAGCTTCATTTTACTGCTGCCCTGTTTGGGACTTTCCAGGTTTCCCTTGGATTCCTCGGGGCCACTGGAATCTTGGGGCTCATCTGATGCAGGCATCTGAAATGCAGAGAACACTGAGCTGATGGGAGAGGCAGGCTTGCAATCATTGATGAGATCTCCTCCCAGAAGTTATCTCAAGGCTTGAAGAACAGCAATACAGGTATCACGTGAGAAGAAAAGCTTGCCGGGATCAAAGCACAGCCCCTCCGGTAACCCGGAACCACACAGCCTTACGCTGGCAAGTTTCTCCTCAGCATGCAGCCCCTGCACGGCACAGAAACGGCAGGTTTCAAAGTGGAAATAGCCCCAGGGGCCACTTCATTTCTGGAGGAAACTTGTTGGTCAAGGACACCCAGGGGGTCGGTCACAAAGCCACAACGATAGCCCAGGTCTCTTGGCTTGTGGGCTAGTGCTTTTTCCTATGGCGCAAGTTGCAAGAAATACTAAACCAGAAATTTAAACTCAATTCTGAAATACAGTAAAACAATAATTTTTTGGCAGCCAAATAACTACACCCCTTGGGTCAACCACACTGTCTGTGTGCTATACTCCTGATTAGCACTGCTCAGGACACGTGCAGGTAGCCCCAGAAAGCCCACACATCTGTAGGTTGTATGCCTATGCTACCAGACCCCAAGGGGTGATGCAGAAAGAAAGGTCTCAAGGGTCTGTCTGTAGGGTCCTCTATCTGAGAGAAGCCAAAAATGCTAAAAACAGCACCAACAAAATACTACCTTTATTAGAGAAGAAAAGGAGACTTATATGCTTGAGAGTGTATATGAAAAATTGGGGAAGTAAATTTACATGTACAAAACTTAAAAGATACATCAAACAATGAGTTTTCCCATTTGAAATTTTATTTTCCCTTGAGCTTTTGAAGGGAAGAAGTCATATTTTGAAGGGAAGAAGCTTTTGAAGGGAAGAAGTCATTAATTAAAACAGGTAGGATTCATGTGAAGAAACATGAATTTAAAAAGATATAGAAGATATCCTTGAACACTTCATGGTCATCAAAAAGTCACATAATTACAATGTAAAAAAAAAAAACCACCCCAAATCCTGAATGTTCACTGATAATAAAAATTATACACTGTATATCAAATTCAGTATATGAAAAATGCATAATCTCCCAGATAAACCCCACCTCCTTCTAAGATGTAATTGTTTATATGTAAATTTTTAAAATCTTTTTTTTAATATATTAAAAGTAGGCTCCACACCCAACATGGGGCTCAAACTCATGACCCCGAGATCAAGAGTGGCATGCTCCACAGACTGAGCCAGCCAGGTGCCCCTATATGTAAATCTTGTATGTAACATAGGAGATTTGCAAAATTCTCCCTTCCCCCTCGAGTTCAAGTATCTCCCCGGATGAGAAAGAGGAAAAAAAACATGAGAAATGAGGAGATGCAGGCAAGTTGAGGAAGGGGCCGTGGGAAAGCAAATGAATCCCGATACATAAAACAAAGATAAATTTGGTGAATCCCTATTACAATGTCGGGGATTGGCAGGTCTCCAGGTTTAAATTATGAAGTAAAGGCAAGAATGGAATCCTGAGGATGATTTTAGAGATTCTCAAGAGGGATGTCTTTCCCAACCCCAAATTGTAACATTTAATTCACACCCAGTGCAAAAGAACCCTCTTGGAGACCTGCCAGAGATCTGAGGCACAGGAGGCGACATGCAAATAGGAATAATCCAGAGAGAAGCCTCAGGGCCTCCCCTTTGCTTAATTTTAAAGCTTTATGGAAAGAACCTGTCTCTGGACTGTAAACAGCAATTACTGGAGACTGAGTTAAGTTCCTGGTTCTTTCTCTCATACCACCTGACCCAGGTTATCAGGCTACGGAGAAGAGTATTTCTCAGCTTGTAGGTCATTACCTCCTCGGTGCCCAGTCAGTGGGTGGATTACTCCACAGTGGCCACAGCCCAGACCATCAGAAAGCATGTCCAAGGAGCTCGTGTCAAGGGAAGAAAACAATCCCGGCCCACTGTTTCTGAACTTAAGAAGTTTCCTTCTTGCATTTTTCCTCTGTTTTTTTCAGCGTGGTCCCAGTTTTTCATGCAATCGGAGGAATTTTGGAGATGACATAAGCCCTAATACGAGTAACCCAAAGGAAAGTGACCTGCTCAAGGCTTTTCAACTCATTACAGGCAAGGCTGAGACTCCTCAGTCTCCTGATTTCTAGCTTCATGCGTCATGAGGATTTTCCCTCCCTCCATTCTGAGATGCTTTTTAATTAAGTTAACACTTTGGATGATCAATACCGTACCATACTGTATAGTTCGTATTCCTGACATTTTTCCCATTTAATGTTCGTAGCAAACATGGGTCCCAAGTAAAAAATATTCTCTCCATTGACAGATGAGGAAATAAATGGAGACCCTGAAGTAACACCTTTTTGTTTATAACATATATCCGAGAGCTAGGCTAGATCACGTGTGCAGAGAACGAGCGTGCAGGATGAGTGGTGTAGTTTTACAAGAGCGAACACACACTGTGTCAAATCTATGTTCTTGTGATGCGAGCCCAACTGCAGCCAACTCTTCTTTATTTTCAGAATCTGAGAGAGGCGGTTTAGAAGAGAATCACAGCCTTAAGGAATAACCTTCTTTTTTTAATCTTGAATGTGCCAAAGAACGAGATGACATTTGGTTTCTATGATCTATAAAATACCAATACCATTTCTTATACCAAGGAAATCTTACACGAAAGATGGTGTGTGTTACATTACCACCGAGAGCTCGTAACTAAAACCAATCAGAATGGACCTAGAGACATCTTGAAGAGGTGCAAACAGTACACTGTCGAGCTCAAGGAGAAGCACATCTGATTTCAGAACCCCCAGAAAGTGTTTGCACGGGGTTCTGAATTTAAACAGAACCTTTTCCTCTTGCAACAGAAAACAGTCTGCCATGGTATGAGGTGGTTTGGAACTCAAGGAACAGGGAGTAACAACATACAAAGTGCAATTTTTGATTACAGTGCACCTCTCTTCAGTCTTCCATTGTCTGAAAATGCCGACACTCTAAAGAGCCCCTTTGCTGTATTTTTATTTTTTTAGATGCACAGAACAAATCAAACTGTTCTGGAAATGATGTCATTTTAGTTGTTCTAAAACGAAGTGTGCAAAAAGTTCTCCTGGAAAGCCTTTGGTTCAGCTGGTATAATCTATTATTCATCAGCAATTTCCAATTCCTGTGTTATACAACAATGCCATTATATTAATGGAATCTAATATAATTTGCCAATTTCCAAGTTAGAGGCTTTCTGTTTGTACAGTTTTCTATACTTGTAGCCTATGAGATTCTCTCTTACTGAAGAATCTTTAGCTTCTGGTTTTATAGTGAGATGGTAGAGCAGAATGGTTAAGAATCCAGCTGCCTGGATACAAATCCTGGTTTATTAGCAATTTAGGCACATTAGTCATCCTCCTTGAGCCTCAATGTCCTCATCTGAAAGATGGAGTTTGATTTAAGAATTAAGTGATAGTTGTTTTTTTTAAGATTATTTATTTGTTAGACAGAGAGCACGAGCAGGGGGAGCGGCAAGCAGAGGGAGAAGCAGGGTCCCCCCTGAGGGAAGAGCCCGTTACGGGACTCTATCCTCAGCACCTGAGCTGAAGGCAGATGCTTAACAGACTGAGCCACCCAGGCATCCCTAAGTGATAGTTTTCTGATTAAAGAGGGCAGATTTCTCTTTTTCCCCTCATTTGAAACTACACTCAAATGACAGAGATTTTAAAATGAAAGACATAATCCCAAAGAGATTATGTCAAAGAGAACAGAAGACAACAGCAACAAAATCCTGGAAACCAATAAGCAGACGAATATGTGGTAATGGATCCAACTTGAGAAAACTGAATTCTAAGCTGGGATCAGAGAAAGCTAAAATGCAACCCAGTTTGAACAGAACCCCCCCGCCCCCCGCAAAAGGAATTGTGAGGTCTGGGAGGCCAGTTCCTGACCACAATTAAAGTGGGCGTAACACGAGTGGGGAGACACTTTAGTTTTTACTAGATTGGAGGGCGTGACTGGGGACTAAAATCCTGAGAAAACCTGAAGAAACTTAAATCCTGAAAAATCTAAAGAAAACCTGAGAAAAAGAGGCAAAACCGCGGGGAACAGAATGCAATGATGCTCCTAGGCACATCTCAGGCCCAGAAGACAATCAGAGGTGATTTAAAAACTGCAGAGCTTGAGTAAGAGGATTTGGGATAGCTCTATCGAGAGGGATCAGAAAATTTGGACAGATTTAAAGGTGAAGGGTGAAGAAGCCCAGGAGGAGATTTTAAAAAGTTCCTGGGTCAATTTTAAAGGGACACAGTTATTTTTGTTGGCCTGATGGAAGTGGCCTGAGAAATGTATGAGATTACAACATGAAAGGAAGCAAACATGAAACATACCAAGGGGAGCCAGGCAGGATGATAATAGGCCAGAACTTGATGTTGGTCAGGTGGGAGAAAATTTCCTGGCTGGAATTAGCCAACTCAGAGGTGGCGGTGGTCAAGATGTGTATGAACAATGGATACTTTAGAAAACAGAAGACTCATTGATTCTATATCTTTCACAATGATGAGCCCCACACGACAGAATCTAGAATAGTATCTTAGGGAAAAAGAAAATCTACATCAGAAAGCAAAGGAACAGGGGAAGTTAAAAGAAAAAAAATAGCACCCAGACTCAGCAAGCAGGCCTGGGAAAGAAGACAGGAATCCTTTCAAACAGCAGGTTAAACAGAAACTCAAGTGAGTCTTCCCAAAAGGAGATGGCTATGAAACTCTAGAGACATATCCAATTACTACCCCAAAATATGTAGCAGAAAGCCCTGTTACTCAACCCCTGGAACATTCAAAACCTGAGGAAAGACAATCAAGGAGCAGGTGGCAGAAGTATTAGCCCTTACGAGCTCATTAGGGGTGTAAGCTTCAGAATCATCAACAGCAGGTCTGGTTCATGAATCTGCAGAGGGTGTTTTTCCAGCTGAATCAATGGGGAGGAGAAACGCAGCTTTCTCTAGTCTCAGCACTTCTCTGCATTTCTAAGAGGTGGTGGAAATGGAAAATGTGGCCCTGGACTGAAAAGCCTGCAGGAGAGAACACAAGCTCTGTCAGAGGTACAATCCACACCCGATGCAGTGCATCAGGGAGCCCTCCACTTCCATCTCAAAGTGCAAGTGCAAATCAAGCAAATTTTGAATATAAATGAAAAGTACTTTAAGTAGGACCAACTTGATTTCCCCCATCCAGATCGAGAGGAGGATTTCTGCCAGCTGAGTTTAAATTCATGGCCATGGACTCTAAAGACAAGAATATTTTCATCAGCTGTCCTTTATTTGATATGACTGGGTCTCTGCTATGGGCTGCTGGGAGACCATCCTCCATGGGTCTCTCCCATTTCTATGTGGCTTTGTGAACAGGGGCATAGGCTGTTTTCACTCTGGATTAACTATCTTTTCGAGGATGTTTGTAGAGCAAACCACCTTGAAAGTCAGAGATAGTGTTTCTGGAGGAAGAGGCAGGTTTGTTTATCATCCAGTATAATAAAGATAATGTCTTTCTCTGGGGCAAAGGGCAGTCAGATTTGCTTTGAGCCTATCATAAAAGATGCAGGTTGCCAACAATCAGGGTTCCTTAGCTGTGATACAAATCTACTGCATGTGCATCTACTCGAGCCCCTCTGTATCATTCCCATAGGACTTGGGGCTGCAGGAGGACATTACGCAAACATGATGCTCTGAACCAGGATTGAATCCTAAACTGGGATTGGAGAAAGCCAAAAGCTACTTGCTTTGCCATCAGTAATAAAGTCATTTGTCTCTGACCCGGGAATCTCATGTCTTGTGCCAGCATCCATGAAACCATAGTGTAAAATCTCAGACTTTTTACAGTTCTTGATGTGATCTTTGGGCAAAATTAAATAAGGTCCTGGGAACAAAAGTTTGCCTGGGACAAGAGTCTAGGACTGAGGGATTGGCTCATTTTTCTAAATGTCAAGGGTATAGGTCCATTTACTCTTTGTTCATTTACATTTCACTAAAAAGGAAAGCATACAAGAAACTTGCTGTTGAACAAATTCAATTTTCTTGGAGCTGAGTCATATTTGTTCCAGTGAGAAATCACCCAGGCTGCAGACGCTGAAGAGCACAACCTCTCCCTGGCATCAAGAATCTCATTTGTGAAGATGGAGCAAAAGAAAGAATGGGAGAAATTGAAGGAGGCCATTAAGTGCTTTGGTTTTTAACTCAAAAGGTGAGGGAAATTCAAGATTGGATGTTAATTACTTTTGATTTTAATGTCTTTGGATTATGATTTACAAGGTTTGAATATGTTGGGATTGTAATTATTTGAATATCATTGTTATGTTGACATTTTCACCCTTTGTAGCACCTCTGAAAAGCTGTACTGGACAATGAGGCTAGAAATATTTTTGTAGGAGAAACAGCCTAGGATTGAGTTTTAGATTCTGGTAAATTTTATTATTCTGGAGGCAAGGAGCAAACCATCATCACCTTAGAGACAGGCCCCCTGGGTCCAAGTTAAAAGTCTAGTACTTAGAAATGTTCTATAACTGCTGTCCAAACCATTTACGAGATCTCCTTAAACACACTGTAACTAATATAATGGTGAACCCTGAGCATCATCTGTCTTTCTCAGCAAACTTTTGAAGTCTTACAAACCAACCATGCAAAGTGTGGCTTTTTTCATCTCCAACCATCTCCATTGCGCAAGCTAATCTGATCCCAAGGGAAACTGCAGGAGGACGGGTTGCACCCAGTTCATGCCATGTTTTTACAGTTCCCAGCACTTGAAAAACAAATAATCTGCAGATGTGACAAAAGACATCCAAGCTCCAAATCCCTAGGAAGTTGTACTGCCTCATCCCCCTGGTCAGTATCTACAGGACAGTGGAGCATGGCGATTTCCCTTTTATGCTTCAGTCACACTCAGATTATTTTTAGGCTGCCAAAGGAAGCTCATTTTCCAAATCTCTGGGGCAGATGTTTGAGTGACCAAAGGAGAACCAGATGGCTATCAGAGAGGCCAGGGCCGGGAATGAATAACCATTCAGAAAAAGGGAATCAGAACAACAATAAATCAGCCCAAAGCAGCAAGAAGCCTGTGAGTTGACTGCAGAAATTAAAACAGAAATCTACTGCTACACTAGAGTCACTGCTTTCCAACGAAGGGGACTCAGGACTGACGAGGAAAACAGTAAAGCTGAAAAGTAAAACTTGCCAGACCCCAGAATGTTCTAGTACACACAGAGCGTGTGTGCAGAGCATCAGAGGCAGCTGGGGAAAAGCCGCAACTGATGTGGACCCAGGCATTCAGGCTGGGACTCTGAAAATGAAACAATATTGTCCTTGTTCTGAGCCTGTTTCTGGATTCCTCCCATTGATCATCCCCAAACAATTTGAATGGGCTTAACATACTTTGTTGGTGATTATTTGGATGATTTCTATGCATACAAATTAAATAGATTTCTTAGTCCCTTGGAAGGTCGAGGCAAAGAAATCACCCTTAAGGATATCGGAATATAATCAGTCATTGGCTCACGTCTGCCTCCCCTGTGGCGGGTTTGTATGTGTCACCATCCCAAGGAGAGGACAATGTCCTCAAGTGACTCAGTTCTTCAAAAATAACAGGAGATGCAGATCATAAGAAGGAGAATCTGTACATGTCTCTCCTTGATATTGATTTCAAATTGAGGCAAGGCGAGGGCAGACATTATCTACAAAGCAGGAATCTATCATTCTCACCGTATTCCATGACCCAGTGGGTGAGAAAAATGTGGAGTCTGTAGCTCTCCTTTGGCTGGTGGGCTGGCTACTAAAGGTAGATCTTTGGGTCATTTCTCAGCAGGAGCAGGCTGCCTGCTCTCCTTGGACATATTTCTGGGAGCAGGACAATGACTTTTTTTTTTTTTTTTTTTTTTTTTTTAGGGAGGGAGAGATGGGAGAAGGGGAGAGGGAGAGAGAATCTAAAGCTGGCTCCACACCCAGTGTGGAGCCTGATGCAGGCCTCGATTCCACAACCCTGAGATCACAACCCGAGCCAAAATCAAGAGTCGGACGCTCAACTGACTGAGCTACCCAGGCGCCCCTGATAGTCTTTATCCTAAACTCCAGAATGATAAAATCATGTGTGTAGGAAAATCTCAAGACACACAAAAAGTAGAGGTGGGTGAGCTATCAGAAAAAAGAGGCATGTTAAGAGAGACCCAAGAAGCAAGCGGGAGGGAAGGAGGAAAAAAAACAAGGCATGAATTAAAACACTCCCATACAAATGTTTTCGCTCTACAAATGTTTCTTTAGAGAAAGTTTTACATGATTATCTGGCTTAGAAAAATAGAAGATCATTTTAACTGAACATACCATTCAGGCAGGTTTTAGATGAAGAGTAACTGGTTGGGCTGAAGACACTGCCTCTAAGTGTTGATGTTCTGGCAAGTTCCAGGGGGCACCCTGAGGCCTTCTGCTGCCTTTGCCAGATCAACAGGATTTGTACCCTCAACTCTTTATTTTTCCAGGACTGGTACTAACTTCATGCTTATTTGCTGATACATATTTCCAAGGGTATGCACTTCTTGAAGAATCTGACTGGAGAGCTGGGGTGTGTTCATGGGAGCCCACGTAGGAAGCAATAAGAAGAGAGGCTGTCCCAGGCACGCACATGATCATCTATAGAGGGGTTGGCAAACTGCTGCGTGGGGGCCAAATCTGGCTCAAGATCTGTTTTTGTAAAGTTTTAGTGGAAGTCAGTCATGCCCATTAGTTTACTTATTGCCGATGACTGCTTCTGCACTACAAAGGCAGAGGTGGATGGTTGCAACAGAGACTGGCCAGCAAAGCCTGACATGCATATGATCTGGCCTTGTAACTGCTGACCTCTCACCTATAGTAATAGTTCATACCCTAGGCGTCCACCTCCCCACCTCTACCCCTATCCAAAGTCACTGTGAACAAACTTGAGAAATTTTAGGAAACATAATTTAGTAAGTTGGAGGGAAGGTACTGACAAGCGGAGACATCTTAAGGAAGCTGCTACTGGAAACAAGGCTTACTGGTCTACCGTGGTATTTCCTCTTGAGAACATCTTTGGCATCCATGCTTTGTGATTTTATCTTTAAATTTCATTTTTAAATGATACCGATAAGAAACTCATCTGAAATAACAAGGGTTCTCTTTTTAAGATGCACATAGTTTGCTAAGTGTCACAGAATTATTGGCCACCATTGAGACTGGTTTAATCAGATTGCTTTATCAGCAAACATACTGCTTGGAAGAAATGGAAAAGATTTTGCTTGTTGGATGGCCTTTGTTGTTATTGATGTTGGTAGCAAAAGGGAGGGAAATGACGTGGAGAAGAAGGTTAGAGGACTTCTTGGGAGCCTGGAGTCTCCTAGGGGCTGGGGAAACTGTGGGTACCATCAGTAGGGAAGCTGAGAGCAGTATGAGGGCACCAGGCTTTAGGAAACCTGTGAAGAGAGGGACTAGCAACTGAGGAGGAGCAGAGGACAGGAAGTTGGAGGTTTTGAAGGTAAACAAAATCCTATTCCAACTATTGCTTAGGATTGGCCCTGCCTTCACAAAAAAAAGGTGGGGAGGAAATTCTTCTCATCCTTTTCTACCACCAAGGACCCCCTGATTGCAGAGGCAAGCACTCCACCTGGTAGGCTGGCCTTGCTCCCTTCCTCCACTGACCTGTCAGTCACACTGCCTCCTGCCTTTCCATCTTCATGGCCACCTTCCCTGCAGCACAGGCTCTGGTCACTTCCCAGTGGGGCTATGGCAAAGGCCTCCACACCTGTCTGCCTCCACCACTGCTCTGCTTTCCTTCAGTCTAGTTGTTTCTCTACTTCACTGTCGGAGTAACCTTAAAACAAATACTCTGACTCCATCACTCAACTTGAAAACCATCACTGACTCCAGTATTTGTAAGATAAGTCAAATTCCTTAGTCTGCAACTAAAAGCATGGACTGAACATCTATGATTCATTGACTATTTGTTGATCCTTGAATGGGCTGTAAAATTTCCTTTTTGAGGACCACTGCGCATGTTGTTCTTCTGCTCTAGAGTATCACCCATTTCTGTGGGTGTTCCTATGGAAAATCTATGGAATAGTCAAACACCACCCCATCCATTGAGCCCTCCCAGATTCCTGGAAGGAATGAGATGTCCCTCCTCTGTGTCAATATGGCATATGGCTCCTAAGAATTTATTACATGGAAGAGGGGAATATGAAAAGTATAGTAATAACTATAATTCATTATGGAATAAAACAAATCCTGTTAAGAGAGGAAGACTGTGTCTTTATCTCTTTGTGTCACCCAGAGTCCCCAGCACAGCTCTCAGCAGCATGTGGATGGCAATGTCAGGCTGGCTATAGTCCAGTGTTGGCTCCTTCCAGGACCTGGTTGTGAGCACCTGCAAGGCCACATCACCAACTTCTGTGGTTGTATCTGGTGTCAGAGCAAAGAGTGTCAGGAAGAATTAGAGATGTCCTCAGCTTTTGGAGCTGAGGAGAGGGTGTGTGTGTGTGTGTGACATGCAGGCTATCTATCTGTCTCTACTAGCTTAAAAGATAATTCCACAAATATCTATTAAGTACATATGTCTGTTACTAGAGGAAATAAGTTGGAATATCCACACAACAGCTTTACCAAAAAATTTTTGAAAACACCTACTCCATTTATAAATCAGGAAGGGGTCTGATTTTAAGTATTATGGTATGAGAAATAGACAAATGAAACTGGCAATCAGAGAGAGACAGAGGCTGGCACTATTAGAAAAGTCTCTTTGAAAGATGAGGGGGGGCTTCAAAATCTTGACAGGCACAAGTAGAAGGAAGGATATTTCAAGTGAAGGTATAAGAGAAAGAACCAGAAGGGAGTGGCATGGTTTTCTTTTTCTGCAAATGTCATTTACTAAGACCAGCCAGTACTTACATAAAAAGCTAGGCAAGCAATAACAAGCAAACAAACAGCAAACAAAAAGCTAGGCAAGCAAACAACAATAACAATAGGGTTGGGGAGAACTCTATTAACTTTAAACAAACCTATTTCTTTGAGAAATGTCTGCCCTGGATTCCACAAGGGAAGTTCTGATCTCTTATATTTTGCTTTGTTTGTATTTCCAGGCTCTGGACTACTGTTTTGCATAAGATGTAGTGAAAAAGAGAAAAACACCCCCAAAACTCCAACTTTTCCGTTGCTCACGAAGTCTTCAAGTGAGGTGTGTTTTTTTTTCTAGCATGCATTGCCTATTTGTCTAATTCATCTATGCACTGTCAAAGTGGTTTTGTCATTTTCCTAAAAAAATCAACACAATAACTGGAATTAAAACTAAGTGGGGATATCCTGTTTCTCTTAAGAGAGTAAGAATCTGACTGTATCAGCACGATCTCCATTTACAGTCTCAAACGACATATACATCTCAAGGATTTCTGCTAACTTCAAGGCTGATTGAAGCTCATAAACAAATAAGATAGATTTCCTAAGCTATACGGTGCACAAATGGGTCACATCATCCCGTTTTTTCCTCCTGTGCAGTTGCCATCATTTTGGCTAGGGCAGAAAAAAGTTTTCATTTCAGTTTCATTTCTGAACTGCCTACTTTCCTCAAGTCTTAATATATCTGTCTTTACATTTCAATGTGTGGATCACAGATTTAAACTCCCAAAGGACACAGAAAACTAAATTATTAGGGGTGATGTTTATAAGAGGGAAATTTGTAATAGGGGGCAGGGCTGAAAGGCATATTGGAATATGATAATGGAATGCATACATGAAGACAGGAACCGACTTAACCTGAAGTCATAAAGTCACGTCATGACTTCTATGGTGTTATTTTCACAAAAGAAATGAGAGGGCAAAGAAATAGGATTACATGCTCTAGTAGACCTTATTTTATTTTCACTGAAATTTGAAGGAATTTTTCAAATTCAGAAGGCGATAATAAAGTCAACTGCCTACTAAGGGGATTTCTTGAACTGTATTTCACAAGGTTCCAGGCTGGAATGTCAGCCTTTGTGGATGGTGTAGCCACCAAGCACTCCCAACATAGAGTCATAAATTATAACCCCATGCTACTGCACTAACGTGTACATACACTGTAAAACCCCAAACAATCTAAAATGAAATAAAATCTATACAAGTTCTCCTATTTTCCACGCATGCTCCACGGGACAGTCTGGTATCCCTCCACTGGCTGTGTTCACCCCACAGTTGAGACCGCTGTGTGGAGAGTGTAGACACAGTATTTGCTTTTTTAAATGCAAATCACTTGAGTTGTTTACTTCCTTGAGAAGTGCAAACTGCTCATTTGAAAATGCAGCACAGAGCCAGGTAACGAGTTGGAACAGGCCCCAGAAAATGTGCCACGGGACTCAACCTAATGCAAACCTCAGCAGTTTTCTGGGCCATTTATCCAGGCCGAATAATTACTCTTATCTTACCTTCCCCCCCACCCATTTAAGTAATCACTTCATCTCCTTAAGTACGAAACCAAACCAAACAAAAACCACCCCCAAATTTAAATCTCATTTTCCTAGACCAGCAATAACTGCAGGCCTTGTCTTATCTTGTTCTGGCAATTCCGCACCCTGCGCTGAGCTTCACGCAGCCTCTTACACGTGGCCCGAGCCAGCTGACGTCTGGCTTACAGAGCATCTAGGTGAGCGGAGACCTGCATGGGAAAGTCTCGGACTCTGAGGGGAAAGAGAGGGTAGTTCACCCTCCGGGACCGTGGAATGGAAAATGTACAACTCAGGGAACTGTGGGTCAGTATATGCATCACTGCCTGCTTTGGGTTGGTGCCGGGAACAGTAGTCTGTGTACCAGGAACTGGTTGGCATCCACAAAGGCAATGAGAAGAACTATGAGATACACGCAAGTCTCTGCTCACAGAGGATCCCGAGTGGGCTGGGGGAGTCTGTGTTTCCAAGTTTCCCACGAGCACCTCAAACATGTGGCCTCATTCCCTCATCCCAAACTATGGAAAGGAGGGAGGAAGTTGGGGGCCTAAAAGGTCCACTTATCTCAAAGCCACGGACGGACAGGTACGGGGCTCATACAGCTCCCAGCCAGGAGACTCAGGAGCCCTGCCACGAAGCAGCTGGTCCTAGAGACTGCCACATGGCCAACAAAGGGTGTATTTGAACCTGCTGCTTCTGACAGCAGTCAACTTCTCCCCCAAATTTGCTTTTCAACATCTGGGTGAGTATCAGAATCACCTGGGAAGCTTCTGAAAATTAATTCCTAGGCCCTACCCCACTCCAACCAGGACCCCGAAGATCTGAGGACCAGCTGAAACCATGCCCTCCCTGTGCACTGTAGACACAGAGAAGAGTGCAGAGCTACCTGTGCACAAGGATGCATCTGCAACACACAGTCATTCCCCCGGCACATTTGAGAAGTGCTGTGAACACCTTTTTGAAGACATTCACCTTTTCTTTCCCGGCCTTTTTGCTTTTGCTTTTCCCTCATAGCTGCCCTGAGCCATAAGCATGACTCGTCTTGGGGGGACAAGCAGAGCTAAGTAGCCTTCTCTCTCACCTATTTCTAGCTTATAAAAGGCAAGGTTGGGGCCAGCTGATCCCCTAGGTTCCTTGTAGCTCAGACACTTCGCAGTTCTATTTATCAGAATCCCCATCTTTGAGACTCTCCTTTCCATGATCTTTTCCCTGGTACCTTTTTGACTCGTCTCTTTTCACTTACGGTCCACATACTACTTCACCAACTCCCTTGGAATGTTTAATCTTTTGTTGTTGCTTTTGATTTGTTAAAAAAAAAATCAAGTCCTAAATTCCATCTTTAGCCTGTAGCTTTCCTACCTTAACCGAACAAAAAGTAAAGAGATCTACTCATTTGTTAATGAGGCACTACCATGAATGTCCTATTTTAAGGAAAGGTATGCTGTGTTTTCCCAATGCTATATGTAGAAAAATGATTTCTCTATCATCAGTATTCCTATGCCAGGTGGAAAATCCAGAAGGAAGAGGCAGACGATAGACTTCCTAGTTTGCAGACACCAACAATGAGTGCCATGCCCATTTTAAATGCATGGCGGGCTGGTGAAGGCGGGCAAGTCAGTGGGAGATGATCAAACATGACGAGGGGGGAATGTCAACTGTCCAACTGTCCCAGCATCCTTCCACCCCATACATACATGCATACTGGGAGCCAACAGTGAACCCTTGGTATACATGGGGAAGCAAACCTGACATGGGTCCTGCCCACTTGGGTCCTCTACTAGTGCGGGAGGATGACATTAAGCAAGCCTGCACATGCATCTTTGCATCATTATAATCTGCGTTAAGGACCATGAAGGAAAATACAGGGCGTGTTACATGCTAGGCATCCAGGCATGAAGGATATGTGTATCTGGGAAGACTTCCCAGGAGAAGTGAGTCCTGAAGTTAGATGAGTAGGAAGAGGAAGCCCAGAAAGAAGGGAAGACCATGTCTGACGCAGGGGAGTGCGCCATGTCTAAGCAGTTGCTGCAATTGCCATGGACTCAGAGGCACCCTGAGGTGTGTAGCCCAGCCCACTGCACCTGGGCGAGCAGCCTGTAACACCCTCTCATTGAGGCTTTAGGGAGAGAACATCTGCCCCTCTTGCAAAAAGTGCAGTGTGCCCTGTGTCAGTCCCTGTGCATTCACAGTTTCATTCTGTGAAGATCTGAGTTCCAGTCAGTTATGGGGTCTTCCCATTTTAATACTAGTTGCAAGTTTACATACTTGGTGCTCATTGTTCTTTGCATAAGGCTCTGATTTGATTCACCAGGAAAAAAAAAATCTAGCTTAGGCACAAAACAAGAGACTGTTTCCCACCTAGGGCAGCTCGACTCAACCAGAAACGGTACTTCTAGACACGGCAATGCAAGTCCTCAGCACCCAGACACTCTGGAAACTAAGGGCCGACACTTTATCAGTTACTCAATCCAAACAAAGCCCAAGAGCTCCTTTCCTTTCTTTCCATATGTAGATTAATACCCATCCCTGAAGATGCTAACTCTTCCAGAAGACTGGAATTCAGGTTCTCCCTCCTCATGACTATCCCACCACCAAAGAATCAAACACCAATATCACTTACAGAACCGTTAAGATCCAGTTTGGCGCTTCTTTCCTTTTGAAAGATGAGGTCCTTTATTCCTTCTTAAACCCTAATCACCCAGAAGTTCTCTAAGATTTTCCTGAACTGGTGATTCCAGAAATGTTAGAACTGATTCCCTTGATGTCAAAGGAAGCCGGATACAGGCCTGCTGACTGATGTGCTAAACAAACTCTTCCGAGCTGAGCCTTGACAATTGCAGGTTTGGCAAGACAATCATTACTTCCAGTTTTGTTTTTGTTAAAATAGAAAAAGGCTCCCCAACACTTAAGAGGTATCACCCAGTCCATCATGCCTTGTTATATTAAAACTCTTCTTCCTCTCTTCATTTTAAAAGAGAGGAGCCACTTTCTCAGGAGGCTAGATTTTTTTCCCCCTGAAAAATCTAATTTTTAAAAAAGATGTGCTATGATTATTTACACTTGAGAAAGGATACACGTTTTTTGGAATAGCCAATAACAACACAGTTACCACTCCTTTTATTGGCGGGCTCTGAAGTTCTCAAATGTTAGCCTGTGTCCAAATCACCTGGAAAGCTTGTTAAATGACGCTGGCTGCCAACCTCAGAGTTTTTGACTTGCAGGTTGAGGGTGGGACCTGAGGATCCGTGGTTCTAACACATTTCCAGGTGATGCTGCTGCTGCTGGTCCGGGGACCACACCTGGAGAACCATTGCTCCAGAGACAGCTTTATGATCAAGAAATATGTACTGAGGGGCACCTCAGTGGCTCAGTTGGTTAAACGTCTGACTCTTGATTTTGGCTCAGGTGGTGATCTCAGGATCATGAGATCGAGCCCTGTGTTGGGCTCTGCACTGCTTGAGATTCCCTCTCTTCCTCTGCCCCTCTCCCCTCAGCCCTGCTCACATGCGCACACGCACTCTCTGTCCCCCCCCAAAAGAGAAATATGTACTGAGTAAGTATTGAACACAAGGTACTCCAGTGGATACTGGGAGCCTAAATAGATATGCCTGGCTTCAAAAGTTTACAAAGTTTGAGTATTTTCTTTCTTCCCCCAAAGAGATAAGCAGCTACCCGTAAATGGAGAACAGCACAGGCTTAAATGCCCAGGGAGCAGTGATCAACAGATTCGGGAGAGAGCGCGATGTTGGTAAATGTTTTGAGCAGAGGGCGGCCTTGGAGATAACTCTGAACTTGATCTGGTCCTTGAGAGGAAGGTTAGTGCTTAGATAACCAGAGATGAGACACACACGTAATGCCTCAAAGCAAAGCATCTCAGTTCCTTTTAATACCAACTCTCCTTTCTATGGGGATGTTGGCAGGCAGCAGAGGAATTACGACTCGTGTCCTCCGCAGGCTTGCACACTCAGCAGCGCAACGTCATCTTGGTTCCAAGTGTGCAAAACCTGCAACTGAGTTGAGACTCCCTCAACTGGCCACAAGGGCCAGAAAGGAATTACTCTTCCCGATTCTCCTATCAGCAGCAAGACCAGATCTTGCAGCACTGTGATACCCCACAGCGTGATACCCTCAGTGGTGGAAGAGGCAGGGGCCAATTCCTCTTAAGAGTAGATGGAGGAGGGCTCAGCAGGGGGCAAGAGGAGTGAAGCACAAGTATCAGAGGCTCGTGGACCCAGGCTTGTACCTCAAGGACAGAAGACGACCAGGTGAGCACCAAGAGACAGATCAGAAGTGGTCAAGGAATGGCAAGACAGCACAGGAGAATCCTTCCTCTTTTCAACCTCCTATTAATCCCAGACACGCTACCATCCTAGGGTGACAGAGATGCTTAAGACATCATGGTCTTTGCCCTTGAAATGTTCATGTCTAATGAGGAAGACAGAATAAAAAGATAAATTATGAAAACAAGATGGTAAGCACTATGGCCGAAGTCTATTCAAGTGCAGAGCGCAGACCAAATAACTCTGGGGGGCTCAGGGAAAGCTTTACTTATGGGGAGGAATAACATTTGGGCTGGGCTGACAAGTATCTTCCAAGTTGAAAGAGCAGGTACAAAGGCACAAAGTAGTGGAGAGTTCTGGAACACCTGGGGAACATGGATCTCACAGTGCTAGGGGAGGGGTGTGTGTGTGTGTGTGTAGGGCTGCTGGGAGCATGTACAGACATCTGTGCAGGCAGGCTGGAGTTTATGCATTCCATGTTAAGGAGTTGGGATTTTAACCTCAGTGTGATTGAGAGTCAGTGAATAATTTTATACCATTAAGCAACATGGCCAGATACTAATTTACAAATTGTCATTGCAGAGCAGAAGACAAAGTGGAGAAGACAGACTTGAGAAAGAATGGCCAGTCACGTGGACCAGGACCACAGCCGGCACGGGGGAAGCGGCAGTCTCCCGTACTGGCTGTGGTGGGGGGGCGGTGAGCAGTGGATGGTGGAGATGGAGCCCTGTCACTGAAGCCAGACCCTTCTGAGATGGATGACAATTATGCAAATCACCATGGAATTTCACTGTCCTGCTCCCACTCCCTTTTTTCTGCCTCCACTACTCAAATTTGATGTTCACCATATGGTTTTATTCCAAGCACGGCTGGACCTTTCTGAAAGGAAAATCTCCTTGCTGTCTATTGCAGCCATGAAAAATAAATCCTAAGGATGCTCATCACAGGTCCTCAGCCTTTGTATTGCGTTTGCTCAGCTAAGTGCTTGGAGCACACTGTGACTTACAGGTGCAAAAATAGTCAATGTCTGAGTGGAGTTTGGCAGCAGGTTTAATTATTATCATCTGTGAAATAAAAGGCTTTGTAACTTGATTAAACAGTACCAGGTTTCTTTCATTTAAATGGTTCATTAGTATTTAAAATATGATGAAGCAGAGTCCTGGACTATAAACATAGAACTGAAAAAGAGAATTCCCTGCCCCCCCCCCTCAGTAGTTCAGTACCTTTATAAGGCAGAGCAAGGCAGACCCTGGGCACATTGTGAAATCCAGAAAATACTTCGTGCCAGCTGCCTACTTGCTGGTCCTTCAGGGCTCTGTCTCGGGTTCCGTTCTCCTGGGTGAAACCAGAGCTCAAGAGGATGGTGACACATGACTGGTGCTGAGGCATTACTGGGGAGCCAGGGAGAAACCCAGGTGTTCCCCCCTCTGGGAGGGCTTTGCAAGGAAGGCAGAGCAGAAGGTGAAGTGGGTGAGGTGGTGTCGAGGCTCAGAGAAGGGAGAACTGTCAAAGCAGGATCGGTTTGGGTTTCGCATGGATAATGGATTTGGGATTTGTCTATGAAAGCCTGGGGTGACATGACGGAGATCCCCTACCATACTGCACTGAGACGTGCACTTGTAGAGAATTAGTGCTGAGTTTCCCAGATAAATTACGTTATCACATAAGGCATTGTCATGCTTTTGGCAAAACTACAATAAACATATAAAACAATATATGATTAATTGGTAAACTTTTTTTTTTTTTTAACATAATGTTATTGGTGATGATGGGAACTGGCCACTGCTAGATCTCTAAATTAGTAATAAATAACCTCTCTGGAGAAAACCTTTGACTAAGCAATTCTGCTTCAAGCTATTTAAGGAAATAAAATAAAAAAACGTGCACAGAGGTACATGAATGAAGATATTCTGTACAGCATTCTTTATAACTTTGAAAAAATCAGATATACCTGTGATTGATGAAAATGGAATTTCTGGTAGAAAACTGGTGAAATAAGCTATGGCACTTCTATGTTATGGAATATTAGCAATTATAAATCATGCTTCAGGAGCCCCTTTAATGACATGGGGGAAATGTTCATGATTATATCACTGAAATCATACCAAGTTTCAAAAGTAAATATAAGATCAATTAAAAATACACGTGTGCTGGGGCGCCCGGGTGGTGCAGTTGTTTAAGTGTCTGACTCTTGGTTTTGGCTCAGGTTGTGATTTCGGGGTTGTGGGATTGAACCCTGTGTTGGGCTCCACACTCAGTGTGGTCCACTTAAGACTCCCTCTCCCCCTCTCCCCCTCTGCCCCTCCCCATCCCCCCGCCCCCGTACACACACGCTCTTTCTCTCACAAATAAATCTTAAAAAAATATGTGTGTTTATCTACTGATTTAATACAATCCCTTTCAAAATACTGACAGCATTTTTCACAGAACTTGAACAAATAATCCCAAAACCTGCATGGAGCCACGAAAGACTCCGAATAGCCAAAGCAACCTTGAAAAAGAAGAAAAAAGCTGGAGGTATCACAATCCCAGATTTCAAGACATACTACAAAGCTGTAGTGATCCAAATAGTATGGTGCTGGCACAAAAATAGACACATAGATCAATGGAACAGAACAGAAAATCCTGAACCAAACCCATGACTATATGGTCAATTAATCAATGACAAAGGAGGCCAGGACAGGCAATGGGGAAAAGACAGTCTCTTCAACAAATGGTGTTGGGAAACTGGACAGCAACATGCAAAAGGATGAAACTGGACCACTTTCTTACACCTTAAACACACACCCCCACACACACACAAAATTTGTGGTTAAAGACTCAAACGTGAGACCTGAAACCATAAAAATCTGAAAGAGAACATAGACAGTAATTTCTCTGACATCAGTCATAGCAACATTTTTCTAGACATGTCTCCTCAGGCAAGGGAAACAAAAGCAAAAATGAACTGTTGGGACTTCATCAAAATAAAAAGCTTCTGCACAGCAAAGGAAACACCTAGCAAAACTAAAAGACAACCTACTGAGTGGGAGAAGATATTTGCAGATGACACTCAGGCTGCTTTCATTATTTGGCTATGGTAAATAATGCTGCAATAAACATAACGGTGCATATATTTTTTCAAATTAGTGTTTTTGTATTCTTTGGGTAAATACCCAGTAGTGGAATTATGAATTATATGGTAGCTCTATTTTTAACCTTTTGAGGAACAGCTATACTGTTTTCCAGAGTGGCTGCACAGTTTGCATTCCCATCAACAGTGCACGAGGGTTCCTTTTTCCCCACATCTTCACCAACACTTGCTGTTTCTTGTGTTGTTGATTTCAGTCATTCTGACAGGTGTGAGGTGATACCTCATTGTGGTTTTGATTTGTATTTCCCTGATGATGAGTGATGTTGAGCATCTTTTCATGTGTCTGTTGGCCACCTGGATGTCTTCTTTGGAGAAATGTCGGTTCATGTCTTCTGCCCATTTTTAAATTAGATTACTTGTTGTTTTGGTGTTGAGTTGTGTAAGTTCATTAAATATTTTGGACACTAACCCTTTATTGGATAAGTCATCTGCAAAGAGGTGGCAGGGAGGAGACACTAGATACACAGGCCTGTCCGAGGCTTATTCAAGGACCACCCCTGTAGGCTACGGGGGCTAGAATGTGGATAGTAATCCAAAGGCCCTCTGAGGCTGCCGTGCTGTGGTCAGTTGTGGGCCTTGGAGTAACCGTAATTTTTATGGTGGATAAATCCAGTTAGATTTAGGTGTCATTTTCATTAGCATTCAATGAATGCTTATTCTGTTGTTTGTTTTAAAATTCATTTTGATATTTATAACTCAGCACCAGATGTAGTGGCTAAACTCTAGGGATTCATTGGGAACCCAATCCAGTCATCACATTACCTCATGGAGTGTAGAGTTGGACAGGGGAAACAGATCTTAATCAAATAATCACAAATTCAGATGTGACAAGCGGTTCACATGAGAGCCACAGAGTCATGCTATGAGGGCTAAGAGATTTAGTATATGTGGGTGTATTCAGGAAAACTTTCTCTGAGGCAGTAACACTATAGCATCCCAAAGATGAATAGGAGTCATCTTATTCAGGCAGAGGATTCCAGAGAGAGAGAGAGAGAGAGAGAGAGAGAAAGAAAGAGGGAGAGAGAGAATAGCATTTGCAAAGGTCCTGTGGCACAAAAAGATGCAGTCATCTTGAGGGACTACAGGAAGGGTGGTGTGGTGGTTGCTTATGAGGAATGACGAACTCGGTGAGAAGTAAGGTTCGAGAAGTAAGTAGGAGTCAGAGAAGCAGTGTAGGCCACGAAAATTAGCTTCGTCTCTGCCCTTACTAAACATAAAAATAAGGGCAGCCACCAAATGGTATCAAAATACAAAGAGATGGAAATAATTACACAGTTGTTTTTAAGCTGTTCACCTTAACCTCATTCATTCAGCTCTGGTTTATTTGCTTCACAGGTTAGTGTTCCGAGAAAGATCTCCTTTGAAGGGAAAGCAGCTGGAAAAATGTTTCAGATCAACACTGGCCCTATACAATGCCTGCAGGCAAATTACAAAAAGGGATCTCTTCTTTTTTTTTTTTTTTTTAGTTTGGATACCATTAGTTTATTATAAAAGAGAGACATGAAAATTATTTACATGATGAAAGATTTCACAACCTCACTGGAATGGGCAGCTTCACTTCATGCCATTTTAATAATGATTTCAGTCCACATACTTTCCGAGAATGTCACCATCTCTAAATAAGAAATAATCCTTGTCATCTAGAACTACTTTGGTGCCTCCATATTCTGGGAGAAGAACTTTATCTCCAACTTTCACACTAATTGGTTGAATCTCTCCACCCTTTCCTTTAGAGCCCGATCCAACAGCTACTACTGTTGCTTGTAACACTTTTCCTTGAGATTTTTCTGGAAGCATAATACCTCCTTTGGTTACAGTTTCAGCTGCGCTCCTTTCAACTAAAACTCGGTCAAAGAGGGGAAGAAACTTTCTAAACGCCTGCCCTGCCATGACGCCGACTGCCGTAGTTGGTACTCCCAAAAAGGCATCTCTTCTTTAAGATGCTTTCCTTCCTTGACTGGAAAATTGTCCTAATTTATTGAATTTGTTAGAGCAAAACTCTTTACTGCCATCTTTCAGAAAATTGTCCTAATAAATATAAAAGCCTATGATTTTTATCATGCAAACGGTGCTTCCTTCAAGGTAGCACACTGTGCAATCTACACCTATACAACCATACTCAGTAGCCCTGAATCTCCAGTGATGGAAAAGAAAGGAGAAAAGCAACCTTTTCTTCCTTAAACTAAAAGAGCATGTTGCATAAATGTAATAAAACATGCATTTTTGGTCTTCTGAGGCCTAATTATAACCACAACGAATTTTCCAATCCATACCCATGCTGCCTGGGTTTAGTGCTGGTGGGAAAGAGTAAGGGGCTCCAATGGCAGAAGGGGGGCACCCTCCCCATGGCTGGTTGGATGGGGAAGAAGTGCTAACAAGAGTTTACACTAAAAATGCCACACCTGTCAGATCTGGGATCCAAAGAGGAAACAAGGAGCCACACTGCAATCCCAGTTAACTAAAAGCCCTCCCGACTCCACGTGCCAGGTAGCACGTGAGAGCAGACCCTGAGGGTGTGAAAACAGCCACGAGCCCAGTGAAAGTCCTGGTTTCCTTAAAACCGAAAGACATATCCACACCACTGTGCCTGAATGGACTTTATGTTACTGTAACATTCCACTCTCAACCAGAATCTCTCCAAGTTTAAATTCACAACCAATCGTTTTCAAACACTACAACAAAAAATAGCAATAAAATCCATGTGTACATATGAATTACTAAGTGTCCTGGAACTTCATATACACACTGAACTTCCTGCACAGTTGCTCTCTCGTCTCATTTCCAATTTCAATGTTTTTTCTTAAATGAAAATCACTACCCTTACAGATTTGTTTGGAAGCTCCTGACCAAAAAATAAAAAAATAAAATAAATAAAAATAAAAATAAAAAAAATGCCCTGTGGTCCGCTTCCATTCGGTCTCTAGCCTACTGTCTTAAGCTATCATCTCTGATCCTGCCATCAATGTCTTCAGGGAAACATTGTTCCAGCAAAGCAGCTGGGGAAACAGAGGTGCACTTACTGTTCCCTGGACAGAAGACGAGCTGGGTCCTTCGTCTTCTTCCCCGTCTGGTTCCTGGTCTTCGTTGTCGGTCCAAGAGGACACGTCCTCTACTGAACTGGTCAGATCAGGCAAACTCTTAGATGTTAACCTCAGGAGGTCCTCGGCAGAGTTTTCCTATGGGGACACAATTAAAGACTCATGAATTACCCTACAGCACCAAGCCGTTCTGGGTCAAGCTCAAGGAAAACCCAGCAGAGTCAGCTGGGAGTAGTCAGGCGCTCTGAACCCAAAGACCAGATGGGAATGTATGTTCCACATTTCCAGGATGGCGAGGTTACCTCCCATGTCAGGGCTGTAGACCCAATTTAAACCCAAACCAATTTTTTTTTTCCTGAAAAATCTGTGTTTCTTAGATGTTTCTACAGGCAATCCAAATTCCCTGAACTTTAGATCCTCTGATACTCTCTCCTACCTTGCGTTCAGGGTAGTTTAAGCGCCCTCATAGGCAGGCCAACATCTTAGAGCTGTGGTCTCTGCCCAGTGCTCCAAACCCACCTCCCTCCATTCTCCCCTCCAACCCACACCTTCCATTCCAGACATACTGACCTTCCAACACGCCAGGCCCTGCTCCCTTTTCTACCAGCAGTTCCCTCTGCCCAGTGAGCTAAGCTTCCCGGCTCAGCCTGAGCACCCTCTCCTGCAAGCCCTCCTGGACCATCTCAGGAGGCATCCCATTTGCCTTTCCCTTCTTCCCGAATGTCCTTTACTCTTTCTTTCAGCGCTTCGCATGTACGTCTGACTATACCACCTATCTCTCCTGCTTATCTGAGCGTTCCTCAAACCGAATGCCATTTCTACTCTTTGACGTGTCCCCAGGCCCAGGACAGAGCTCTAATATCCATGTGTTCCTCCCCCTCATGGCTCATCTCACTAGCATATGTTCATTAGAAAGAGATTAGGCTGTTGATTGAATCATGACGCCAAAGTGGAGACTGATAAGGTCTCTTCAAAGAAAGCAGCCCTTGAACAATTTTTAAAGGTCAACAAAATACATGGAATCAGACTCCATTAAGATTAGACTATAAAGAGGGCTCCACCATAGCCCTTCCTTCCTATGCACAGACAAGGCCACAGGGGTCAGTGGGAGGCAGGCGAGGTCACCTAGGCCACGTGATAATCCCACATGCAGAGGTGGCCCACACAGCCACCGAGAACTCTCCGGGGAGGCGCCACAGCCCAGGAGGCCAGGGACCAGGGCTGCGGCTGATCTGATGCCAGAAAAGAGAGAAATGTGTCCTTCCTTCTCCCACAACAGCCATTTCTACAAGGAAGGAAGCCTGTGGAAAGCTTTGATCACCATATTCTTCGGGGCTTGACAGAAAGGAGAACAAGAGAAGACACCCATCTCAAACAAGGGGTGTTACAGACTATTCGTGACTGGGCACCTGGTGACAGTGATGTTTGTTGCTAGTTTGATGTGTGTCCCACCGTGGAGGCACCCGCAGCCTATTCACGTCAGGTCAGTAATTGTGAATACTATACAGTTAGACCTTACCTCAGGGAAGGAAAAAGCTATGAAGCAAAAAGTGAGTTCAGCTCTCTTCTGGGAGGTCAACTCTGTTAGACCATTAACGGAAAAGAGTTTTTAAAAAAGATGAAGGTCCCAACTGGTGAGTAAATGGTACAACAGCCACAGGATAGAAGACTCCATGGTCATCAGCAATGGTGCTACAGAAAGGCACTTTCTGATGCGGAAAGATTCTTACTGCATGCTGCTTAGTGAAAAAGCAGGTGAGAAACAGTATTATCATTTTAATAATGGATGTAACAATAAACTGGATGTAGTAATATGTGATAACCATAAAGGCAAACATTTCTCCAAGTGCTTCTTGCAACCAGCCGCAGTGTTTGGGCTCTTTATATTTCATTTAATCTTCCAGACACTCTGCGAAGTAGTTACAGATTCTCACCGTCCAGGTGAGGAAACAAAGGTTTAAAAAAATGCAACAACTTGTTCAAGACACACAGCTTAAAAAAAAAAAAAAAGACACACAGCCTTTAGGGGCTATACTGGCTCTGATGTTCAGGGGACTCTGCCTCCAGGGGCACTCTGGCCCCTTGTGTTTGAGTCTGTTAAAAAAACACACCTGTAAGGACTGACCAGGTAATGGATAGAACTATTGGCGGTGTTATGAAAATGTTATCTTCCTTTTCTTCTAGGTTTTCTACATTATTTTCTACAAATAATAAATGCATGTTACTTGTTAATAAAAACTGAGAGTGCTCGAGAGAGAGAGAAATCTGTATTGATATGTATGTGCTTCCCGGAATATCAAAACATGCTGGGATATTCTGATTTCATTCATTTGACAAAAACTTTCTAAGCTCGTATGTATAAGCAAGCAACATATTTGTATGGAGCACATGAGACAGCCTGTCCCGAAGAAAGTAATGGTTATATTTTCAAAACAATGCCCTAAAGTTTGGTGACAAAGTGACTGTTTTCTACAGCAATAATTTACATTTTTATTTATTTATTTTTTATTCAGCAAATCAAAAGCTCTTTTTTTCCCACCTTCTTCTCTTCAAATGTAAAGACAAAACAAAGACTCTGGACTGCTTGCTCTTGTTGGATAACGAAGAGGCACAGATGCCAAGAGGTGTGGAAAGACGGACTTTTTCTCTCCAAGGTGGATGAGTATCTTGGAGGGTGGAGATTAAGTTTAGGAACAAACAGTGGGCAGCTGCTATAGCAACGTATTGCCTGGCTGTAAACGGAGTCTATGGGAGGAAATGAGAGGTATCACTCCTCTGCGGGCTGGGTCATCTTTAGGCCCTTCACTACAGATGGCCAAGAGCAATAGATTGAGAGCTGGAACACCCATTCCAGGGCTCCAGACGCCCTACAAAGACCCAGTGAGTGTCCCTAAAGTCAAAGCTTCTGGCAGGAACACATTACCTTTCTTTAATGCCATTGGCTCCGTGTCCTCTATATCTTATTTGACTAAGGGGCAGCTTGGTGTACAGGAAGAAGCATGAAAGTGAAGTCTTATGGACCCATGATGAAACCTGTTTCTGCCCCCCACTGCTTGTGTGACCTCTGGGTAAATTAATTAACCACTTAGATTTTAACGTCATCTTTTGAATAAAAAGAATTAATACCTCTCTCATGGGATTTCAAGAATTAAATGAGATCATAGGGAAAAAGCACCTGGCACCCAGTGTGTACCTGATACATATTAGCGTCCTTTCTTTGAGTCAGTGAGTGAGACCACAGATCAGGCATCATCCAGGAAACCAGCTTTCAAAACCCCCTTGTATCCTCCTTAATTATGCTTACCCATAAGTGGACTTTTTATTATTTAAATTTTAGGTAGTATAATATTACAGTGCAATATTGGTTTCTGGAGTGGAATGCAGTGATTCATCACTAACACAAAACACCCAGTGCTCATCACAACAAGTGCCCTCCTTAATGCCCATCACCCATCTAAACCATTCCCCACCCACCTCCCTTAGTCAACCCTCAGTTTGTTCTCTCCTGTTGAGTATTTTATGGCTTGTTTCCTCTCTCTTTTCTTTTCCTCTTTCCCATATGTTCATCTATTTTCTTTCTTAAATTCCACATATGAATGAGATCATATGGTATCTGTCTTCCTCTGACTGACCTTTTTCACCTAGCATAATACATTCTAGCTCATCCACGTCGTTGTAAATGGCAAGATTTCATTATTTTTGATGGCTGAGTAATACTCCATTGTGTGTGTGTGTGTGTGTGTGTACACACACACACACATCACATTTTCTTTATCATCAGTTGATGGGCATTTGGGCTCTCTCCATAGTTTAGCCATTGTTGAAAATGCTGCTATAAACATTGGGGAGCATGTAACCCTTCGAATCTGTATTTTTGTATCCTTTGGGTAAATACCTAGTAGGGCAATTGCTGGATTGTAGGTTAGTTCTATTTTTAACATTTTGAGGAGCCTCCATATTTTTCTCTAGTGTGGCTACACCAGTTTGCGTTCCCACCAACAGTATTAAGAAAAGTTCCCCTTTCTCTGCATCCTCGCCAACATCTGTTGTTTCCTGTGTTGTTAATTTTAGCCATCCTGACATGTGTGAGGTGGTATCTCATTGTGGTTTTGATTTGTATTTCCCTGATGATGAGTGATGTTGAGCATCTTTTCATGTTTCTGTTAGCTATCTGGATGTCTTCTTTGGAAAAAGTGTCTATTCAGGTCTTCTGCCCATTTCTTAACTGGGTTGTTTCTTTTTTTGGGGTGTTGAATTTGAGAAGTTCTTTGTAGATTTTGGACACTAACCCCTTATCAGTTAGGGTAGATATTTGCAAATATCTTCTCCAATTCTGTAGGCTACCTTTTAGTTTTGTTGATTGTTTCCTTTGCTGTGCAGAAGATTTTTATCTCGATGAAGTCCCAATAGTTCATTTTGCTTTTGTTTTCCTTGCCTGTGGTGACGTGTCTAGAAAGAAGTTGCTATGGCTGAGGTCAAAGAGGTTGCTGCCTGTGTTCTCCTCTAGGATTTTGATGGTTTCCTGTCTTACATTAAGGTCTTTCATCCATTTTTGAATTTATTTTTATGTATGGTGTAAGCAAGTGATAAGTGGACGGACCTTTCTTGTTTTTATTTTATGATTTCTTTGTGTCCATGTGTTTGTGGATAACAGCTTGACCTAGAAGATGTTTTCTCTTCCCCATTTTCTGAACTAGCAGGAGAAAGAAGTCAGCATAGAAATAAAGGTTTGGTGGCCCCATGGTATGCTTGTGCAGGAACCCCCGCATTCTTGAGCCAGAGACTGTGGGGAGGTGGGCTGTGCAAACACAGCATTCAGTGTGTGTGTGAGTGTTTAAGACCCGATGGTGCTTTTCAAACCCCATCACCTTTGGCTGAAAGGGAACTTGCTTGTCCTTCCCTTGCAGCATTTCCCTCTTGTGGAATTCAGCAGACTGAGTGGGAACATCCCTGCTCTGCTCTCCTTCCTGTCCCAAGTGAGGAGACACCAGGGTACCCTGGGGTATCTCTGAGAGGGGAGGAGGGAGCCTGTGAATGGAGACTGTCTGAACCCCTGCCTCCGGGGCCTCAATGCCAACCCTTCCTCCCAAGTCTGTGCCAAGGCTCTGCGTTCTTGTTGGAAGCCTGAGAGTCTGGGTTAAGGGATTGGGGTGTGAGAGGGATAAAAGGAGGAAAGCAGATTTTCCAGACAGTTCAAAATATTCTAATTATTAAATACTCCCAAAATAGGCAATACACCTTGTAATCTAAGAGGGAAAATACAGAAAAACCTGTGGAGGTTAGGTTCAAAAAAATAATAGGAACAATGGGGACAGAATTAGCCCTACTGGGCGAGACCGTATTGCTGCGGAGGGTTGAGGCCTGGGGCGGCTTCCCGTCACTGCTTCCATGAGTGGAATGAAGCCCAGTGGCTCCCCTGCATAGCTCCCAAGTGCTGTGGGCATTTTCCTGTCTTAGCAACAGCAGATGGGACCAAGGAGCAGAAGCAAGAGGGCTCGGGTCCTCTTTCTGGTCACACTGCTATGGAGGCCAGGGCACGAAGGCTGGTGACACCAGGGGACGAAGCGGATGCTGGGGGCCCAGGACATCGGCACTGTTTTAACACACTCCAGGGATGGGGGCGCAAGAAGCCCAAGCCTGAGCCCTTGTGACAAAGAGGGGACAACCAGAGGGAGGGGACAGACATGCTGTGCATCAAAGCCAGGGACCTGGCGCTGCAGATGCAAGCCAGCCACAGGAGCTCGGCCTCACTGTCTCATCAGGAAAACTGAGGAGAAAGGGGGAAAGGGGTGGCTGGACAAACAGGATCCACAGGGCTTCCGGCAGCGCCAACACTCTGTGAGGACACGAGTCAGAACCAGGGCCTGTCGCCTGCCCGTGGCTAGCCCTGAACCTTTTTCCTTTGGGACCTGGGAGAGGGGCAGCTCCACACCTCTCCTTCATCCCTGCCTTCCAGTGGACATCCATGTCTCCTCTTCGGTTTCTCCCCGGGAGGGGTGCTACTCTCTCTGCCTTGTCCTTCTGGCCACCCTACCATTCCTCCCCCTTCCTTAGTCCTATTACTGCTTTTCCATCAATTAAATATTTCAGATAAAGGCCACCCTCGTGGGCTTGCCCTGTAGAATCACGGCCGTTTAAATGGTCCCAGTAAACATGCAAGTGTGTGCGTGCGTATGTGGCACAGGAAGGGCTCAAATCCAAATTCACCACCATCATTAAAAATATTAAAAACAAAAAACAAAAACAAACTACCTACCTTGCTGGCTACCACCAGCTGAACCATTCCAGTGGCGGAGCGGAGAATGGCCACAGCTTCCTCATGGGAGAGCCCCACCAGTAAGTGACCATTGATTACCAGCAGCTCATCTCCTAAGGACAGCCTGCCATCCCTGAGGAAATGGAGATGGGAAAAAAATCCCTTGTCAAGATATTCTGGGCTTGAGAAGGGCCATTTTCCTGGAGCTGGGGAGGGTCGCAAGAGGGACGGTTAAAATCAGGCTAAGGAAAAAGTAGAGACAGCCAGCGACAGTTTGGGTTGGGATTTTTCCTTTGGTCTGGCTGGGCCCTGATGCCCACTTAGGGAAACCCCATGATTTCACATGGTTGCCTGGCAGCAAGCAAGTTCTTAGTTCACCGCCATATCCTGCATCAACCTTAATGAAATGCTTCCCATCCAGGGGGAGACAATGATAGAGGAACTGAGACCCCAAGGTTTTTGGAAAGTCGAGTCATTCTGTTTTTAATCCTAATGCCATCCTGTCCTCACAACTGAGTTGTCAGCTGAGTCACTGAGCTGAGCACCCCAAACAAAGGTATCTTAAGCTTAACAGAAGCCTTCTCTAACCTGCTGTCCTCTCTCTTTCCAGGTGACAAGGACCTGGCCATGTTTCCTCTGTGGCTCCTGGGACCCTTCACTGCATGTGCATGTGCCCCACCCCCCAACACACATGCAGAGTTATAGGACCTTGAGGATAAAGTCTCTCAGCACCAATTCCATCCTACAGCCATGCTTCATCAGGAGGATGAATACAAAAATCAAACAGTCTGACCGGTTAACTGCTATTGCACGTGTCAGACCTGGTCTACAAATGTGTTCTGTTTCTTTATTTCCTCTAAAGTAAATTATAGCTGACTTAGAGCTTCCTTCCCACTGGGCTGGGACTGCCTGCCGTCGGGTGGGTCAAGGGTTGGGGTGGCACGCTGTGCCAGAGCATTGTGCATGTGCCTTCGGTCATGAAGGGTCAACAGTCCTGTGGGTTCCACTTGAACCTCCAGTGGTCTGGTTTTCCATGCTCCCAAAGGAGCCAGAGGTTTTTCATCTCTATTGCTAAATATGGGATAGGAAGTCTGGTGAGGGGGATGGTCCCTAAGCCTAGGGTTCCACCATCCCCTCCGAAGGCTTTCCATCAATACCCAAGGTGCTGGTGTGGGACTGTGCCTGTCCCCAATATTCCTAGATTTACCCAAATTTCTCTCCAACGTGTTGACTCTTCCCACCTTGCCTTCTTTCAGCAAATCAACCAGCTTCTCTCCATCCTTCCCTCCCTCACTGGTTTTTCTCTCAGTCGTCTAAGGCATGCATCATAATCTTTTCCATGAATTTAGGCTTTCACGAAAGACAGGAGGCACCAGAGACTTGCGACAGCCTCTGATTTCTGTCCTTCAAAAATCCCTGAATCAGAGAAATGCGAAGAACCCTTCTAGTTGCTTGGATTGGAAAGAGAAGGGGAATAGGAAGCCCACAGAGAACCTCAAGGAGGTGTGTGTGGGGGGGCCATCGAGAAAGAGAGGGATTTAGGAGTAAAAAAGAACACTGAGTTCTGACCAATGTCCCTGAATTTATTCAAGACCATCCCTACCCCCATCCCTTTTCTTATTTCCCTCTTCAATTCCATTTGTCTCATCTCCTGTTATTAACTAGAACGCCCCACATGTGAATTATATACTCCAGAAGCAGAGAGAGAGACAGGCACACAACTCCAGGCTAAGGGGGAAGAGAAAATGGTGAAACCTACTAGAAACAGCTCACATAGAAAACAGACAAGAACAGTTCTATTTAAGTTTATCTCTGGGCACAGGAATTTCCTAATTGTCAACTTTCCAAAGACATGCTAGAACCCAAGACCGAGGATTAATGGGAAAATGGCTATCTGATGGGAGTTCCTCAAAGCATACCTCATGTGGGAAATTTAGTGATGCTCTTCTGGATCAAAACTAAGGTCTTAATCCTTCCATAATGACGGCTGCCCAGATAACTGACAAGTGCAGTTATTCTTCTCTCTAGTTGTTAGCATCTTACCCTGAGTCATGAGACTAGAACTGGGACATGACACATGACCGTTTCTACCGTTGTCCTCTCCTAGTCTTCCAATCTTTTTTATACACCTACTGTATACGTGTGTATACTGTACATACCCCAGCGTGCCTTGTCGATAGTAGACGCCCTATATACACGGAAGCAGTCAGCTAGCAAAGCAAAGGCATGCTGTATATTTTGGGATAGTTACATCCTTGTAACTCCAGATGGATTTCTTTGTACATGCTCTGCCTAAGCACTGTCCTTCTTCCTACTTAAGACAGTAGTTCAGATTAAAAAACAAGTTTTGAAGTATGAATTGTTCAGGTCACAAGGAGAAAAATTCCCATTTACATTTCTCCTCTTGGCATTTACATGACACATGTATATAAGTGTGTGTTGAAACCTGACAGAACTGACACGGCACATGAACTGTGGTCGCCATTTAAAATCAATTGCTTTCCCACGTCATTAGCCACAATCTTATGGGGGTTAAGATGTCAGGAATGTGGCGTTCTGTTGCGTAGCATAGTCTCAATAGGTAACCACATATTACCAGTATCCTAAAAGTTAGGATAAGTAACAATCACTTGAAACTCAAAACAGGCTAGAAAGAAATCCAATCTCTTCTGATTCGGAGGAGCCTGTACTGTCTCCAGCAATTAGCCACTTCCTGTGCCCAGAGGTGTGTTTAATTGGAACTGCTCATGCCTGATTTTCTTCCATGCTCCAGCATCATCTTTATGAACTGCAATTACCAGGGCTTTGACCAAATGGAAGAGTCCTACACCCGGAGGAAGGGAAGGGAGAGGATAAGGTGGCAGAGAAGAAGGGAGAGTTATCTAGTCACCTGTGAGCGGCACCTCCTTCCTTCACTTGAGTGACAACGATAGCGTGAGGTGAGCGCTTTGATCCTCGGCCTCCACTAACCTGAATTCCCAGCCCATCCGATTCTTTAAGCAGCTCCATCTTCCATATCCGGCCAACTTCCTCCTTGGAAGAAAAAGTGAGCACACTATGAAGTATATGGACAGACACGTGGCATTGACCCAGGAGAGTGGAGCTGTTAGGTCAAGCCAAATAGTCATCAATTGTCAACAGGTATTGTAGATGACCACGGAAAGAAAAAGCCGTGTGTGCTGGACCAGACTCTCTAGCTGCCTGTCTAACAGAACGTTCTGTGATGATGGAAATGTTCTATATTTGTACAATCCAACATGGAGCCACTAGCCACAGGTGACTATTGAGTGCTTGAAATGTGGGTAGTGGCAACTGAGATGCTAAATGTTTTATTTCATTTAGTTTTAATTAAATTAAATAGCTACCTGTGGCGAGTGGCTATAATATTGGACAGCAAGAGTGATTATCCAATTTCCTGACCAGGATTCTGTTAAGTAAAACTTCTTCTGCCTGAAACCTGGATACCACTGTGTGTATAAACACTGGCTGTGTCTGGGTTCCATTTATTTACGCACAGCTACTGATTAATAAAGGAAGATGAAAGGAAGGCAAAGATAGGTCTTGGTGCCAGGAGACTTCAACTAATTTGAGCCCAGCTCTGACACTTAGTACTTATGAAAGTCCTTATGCCTAAGACCCTCAGTTTCCTTGCCTCTAAAGTGGGGATAATTATTAATACTTTCAGATTTGTCATTAGGATTAAATGAGATATTTATGGAAGCAGCAGTGCTTCTGACACCTAGTAGAGACATAATAAATGTTGACTGGTGACCTTATATTATTTATATAGGCACATGTATATGGTAGAACCATCATATTATAATATACCCAATGGTACTGTAACAGTGTTGCATGGTGACAAATGGTAGCTACAGTTGTGGTGAGCATAGCATAATGTGTAGTTGTCCAATCACTATGTTGTACACCTGAAACTGATGTAACATTGTGTATCAATTATACATCACTAAAAAAAACCCTATCATGTTGAATTGAATCTCAAGCTTCCTAAGACCATAAAAATGAGATCTTTGGTGGAAGAAACCAAAACAGGAAATTAATTGATGAATTTGTTATTGACTTCTTATAGACATTGGTCTGTACACTCTTTAAATACATTAAAACATGCTTCAACCCTTATAAAGATCTATTCTTTAAAAAAAACTAATCATGTCTCTAAGTCCTCTGGACTAATGGTAGCTTTTCTGCTTTGGTTAATTCTCCATTTCACTCCCTATTTTATGCCTGATGCAAAATGTTTGAGTTCCTTCAGATACTTGGGTGTTCAGAGAAACGAAAGCAAAACCTTCCAAGGTGATTTACTTTGGGGGTCTTACGTTAGGCTCACTCCTGTAAGTTCTTTTTATCTCTAGGTCTATGGGTATGCATTCCTTAACATATAAAACAAAAGCCATGTCCTTTCCTCATCCATCATGAAGGTCTAAAGGAACCATTAAGGTCCAATATGGACAAAGCCATCCTCCTCCCAGAAATAGACAACCTTCCCATTTAAGCTGCTTGCAAAAGAGAAAGAATGTGAAGTATTCAGAAAATCTGAAATACATACTGTCAGAAACTAAAATGAAACTTGCAATAGTAAAAAAACCAGATGTTAAACAGTCACTGATGCGCAGCAGTAAGAATGTCTGGGGAAATTATTAACAGACAGAGACCTGTTGGATCCTATACTTTCTCTAGTCAGCACTGCTCAGCGGGGCTCCATTGCTCTGGCAACATGCAGTGGTGCCAATGGTCTCCTTCATCTGCTGACCACAGACAAACGATGCCTGTATGGCCAAATGTAACTTCAGAAGTCACTGGCTTACCACGGTAGTTCATGAACTTGTCAACAATCCCTGTATCATCCAATCATTTCACTTTGGACTCCATGGTTTTTGGTTTGTTGCCTCTGACCTCTGGAACACCTTTATCTCTTCTCCATTCAGAAGTAACCTACTGGCCTTCAAAGTCTCTCACAGCTCCACTATTTCCTAAAAGCCATCCTTGAGAGTCAGTGCTACTGACAAGATGGCAACTTTCGACACACGAGGCCCTGTGGCCTAGTGGATAGCCCCAAAGGGAACAAATTCAGGGATGTGCTGATTAGCTGTTGTCCTGGCTTGCTCCTATGGGCCTACCCTATGGCTGCCTCCCTGGGCCTAACAAAGGAGCTGAGAAACTAGAGCATAATGGTGGCTTGACTTGTTTTTTCCATGGAAGATATGCCATGGCTACTAGGGTCTTGATGGTATGGGACAGTGCTCCTCCCTCTCCCAGTACATAAGAGCTGTGAAATCCTTTCCCCAAAGCAACAGGGACCATTATTAGAGTCCAGAACTAAGAAAATCCATTTGGCTTTAGCCCAAATTAGCAGAAACCTATTCATTCCATTACTAGCTGCACCATCATTTCCCCCCATCCTACCATCTTTTTGTTAAACAGAGCTTGTTACGTACAGTTCATAGAGGGTATGACAATACTAGATATACAGTCCTTTCTCATTTTTAACTAGCTTTTAGAAATAGAACTTGTGGCAAGAAACACGCAAAACTATGATCATGGAGAAAGAATAATGACCTAATGTATATACTCTTGACAAAAGAGCTAAAGACAATTTTCATTAAGAGCACTCACATGCCCCATTTATACCCTTGCCCAATACACACACAAATAGTTAAATGCAAAATAAAACACATATCTAATAAAAACAGCTTCAGAGGGCAGGGATGACCAATCTGTAATACGGCCCCCAACTATGCTAATCAAGAAGCAGGTCTTCTTTTCCACTTTTATCCAATAACATGAGTTTTTTCCTCCATAATTGAAAGTAGGAACTATACGGGGGGAGTTTAAAGAAGTCCATGCAAGTTTCCCAGCTCTGGAATTTCTTGATCATCTAATGAGGAGTTCAGAGGTACACAAAGGAAGGCACAAACAGGAAGAAAGAGGCAGATGTTATCATTCTCAATTGTCCAACTGTCAGTATTAAATCTAGCTGCCCACAGCTAAAAGCAGTGTTCAGTTACAAACAAAATCAGTGTCTCAAGTTTATGAGGCTAAAGCTGGCACTGGCAGAAAATCAACAGGCCGACTTAAATATAATAATATTAAGTATATTTCCAACTGCTTCCTTACAATTCCACTTGGGTATCTAATACACACCTCAGTATGGTCAAAACAAGACTCTGCCTCCCTCTCACTCCTGGCTTTCTCACCACCATCATCTACTCAAGCTAAAGAGGGTATGCAAACCAAAAGCTCACAAGTTATCTTTGATTCCTTCTTCTATTTCCTGTATCTAAACCATAAGCAAAATCTGTCGATTCTACTTGCAAAACACACCCACATCCACCTACTTCTGCTCCTCTTTGCCACCACCACTGTCAAGACCACCAGCATCTCTAGCTTGAGTTATCACACTAGCCTCCAATCTGGTCTCTCTTTTTATTTTTTGCTCCCTACAATCTCCTATTCTCCATTACACATCTAGGGGAGACTTTTTTCTTTTTTAAGATTATTTATTTAGTTTAGAGGGAGAGAGAAGGTAAGCAGGGGCAGAGGGAGAGAGAGAGAAACCTCCAGCAGACTTCCCACTGAGCATGGAGCCTGACATGGGGCTTGATCCCAGGACCCTGAGATCATGATCTGAGCCGAAATCAGGAGTTCACCGCTTAAGGCTGAGTCACCCAGGGTGAACTTTTTTTAAAAAACATACATGATGCACTCAGCTTAAACCTTCCAACAGCTCCCTACTAGACTTAGACTGAGGTCTAAATCTTTGAGATGGTTTACACAAACCTCTACATCTAGTCCCGCCCATGATCCCAAATCACCTCCCTGTGCTCTCCCCATCACTCACTGTGCTTTGGTCTCTCTGCCCCTGGAACATTCCATCACTCCTGCCTAGGACAGCTGCATGTGCTGGCTCCTCCCTGGAAATATTCTGCCCCTAGATTTTGTAGGGCTGTCCTTTCCTGACACTCAGGCTTCAGCTCAAACATTGCCTCTCTAATGAGGTCTTCACTGATACCAATTTCAGCTAACTCCCTACCGGGCCACTGCCCAGGCATCTTTCACTTTACTGCTTTATTTCATTTATAGTACCAGTTGCCACCATCTAACATTTAGATTCAGTTATCTGCTTGTTTATTGCTTGTGGCCCCTTATCTGTGATAAGTGCCATGGGACAGAACCATGTCTCTCATTTATCAGCAGGTTCTCCAGCAACTAGAACAGTGCCTAGCCCATAACAATACTGCATAAATGCCACAGAATTAACAAATATAGGATGTTTATACACGGATCTTATGGTTTTTCAGAAGTTACTGAGAGTGACATTAAGAGGCTCGCCCAGATGGGAAACCTGCATGTTTGCCAATGTTTAGCGTGTGAACATCCAATCCAGTTGTAGAGACGATTGAGTTCTGAAACAGATCCTGTCTAGACAGATGGCTCAAGCCTTTGCTTCCTTCTACATTGGCTTAAAGGGCAACGAGACTCTGTCAGCCTGTTGAGAAAAAGCCAAACCATGCAAAATTGGATGCTATGGACTTTTGTATTAATATTGTCGAAGTGCTACCCTTTCCTATAAAATGCCGATTACTGTGTGATGCTCACACATGCATCTCTTCACAGACGCAAAAAAAAAAAAAAAAAAGGATTTATTTACAAAACAGAGGTGGTACATTAAAGGGAGCTGTCTCGGCAGCATTTAAATGACCTCATCTTCTGCTGGAACCAAAAATAATATTTCACAATAGCATCTTTTCTCCAAATGTGAGAAGAAACATCATCCAACTAGAATTTTACTGCAGTAAATCGTCTGGCTCTAGTTGCAAACTTAGATCCTGAGACTGTTTGCCTATCCCTTCTTATTTAGAATGATCAGTAAGAAATAAAAAGATATGTTATCAGTGTCAGAGTTGAAGTTCCTGAGTCATCAGACCAAAACGTTCAGTTCACGGGTGAGGAGATGGAAGCTCAGAGGAAGAACATGGCAGCCCGATGTCCACGGAGCGGGGGATGGAAGAACGAGGGCTGGAACCTGGTGTCCCATCTCTCAGGCCTAGAGCTCTTGGGTGCCTTCATTAATAAACATCTACAGACCACCTGCAGGTGCAAGGCAGTGAGCCAGGACACAGAGACAAGTAAGGTCCTTGCCCTTCAAGTCTACCTGGGACACAACAAGCCACATGGTAGTTGGACTATGTGGGATTCATGCACTGATGAAGATGAGAAGCGGGCACTGCAGGAGCCCAAAGAGGAGACGCCTAAAGACGGGGCAGGTGGCAGAAGGGTCACAGAAGCCTCCTAGAGGAGTGTGTCATGGTGTTTCGTCCCCCAGAAACAGAAGAAGCTAAGCTACAAGGGGGACGGGAGGAGAACCGGGGCAGCAAGAGCAGCATCTGCAAAGGCTCCGAGGAGAGAGTGAGCATAGTCCTTTGGAAAAAATTGTGGCTGATTCAGCCCAAAGAGGAGAGGAAGAAAGCAGTGAGAGATGAAGGCAAAAAGTTAAGCAGGGACCATACAGGGAAAGGGTTCCTGTGTTTCACCAAGCTAAGGAGCTTGGGTATTACCCTGAAGATAAAGCGGACCCACCCAAAGGGCTTAAGCTGCAGTGTGTGTGAGGACGCACACACACGCTTGAGGCGCTCTCTTTAGAAAGGTCTCTCTGGTTGCTGTGGAGACAGTGGATGACGGGATGACAGTGGACAGTGGAATGGGTAGCAGAACATCAGGACTACCCATGTGGGAAATGAAAGCTGCTTGACCCAGACAGAAAGGGAGAGAGACCCCAAAGGGAGCCGGGGTTGACAGGACTTGGCGATCAACTGGACAGGGTGGAAGGAAGAGGGCAGCATTTCAGTTGACTCCAGGATGCCAACTGTCCCAATTTGCTGGGATGAAGGCATTTCCCAGGATGTGGGATTGTCAGCACAAAACCAGGGAAAGCTCTAGACAAACCAGGTGAGTAACTGCTAGTTGAATCTCAGGTTTCTGGCTTGGGCAACGTTACGGGTGGTGGAACCTGGAACACTGGAGCCAGCTTGGTGGTGCGGGAAAGTCATGCGTCAAGTTTTAGGCATGATGTGAAATACCCAAGATGGAGATATACTGCAGGCAGGTGGTAGAAGGGTTGGCGCGGGGGCGCTCAGGAGAGAGGTTGAAGGAGCAGACATGGACTGAAGAGGGACATTACCACATAGAAGGACAGAAGTTCACCCAGTGACCATGGGGGGAGGGCTTACTAGAATAGGACCATCCTCAGGCTGTTTCTGCTTGACGCAAACATCAGGGACAACCTAGGAGATGTCCTGGGTGTGACTCTCCTTCTGAGTTTCCTTCTCCTGCATATTCAGACCTGGGGCAGCCTTCCTGAGGTCTCTGCAGACCGCTTGCCCTGAACCACTCAGCCTTCCTGAGGTCTCTAGGGAGGAGGTCTGATACTGTACAGGTGAATTACATGTGTTAGGGTGAAACCACAAATGGACCCACAGACACACACACCCGCTATAAATCAATTCGCCTGGCTGGCAAATGGTAGGATTCTTTTTTTCACTATGATACGACTAAGTTGTATTTATTTTTTACCATGCTGCATTACAAAAATACACATCTGTAGTAAACAGGCTTGCAAGAACTTTCCCCTTGGATGAGTAATGGTCTTCGCTAGACAGGGAGTAAGGAACTCTGACCTCAGTTCTAAAATTGCTTATCTACGTCCTAGGAGATTATATTTTAGACAATGGGCCCAACTTTTGTAGTTTGAAAGATTAATCTGGTTGCATATGTATTATTATGTGTTGATATTTTATAGAAACATATGGTTTTTTAAAAAGAAGATATTTATTAGAGGAAACATGTTTCCTATAGTTCTGTTAAAGGGAAAGAGGATATGAAAACAAAGACTGAAGATTTATTTTTATGTAACAAATAACAGTCTATGAAAAAGAAGCATCCGACAAAAATGGTCTGAATGTTTATAAGCCTTTTCTGTAATTTATTAAGTCTTTGTAGATATATTAAATCATTAATAAAGCAGAAACGGAACAATGCTGACATGTTTAATCTCTCATTATTCAAATGCAATGGAATTTTTTTCCCCGAGGGCTTAAGAGGTAAATACCTGATTTTCGTTTTTCTGGAAATTCCATTTTAGCATGACCTTGGGCTCATCCTGGAGTAAAAATAAAAATCTGCTCAGTCCAAGAACCTACAGGACTTTCTGTGATGGTCTACTGGTCCCAATGTGGGGGCCACCTGGATGCAGGGGAAGCTGTGACGACCTACTTCTCGCCAACTGTATCAATCCTGGGTAAATGCATCAAACAATGGTGCTTCTGGGGCGGAAAAGGGTGTTAAAATATATTCATGCCTGAGAGGGTCTGTGGCCTATGCTGACTTTCTAAGATGGGAAGTATAACCCAGGGTCAATACTCAATCTACAGATTATGGCCAGTTGTGAAGAATGCAAATTCTGGCAGGTCTCTCCTTTTTATAGGCTTTAAAAAAAAAAAGTCCCAAAGTCAAAAGATCTAGTTTTTTTTTTTTTTTTTAAATCACCGTTTCATTCATATCTTCTTGGACATTTGACCTTGAGTGTAAAAACCAAGCAAAGAAACTCTGATATGTGTAGTCTTCAGATAGTCTAATCCAGAAATTCAATTTTACGTTATTGATTTAAGATGAGCAGAGAATAGTAGCCTCTTAAATTTTTTTTTTTTTTCTTTTAAAGTCGTTTCCAAATTATTTCCACTGTGTCCTAGGTCAAATGAAAGCCTGTTTGTTTGGACTGTATATGAGATTCAATCTCTTTTGGTAACTTAAACCTTCAAAATGATTAAGAGAACCAACACTTCCTAATTTATTCACTCTAGGCTTTCTGTGTATTCATAATTTAATCATTAGGAGAACAAGTCATATCCAAGTAGAGTATTACCAATAAGAAACACATTATAATCTTTTTATTGCCCCTAATTCTTTTTTGAGGGGGACCATAAAGTTTGTAGAAAATCATTGATAGAGACATTACTTTTTTCTTCTTCATTTACACATTCCATCTACAAATCATGCCTCTCTGGGTAAGGCTTTATGAAGATCACTGAGATCCTCAGATGAAGGAACATGGTCCCCTGAGAGAGGGGTCATTTTAATTCCTCTCCTCCCATTATACAGATTAGCTATGATTGCAGAAATATGCATGAAACAGACTTACTAGAAATTCTATTCACTGCCAGGTTACCATTTCAGCAGCCTTAAAAGCTGAACTTGATATTTCTTCTGTGCCCATTTTCTATCTTTCCAACTTTCTCTTTCATCCCGAAAGGGTGTCTCCTGGAGGGACTCAGGAAACCAGTCAGAAACCCTGTAGTAAGTTACTGCTTCATTAGAAACCCACAAGAGTATCTGCCAAGAGGATTCTTGGAAGGAACATACTTACCCCAAAGAAATATCACTTCAAGAGAGAATGTTGGTTATAATGAAGGAGATGATTTGAGCCTAGAAATGCGCCCATTACCATTCAGAGTACACCACATCTGCTTTGCCTTTAGGGAAGACCAACCCTGACCATCACAGCTGGATATCACAGTATCAGAGATTTCTGTGAAATTTCCAACCTTCACTGGAATTCAGCAATTTAATAATATAAACCCATAAAAATGTCACTGGTTTTGAAGTGTTAAAAAGAAAAGCAGATGCTTCTCTGCATGGTGAATATCCTTCCTGTGTAATACTGAGGCTTGAATGTTCATGCTATCAGCTGCCACCAGGAATTCTTGGCCTTGCTGTGGCAATTCCGCCGGGGATGGTAGTGATAAATAATGATGCAGTTCAAGTACTTTATCTGGGCCTCATATGACTCAAATTATACCACAGAAGGCCTGAATTTTCCACTTAGGATCACTCAACTAGCTCTTTATTTAAGTAGGATAAAATGACTTGGATTTTTGTTGTTGTTGTTGTTATTGTTATGTCCTCTGACTATTTATCATAATAAATGTGTTGGCTTCTAAATACAAGGCCATCTTAGATATATTTTCTAAGCCTTAAAAGCAACTTCAACAGGATTTCTTTTAAAATTCAGGTTCTATAATCAAACCAAAGCTTACCCGTGCCAGGCAGTCACTTGATTGGAAGTCTGTCTTCCCAGATTTTGAGAAGCGGCGTTTGTCATTGCTTGTGGGTAGAGAAGCATCTGTCTTTGGAATGCTATGCTCTGTCCCTCTGTCTGCTTCTGAACTGTCTAGATGGGATCCAGCCAGTTCCTTGAGAGATTCTGGGCCATTTTCTAGCTCAAAAGCATGACCATTTCCAAGTTCAGGGTCTGGGCCATTGTCCAGCTCAGAGATGGGGTCATTGTCCAACTCACAGCCAAGGCTGCTCTTGGGTTCTTCAGTGGTCTTCTGGATAGAAGGCCTGGAAATGACCCCAAACTTTCTTGCTCGTTTCCCCTTTTTCACAGTTTGGTCACCCAGCTCCAAGGTAGGTGTCTCTCCTGGTTCAGAGCTGTTGCTACTGTTGCCATTATAAGGAGAATGGACTTTGTGCTTGAAGCGGCGCAGCATGATCAGGTAGATAAAGCCGCCATTCCAGCACTGCTCAGCCAGGTAACTGCAACAAACACAGAGGTGCTGGTTAAAACCCTCAAAACATCCTTCTTGACCAGTGCATCGGGCTGACACATTCAGCAGCCCACACAGGACCCATGTGATGAATACCCTGCCCAAGCAATTGAGGTACTAAGCTTCCTCAAGAGACTCAATACTCCATTCTTTTAATCTACATAATTGCTGATGCTAAAAATAACCCCCAAACAAACCCAAACCCCCATGAACTAGAAATTACTACTGAAAATACCCTAGGGTAGGTAGTTAGAAATGGGTTTTTCTATTCACAGAGCCAATTCTAATATATGATTAAAAAAACAGTAATTCTCCATTTCCTCAACAATTTCTTACATCAGAATTATGCTAGCCTCCCATTCACATAGTTTTAAAATTAAGAAAAAAATTTTTAAGTGAACTCTGCCCAATGTGGGGCTTGAACTCATGACCCTGATATCAAGAGTCGCATGCTCTATGGACTGAGCCAGCCAGGCACTCCTCCATTCATATAGTTTTGCCACAATTACTCTGCAAGTCCCCAGGGTAAAGAATAGCAGAAATCGATTCAGAGAAAAGTAAGGTTTTGCTCTTAGGATCAAAATATCAACTGTACAACAAGAACCTCTGCCTCACAGCATTAAAGTGATAAAAGAGTAGAGTGGGGAGGGGTGTTGGCTGGTATCAAGATGCAACTGGTAGGGCGCCTGGGTGGCTCAGTTGGTTAAGCGACTGCCTTCGGCTCAGGTCATGATCCGGGAGTCCCGGGATCGAGTCCCGCATCGGGCTCCCTGCTCAGCAGGGAGTCTGCTTCTCCCTCTGACCCTGTTCCCTCTCGTGCTCTCTATCATTCTCTCTCAAATAAATAAATAAAATCTTTAAAAAAAAAAAAGATGCAACTGGTAAATAAGCACTGCATTAAATGAGCATCAAGTTCACTTCCTGATAATGGTTCTAGTTTGGGTTGTTCCTGGAGCACAAGGAGTGTCATTTTCAGTCTGGGTATCGCATTAAGAGGAACCCCAACATAATGAGAAACATGCAGACATAGGGTGACGGAGACAAAGAAGGCTTTTGGAAACTGTGTCAACCAGGAAAAGTGAGAGGAAAGAGGGATCTTAGCTCAACGAAGACAAGCCAGGCTTAGTTGCATTTCATGTACTGAGGAGTGCCAAACACTCAGAAGCGGGAAATAATATAAATGAGATGATGCATGTGAAGACTGACACACAATAACTGCTCCAGATCTTAAGGAATAACCATAAATAGAACATCAAAGGAGATAAGTAATTAGTGGTGTTCAGGACCATGAAAGCTTTAGCAAAGAAAACACACTTGCTCAAAGTCAGGAAACCAGGCTGGGCTAGACCCTCCACTCATGCCACCCAAGATAAGGAAACACACACCCCAGATGAACCCAGGGAAATGCTTTCACCATGGAATGTTGCCACATTCTACACATCACCCGGTCATAAGCAAAGAATGTCAACAACCAAATCCTTAATGAGCTGGACCTGCTTCCAGTCTTCATGTGCCCCCAGAGAGGGGGCCTGGGGCTTTGTTGCCTATGTCCTCAATAAGTGAAAAGCAGAGAACTTTTTCAAGTATACCAAGCTTGCTGCTCTCCCTCCAGGCCTGAAGCTCAGACCTGAGAGCTGGGGCAGTTAGTATGCAGGAAGGAGCCAGGTTATAAGGAGAGGGGACCAGCTGTGTTTGAAATGTACTAAATTCTGAGCCAAAGCCATATATCACTCATACCTAATGGTCAGGTTAATGCAACAGTGTCAGTCTCACTGAAGAAGAGAATAATTCTGAATTTTTACCATGGAGTACAGCGAACAAGAGAGACAGGTCCTCAAACAACCACCAAAGTCAGTAAAAACTTTCTTTGATCCCGGGCTATAAACCATGGTAATGAACTTACACATGAAAGCCAGGTAGATAAAGGTTACCACACAGACCTCGGGTTGTTCTGTGCAATGCAATGAGATGAACAGGTAAAGAGCAGTCCACTAGAGACTAGTAAATGAAAATCAAACTTGGTTCTCAGCACAATTTTTCCACAATGTTTAGATTTCATTTTCTTGAGTTGTGTATTTTTTTTTTCCACCCTGGAAAAATCTCTGTAAAGGTATAAAATCTTAAGAGTAGTTATTAGCCAGGTTGTAAGGGTTTCTTTGAGCAAATCACTGCTCTTAATGTAAGACATATACCAGATGTTATGAAGAACAGTGCAGGGTAGTAAAAACAGGACCAGGGAGAGAATCAGACACCCAAGTTCTCATTCTGGTTTTGGCCTAACTGTGTATAACTATGGTGATTATACTAAATTTTCATCAACCTACAAACAGAGAGATAAAATGAAGTATATCCCTATAATGGAATATTATTTAGCAACAAAAAGAATGAAGTATCTGTTCTAACTTACGTGAAGCTTGAAAACATGAGGCCAGGTGAAAGATGCCAGACCACAAAAGGCCATATGTCACTCCATTTATAGGACGTGTCCAGAATAGGCAAATCCATAGAGACAGGAAGTGGATCCATGGTTGCCAGGAGCTGGGGGGAAGGGAGAGCTGGGACTGCTAACAGGTACAGGATTTTTTGGGGGTGATGGAAATGTTGTGGAATTAGTGGTGATGGTCGCACAGCATAGTGAATATACACACTGAATTGTACACTTAAAAAGAGTGAATTTTATGTGCTGTGAATTCTGTCTCATTTAAAAAACAATAGCAAATATAATAATTCTGGCCAAGTTTTGAGTTACTTCTTTGAGTAGGTGCTCCTTAAGAACACTCTTTACAGAAGAAGAAACTGAAGCTCAGAAATACTAGCTATGTGGGCGCCTGGGTGGCTCAGTTCACAATATATGCCCCTTGTGGTGGGATACAGTGAAGCTCCCTATTTTACTTGTATCGTTTGCTTGGATACGCTGTTGCAAATAAGGCAGAACCTCACTAACTTGTAAGCTCAGTGGGTTAGGCGACTGCCTTCGGCTCGGGTCATGATCCCGGAGTCCCGGGATCAAGTCCCGCGTCGGGCTCCCTGCTCGGCGGGGAGTCTGCTTCGCCCTCTGACCCTCTTCCCTCTTGTGCTCTCTATCTCTCTCAAATAAAAAAGAAATACTAGTTATGTGCCCAGGTTCACATAACTGCCAAGTGGTCAACCCAGGCCCTCCTGCTTCCCAAACCCCACGTGCACTGTACACTTGTGGTGTTTCAGTCACCCTAGTGTCCTCATTTGTAACATGAGGGTGTTAAAATGGGTCATCTCCAAGTTGCTTTTACATTTTAATAACTGTGAATGCTAGTTTCTTGGGAAGACTTCTGGGGATTAAAAGAGCAGGCCATCCGGAAGGTACTAACCCAGTACCAAGGCCAAAACAGCACCTGGGACAACAGAAACGTTCCTTTTTTAGGTCCAAGTTGTCCTAGGTCTCCTGGGCATTTACCATCAGTCGGAAGAAGATCCTACCTGGAGAGGCAATTCTTTTACAATTGCTTTGAGGATTCTATCTTTTGCATTAAAAACTCCGAACAATTTGATGGGTTCTGTGCAGAGACCTTCTTTTCAGTGTCGAAAAGGCAGGCCCATTGACTCAGAGCATAGGATCTTGGATATTTCTACTCTCATGGAAGCTCCAAGAGCCTTGTTACTGAGATTATTTTATTCTTTCTACAGGGTCCTTGCTCAACAAAATTACAAAGCAAGAGGAGTTTATCTTCAATTTGGCACCATCTCCCCATCGTCGCCTGACTTCCTAGCAATAAATAAGGCTCTGACACCTTCAGGGAACTATATGACAGGTTATTTTATTCCTTCCTGGATACTGACCCTTCTAAGGTCATCCCGAAGACAAAGTGTAATGAATGAACTATGGATACCACAGCAACTTGGTGAGAAGACTTTTAGGCAGGGGGTAGTTTTCTTGTAGTTCTTCCAATCACCTTATCTGTAATGCCTCCACATTCCCTATCCGTCCATACCGAAATGACTTACCTAACTTTTCCAGCACTTTCCTAGCTAATTCATACTTCCAAATCTCTGTTTCTATTCAAAAGAATTCCTACCCACCATTAGACTCTAAATTTCCAAGTCAGTCTTTGAGAAAGAAGAAATGGAACACAATCCTGGTCCAGAAAAATAGGTCTCGTCTTCAACAACAGGTAAAATTAACCTTTCAGAAGCTTCTCTACCGTATAATTACTTTTTGGTTTCTCCCCAAAATTTGAAAGTGTCCTCTGGCATATGAAGTTATTAATTCAATTCAATTAAAATGTATTTGATTTTGACCATCCCAGGATAGTCCATACCCATATGGAGCATATCCAGAAATGAAATTCCAAATTCCAGCCCAGAACCCTCCCTCTGAAATGTGTTGAGGTTCCTCACTTCACTTGGTCTTTGCAAGCATCTTTTGCGACTAAATCCCTTCCCACCTCCCTTTCCCCTCAAAATGTGCTTTGAAAGAAAGAAAGAAAGAGAGAGAGAGAGAGAGAGAGAGAGAGAGAGAGAGAGAGAAAGAAAGAAAGAAAGAAAGAAAGAAAGAAAGAAAGAAAGAAAGAAAGAAAGAAAGAAAGAAAGAAAGAAAGAAAGAAAGAAAGAAAGTAAGTAAGTTAGTTTTGAGCACCTCCTCTGTTTCTTGATCGTCTGTCCTAATTCTGGAGTCTGGGCTCTCCAGAGGTGGGAGGCCTAGGAAGGGTCGGCAGGTGAGGTTGGGTGCTAGGAAAAGCTGGAGGGATAAAGTTTCCTGGAGTTTAAAGAATAAGGACAGCCAGGGAGGAGATGAGAGAGAGGCAAAGAGAGATAGGTGTTAGAAGGCCAACGACACACATTATTTACCCATGCCCCAATTCTATCAAAAGGCGGCTTGAGGTAGCTGTGCAATTTTGAAATTCTAGACTGTTTTGCCAACGTCCTCAGAGGAAACAATCTCTATGTGCCTCTGCAAATCCTCTAGGGCATCTGGCCATCAATTATTGACGCCTGGTACATAGTGTGAACCCACAGAGGGGTGTTGCCAGGCAGAACCATTGGTGTATATGTATGTGTAATTCAGAGTAATTTGGATCACCACCCCTGGGCATTGGCCTGTACCACAATGCCATGAAAACACTGTATAACTCAGACAACATAAAAGAATTCTAGAACTCAGACTTTTCTGCAAAGCAGACATTCTTACTTCATCTGAGTAAGTCCGGGCCCCAGTATAGACAATAGGAGAACAAACACTCTTGGCAAGACGTTTCTAGATGAGTTCCTATGATGGGGTATGAGGGTTACAGAATGGGACTACCTGCTAATAGCCACTCTGTCTAGCACACAGGACGGATGGAGATCAATTGTTCTTGCCCATGACTGCCTCTTGCCTTAGAAGCAAGGGGGAGGCTAAGAAGCTGTTTGTGTTCCTTTGAAAACCTGCTAAGCCTAATTAACCCAGAGGGCTGTCTGAGGTTGTAAATCTGTAGGTTCCCAGAGGAGAATGGGTTGAGAGGAAGTGTTAAATATATACAGATTAATTTCCCAGTGAAGTCTTGGCTGGGAAACGGAGGGAGGCAAGTTTGGACAGCTCTGTAGGAGCAGGTGGGAAGATGACAAACATTTCCTGGAGAACCAGATTCCCCAAGGGCAGTCTCTCTCAGGTGCTGCCTCCCAGCTACTTGATATTTCAGGCTTATTTCTCCCCAGTTCCACAACCTTCCCTGGAATGAGCCAAAATTTCTTTCGGGGACTCTGTAGGCAGAATTTTTGGGCTGTATATTGTACTGAGAAGAGTGACTGCTATCCCTGTGTGCTCATATAGACATTTCTGAAAACAAATCCACCTACTTCTTTGCTAGGACAGTGAGAGAGAAAGTCAGCCCCGATTAGGTGGAAGAAGATGGGGCTCAGGTACCAGCAAGGCTCTGAAAACAGACCGGAGTCTAGGCTTAGAGTGTAAGTGAATAGAACACCGTATTCCAACTGCTGTGTGAGGGAGGTGACTGATGCAGCCCAGTTTTGCTGATTCTCACCTCCCTCTCCAGCATCAACAGCTGGGGGTCAGCAACTCTTTCCTCTTCTCCCTCATCTGGAGTTGAGAACAGAGAATATGAATATAGGAATCCGTTCTCTTGTTACAAAATCTGTATTTAATTATTTTTTATCATACAACTTGGATTGGGAAACACAAGTTGATAGTGAAGAATAGGGTAAATATTTATTCAAGAATTTTTTCTGAACTATGATACAATATTAGCCATTCAAACCCAACCCAAATTATTAGCTACCAAAACTTGCCACCACCACATAGCTTAGCCGTAAAATTTAAATCATACCCATCTCTACACCAGGACAGAGATCCCTGTTGCCCTGAAGGGAATTGGGGCAAATATGCTGATACTCTGGCTACTGCTATTTCTATGACTAATAAACTGTCTTTCATCTTTGGTCCAAGAATCTCATGCTTTCTGCCCGCATTCATGAAACTGGCAGGCCAACTTGGTTAGCTTACTAGTAGAGTAAAATCATAGGTCTTGACATATAGCAGGAGAATACACAGGGTTTATAATTGGAACTGCTCCCCAACTTTGAACTTATAGCAGGAGCTTAATGATATATTTTTTCTTGACACCAGCGACTAAGAAATAAAAACTACGCATCTTAAACCAACCAATACTGAATCTTTAAGGCATATCAGATAGAGGTGAAATATACTAAGAAGAGTCAGAAAGAGGGTAGGTGTTCTCCCCTCTGATCTACAAACACTGATTAAATTCAGTGCATCACCTCAAAGGCAGAAGCCACATTTGTGTTCAGTAGTGTTAAGTGTACTCCCTTCCTCCTTTTCCTTACTGGAATTCCATTTCCTGCAACCCCTGGCTGTAATATCCACTTCTGTGAGGAAGCAGAGCTGGTTCTCTTTCTGTTTCCTGCTAAGAGCTTCTGGATGTAAAGGGATGGGGGTGGCGGGGACACAGCAGAAAAACACTGGATAAAAAGCAGCTAAATCATATGATTAATGGAAAAAGTTGTTTTGACTTCCTAGCAATAAGGTATCATTGATTTTCATATTTATCTTAGAAATTCACTTCTCAAACTAACAAGCATGATTTAAGTAGCCTCTACGCTAGGATGCACTACACATTTTCAACTCCAGTACAGATTAACAGCAACGAAGCAGAGCTCTGGTCCTTTCCAACATATAGCAACAGGTTTACAAGAAGTTCCAGTTTTCTTCAAAAGTTTTCATGCATCTTATTTCTGCACAAATCAATAAAAGGTTTTTTAAAGCCACCATCTACCTTGTTGAAAACAGAAACTCAGAAGCTAAATTAAGTAGAACATTCCTGATCAGTGATGAGAACGGGCCTAATAAAACATACTACAGAGATACTGGCCCTTAAAAGAGAACTTCCAGGCTTCTCTTTGCAACTGACTGCATTTCTTTATTAAATTACTGTGAGTGAATCAGGGTTTCTTATAACTATATGAGATCAACTTGCAGCCTATATAGAATCAAATCAGAACTCCAGCCTCGCAGCTTGGCTAAATCATCCTGATGATGGTCACATTTTCCCTGGGGGGGGCAGAAGGAATGCTGGGAAAGTCAGACTTGGCTGTGCATGAATGAGTCAGTCTCACCTCATGAGCGGAGTGATGAGCTCAGAAAATGTACATGGGAACTCATCACTTTTTTCTTTTATGACATAAAGCTGTTGTTTTGTTTATAAAATCACCACGTGCTCATTACAAAATCATTCATTCATTCATTCATTCAACAAATAGTTCTTGAGTACCTATTATATGCCAAGCACCGTGAGGCATTTGGGGGTACAGCGGTGAACAAAACGATGCCTGTCTTTGTGAAGCTTACTATCTAGAAGGGGGAGATTGGCAATAAACAATAGCCCTGTTAAAGCATCCAACTATATCATATGTGAGAAGGTGAGATGTGTTATGGAAAACAGAAAACACTGAACAGGATAAAGAGCATCAGGCACGCCAGGAGTTGGAAGAGCCAGGTTGTAATTTTAAATTCTGCACCTGAGGTGGCCCCACTGGGAAGAAGAACACACCGAGCAAAGACTTGTGGAAGATGAAAGAGTTGGCCGGGCCACCACCTGGGAGAAGACTGTTCCAGATAGAGGCAAGAGCCAATGCAAGAGTGGTAAACTGGAAGCTGGCCTGCTGTGTTTGAGGAATAGGAGGGTTTGGGACAAGGGGCGAGCAAGGAGGAGAGCAACAGGAGATAAGGTAACAGGGACTGGTTTAGGGAAGGCTGTATAAGCTTCTGTAAAGACTTTTGTGGGAAAGAGTTTTGAGCCACAAAGTAATGTGATATGTACTATGTTTTAAAATGATCCCCTTTGTTTCTGTGTTGAGAATAGACTGGGGTGGAGGCAAGGGTAGAAGGAGGGAGACCAGATGGAAGATCATCTTCAGAAATTCCAGCCGGAGATAAGCTCAACTTTAGAGTAGCCGTGGGGATGGTAAGAAATGGTCAGAATCATGATCAGTCAGTTTTGAAGGCAGAGTCAATAGGCTGTGCCTTTGGCTCTGACAGAGGGTGTGAGAGAGAGGGAGAGGTGGTGTATGGCATCTAAGTATTTGGCTTTAGCAACTAGAAGGGTGGAGCCGCCATCACCTGAGCTGGAAGAGCAGTCTTTTGGGCTTGGGGCTCTCTGACCTAGTCTGCATGCATAGATCCACCCTGGAGTTAAGTTCTGGACATGCTGAACTTGAGAAGATCACGTGGGCAGCTAGATATCTAAATCTGGACTTTGGAGCAGAGGACTAGTCTGGAGAGAGAAATTTGGGAGATGCAAGACTATTAATAGTATTTTGAGACCCCAGAAGATAAATTCCTTTGGGTAGATTTTCTGGGTCCAAGGTGTTTGCTGGTCAAGAGCATATTCAAGGGTTTCCTATGTAATTCTAAAATTCTAATCTTTCCTCTTGAAAGGGGGTAACAACTTAGAATCTCAGCAGTAGTGTCTTAGAGAACTGTTTGTTCCTTCATATTGTCACTTTTTAATCTTTGCCAGCCTGATAGTCAAAACCTACCTCATGTCATAATTTGCAAATCAGTGATGACTAGTGAGGTCAAAATTCTTATTAGTCATTTGCCTTCTTTGAAAATTGCTTACCTATGCTCTGTTTGTGAAGATCTTCATATTAGTATCCCCCTAGCATGGTGGCTGTCACTTACTAAGCACCATAATAAAAATGACTGGTCAATGAGAATTTCTATTAAAAAATCCTTTTTAAAAAAATGACTTTATGGAGGCACACTTTGCACGGCAAATAATTCATCCATTTCAAATGTACAATTCAGTATTTTTAGGAAATTTACCAAGTTGTGCAACCATCACCATAAATCAGTTTTAGAACATTTTCATAACCCCATTAAGATCCCTCATGCCCATTAGGGTTAATGCCCATTCTCAGCCCACCACTTTCTGTTTCTACAGGGCTGCCTCTTCTAGCCATTTCATATAAATGGAATCATATAATATGTGGTCTTTTGTTTCTTGCATCTTCAAAACAATCTCTTTTTACTAGGTTCTTAGTTACCAGTCTTTATGTCCTTCTGCATTCTCTCTGCCATTTACCCCTTAGAAAAATCTTGATTCATGCAGACATGCCCTTTTGATGATATCTCTCCCCTTTTCCTTCAGATCATACCTGATTATCCTGAGGAGATAGCCCTCATGGGACCTGTTAGCACCTCATCTATCCTGTCTCATATAGCCACCATGCCTTCCAGTTTAGGCTATGGAAACTCCTGGTAGCCTCTCCTACCTTTAAAAATTCTCATGCAACTGCACTTAAGTGGAGTACGCACTCCTTCTCATTTGGTCTCCTAGATTTTCCCCCACTGTTCCACTGTTATCATAAACCAACTCTGCTTCAAAAGGAAATCTTTCTGGGGCGCCCGGGTGGCTCAGGCAGTTGGGCATCCAACTCTTGATTTCAGCTCAGGTCACAATCTCAGGGGTATGGGACTGAGCCTGACTTCAGGCTCTGCTCGGTGGGGAGTCTGCTTGAGATTCTCTCTCTCTCTCCCTCTGCCCCTCCCCCTGCCGCTCTCTCTAAAATAATACATAAATCTTAAAAAAAAAAAAGGAAATCTTTCCTCATTAACAGTAACAAGGCAAAAGCTCCAGATACCATGCTAATGTAGTAGTATATAGTATGTATCATATGTTAATATATTCATGTTACTACACATTCACATCAGCAGCATTTCATTTTTAACTTTCTCCATGTTATTTTTGTCTAGGCCAGATTACCAGCACCAGATTATTATAAGACCCAGAGTCTTTTCTGTACTTCCTTTGCCTGGATTGGTGTTAATGAACCTTCTATAGCTCCCCTATCTCTTGCTCCCTGGCCAGCCAAAGACACTTCATATCACAGAGGTCTTTGCTAGGATGTGCCCCTGAGAGCTGAAGATGGGCCGGGTCTGAGACACACAAAATGCAGGGATGCCTTCTGCCTGTCTTGAGTTTTGCCTGATGTCCAACTTCCCAGCCTTGCTAGGTGCATTTCCTATGGCAATTCCTACACTTCCCTCTGTGTGGTGCTGCCCTTGGCCTTGCCTTGAAAGAGGCTTTGATCAATGCTCAAGGATTACTGAAGCCAGACCATGTCCTAGAGATTATGTTCAATTTGTTTTCCTGCTTCAGGGCCACCAAGCCCTGAGAAATGTGTCAAAGATGACGCAGGGACTCAGTTCCATATTGCCCTTGCCTCCATTTCCAAGTTCCTCCATGGTGAAAACCATTGAGAGCTATGAGACTTAGTAACACACATTCTCCCTTTCTTTTCCTCTTCCCTAAAACCAACCAAATCTGAGAGTTCACAACAGCCAGTCACCCACGAACTCTCACACTGCACCATTCAAATGGCAGCCACCCTCTTCCCCTTCCCCAGAGGTGATACTAAGGGGTCTACCCATCTCAGAATGGACATGATGCTACTCGTACACTCATTCAAACACTGATGAAATGTCTGGACCCTCCAGTTCCCTCCCCTTTCAAGTGGCTCCAGCTCCATCTTGAAACAATTTCCCCAGTTTGCCTCAATCCTTCCAGGGTCTGTTCCATTGGCTTGGCCAGAGCCTGCCCTCACCTCATGCCAAGGCTGGTTTCACTTATGTCAAAACAGCTTCCATCAAGATAGTGGGCTTCTTTTCCAAATTTCTTTCACTGTTTTGAAGTCAGCAGAGAAGAGATTAAGAAATTGCAAAATGAGTACCTCAATCGGTGTGTTCCAGCTAATGTCACACACTGTTCTTTTCTTGAATCTCTTCTATACAGTGTACTGAGAATTTTTTAAAGATTGATTTTCTTTTCTTCTTTTTCTTTCTTTTCCAAGGCTCTCTGGCAGGCAGAGCTGGGCTGGACAGTTCTCATAATCTACAAAGGTTCCTGTACACTGGCTTTGTAAGTTTTGCAACATTCTTCTCTAAACAAAGGATGCTCCTAAGAAGCTGGATTTGTTGGATATTTTCCCTCTTGTTCATCCATCTGAATGATCCTCTAGGATTCCTCCTGGTTTGGAAGACTTTGATTACAAGAAAGCCAGATCAACAGAACTCTGGCCTAGAGCAACAGATAAGCCAAGTCCTTACAGATATGGACAGAACAATTTAAAAATCCTGGCTTCCAATCAGTGCATTCTTCATATTGACCAATTTGAACTGTGGCATCATTGAGTATCTCTGTGGCCCTTGGTTCTTAGTTTATGTTCAGACAAGGAACATACAGAGGCATTTGTATTCGTCTACTATTTTTTAAGATAACTGCATGTTAAGCATTAAAGAAACCTTAAATTATCGGATGTATAAGCATTAATGTTGATATGAAAATGTAAAACTTGCTTTTAATGGTCTCTTTATATTAAAAGCTCCAAAAACTAACATGAGTTATAATAGACAAGGGGTGAATGCCAATATTAAGTTGTAACTACATGCTGTACTGAGTTAACTGTATGCGCACTTTAACTCATTTCAGTATAAAGCAACCCTATTAAGGTTGACATTATGTATGAGTCATGTTTTAGAGAGGAGCAAACTGAGGCTTAGAGAGAATAACTTGCCCAGGGTCACAGAGGTGGCGGGGTGGAGGTGGGATTCAAATTCCCATCTGACTGCAAACAAACCCAGCCAGTGACCTTGGGATTCACTGTGGTAAAGCCTCATCCTAATGTTGGGCATTATGACAAGGTATGGATGAAGGTAAAGGGCTACAACTTCTAACAGCCAAGAGAAACCTCTCCCCACTTCATTTTCCTGGTATGTTAACACCCAAAATACGTGCCACACCCATAAGAAAAGGCCCCTAAGGAAAACAAGAGGTATTTTCAGGCAGGCCCAGAAGGCAGGTTAGTATTTGGGAGGGGTGGGTGGTTTCCTGGGGTGTGGGTGAAGTGGCCAGCTCTCATTCCATTTCTCAGGTATGAGCTGAGACAGTCCCCAAGATTTCTGGAAACGTGGAGGCAATATTTGCTTAGATTAGCTAGAATCAGAGGATTAAGGAACCAACTTGGCCCCCAGCCCAGCCAAGGCCAAACAAAATGGCTAACACCAGCTATGCCCTCCAGTGCTGGCCTCTCCTTCAGGTGGTCTCTGGAGCTCAGTCATCGCCCTCGCTCCCCACAGTGCCCTCGCTCCAGACCAGTGCTTCTCAAGTAGAACTATGCACTGGACAACTTTCCTTTCACGAGGAACTGCCCCTCCTGATTGCAGGCAGTCTGTGCACACCTTCTGGCCTGTTGTTCTGAACTCTTGTCCCTGTGGATTCTTGTATGAGATAATGTGCTGTCAAGCAGTGATGGGCTGACACGGATTAGAATAAGGAAGAGGCAGGCAAATCTCTGGGCTGAAGTACCACTCAGATGTCCCTTCAAGTTAAGGACTTGCTGTCCAGCTGGTGAGGAGTGTGTTAGCTCTGATCTTCATCAGAGTCCGCCTCGGCTTTCAAGTCAAGGTCATACGGGGGCAGTTCCTGACCAATGGTGAGCAAGATGGTATGGGGCCAAGGACAGGGTACCTCAAGATGGGCCACTTGGGTGTGAAGATTATTTTGAATTAAAAAACAATTAAAACTCTGAAGATTCAGGAAAAGCTCTTTACCTCCCCCACAATTGCCTAAAAAGAATTTAGATAGACGACCTGCTCCCGGAAGAGAGCTATCAGCATAGATAACTACATTATACTATGAATCAGATATGGTGCACAGGGAGGAACCTAGCAAGGCCTGTTTGATCAAAGCCTCTATGTCCCATTGTTTCTGAGTGGCCCAGAAAACATTTATTTACCAAACATTCACTGTTTTTCATCTTCCTGTGAATTGCCTTCCCTACTTTTGAAATCCCAGACCGCTACCTCCTTCTGCTTAGTTCATCTATACCTCATTGTGTCTGTCTTTGGAATTTCCATGTCTGTGTGGATTCCTTGTATGCTATTAAATTTGACGTTCTCCTGTTAATCTGCCTGATGTCAATTTGATTCTTAGTCCAGCTAGAAGGACCCTTGAGACAGGATAGTCTTGCTTCCTGACAATGGGGAGATGAGGCCTGGCCATTTCTACACTCCAGGCACATTTTGCCTAGAGCTCCCTGTTGGGCTGATGGGCTTTGTCAGGTGGGCAGCATGGTGTATGGCTCCCTTGCCCAGTGCTGCTTTCTCCTGTTTCCTTTCACAGGTGTTATCCCCACAAACATTTTGCACTCTTAGCTCTAACTCAGCATCTGCTTCCTGGAGAACTCAATCTGAGCGAAAGCAATATAATGAGATTAACAAAGTATTTCCCCAAAAGGAGATGATGGGAAATAACAGTAACCAAAAAAGGTCTTTTAGGGATGGGTAGGACTCAGCTAACTGGGTATAGAAGCAGCCAGCAGAGCATTCTTGAGAAGTTAGATGAATGGAATTCACAAATATTTCCTTTAACCTGCTGGAAAAACCGAAGGGCAAAAAGCTCCTTCTGCAAAGGAGCTCCTTTGGATTAGGATTCTCTTTACTCATTACCCAAACAACTTCACCAAAATTCAGCTCAGTATCAAGTATTTGGAGCAAGATTATGCTTCGTTCATGTGTCAGCACTGCTACTTGGGCCCGTGGGCAAGACATTTAACCTCTGAGACTAACCCCTCAGTCTCACAGACCTATGGTGTCACCGGGAGGATTCGAGAGGATAAGGGACTAAGGCTGGTTTCCCGCTTGGCACGTAAGAAATGCCAATGTCAGCTCCTTTCCGTTTCAGAAATTTGCTAGGTAATCACAGGTCGACCAGTTATACTTGTCCAGTCTGAAATCCCGGACAGGGCAACTCACAGAGGAGACTGGTCAAAGCCGATTCTGTGGTCTGAGTGGAGCAAAGAGAACCACAATTAAATCAGGGAAAAGGAGTCTCTGGAAAAATCAAATTCACAGGGATAGGCAGAGAGTCAGAAATGATTCCAAAACGAAAGATTTGAAAAGGCAGGGCAAATGTGCCTTAGACACAGAGCTCTCACAGAGAGGCATTTTGAGGGTCTTATGGACCTATGTCATTCCATGGAGGATGGGTGTTCGTGTGCTGTGGGGGATCAGGCTAGCATGGGCAACCAGCAGCGACTGTGGCCAACTGCAGGCCATATTCTCTGCCAGAGAAAGATGAGACACATGTCTTTCAAAACACAGACCAAGGGTGGCCTCTTGTTTTGCTTCCATGTCCATCTGGCTAGGGTCAGCCCTCAACTCCCAGAGCAATTGCAAGCTTTCTAGCCTGACCTGAACTCTGAGGATGGTCCCAGAGGTCCTGGAACCGCTCCTGCACTCCGGGTGGAGCCTGGGAGGTTGCCCATCCCAACCAAGCTGTGAGACGAGCTGACCCCTAATATTTTATAAAATATGTGGGCTGCTCACACTGACACAAGCAACTGCCATGATGAAATCAGATGCACGTGCGTCAAGAGAGATGCTACCTCTCTCAGCATTCACTCCTTTCTGATGTACCTTTCTGACATTTGTCCCAAATATCTGGAGAACAACCCTCCTTTTTGGTTCAGCTATCTCCTTTAAAAGGGCTTCTTTCACTTTTCTGAGGCAGGGATTTCAAAAGCCCAATTGTTTTGTTTTTTTTTAAAAAGATTTTATTTATTTGACAGAGAGAGACACAGTGAGAAAGGGAACACAAGCAGGGGGAGTGGGAGAGGGAGAAGCAGGCTTCCCGCGGAGCAGGGAGCCCGATGCAGGGCTCCATCCCAGGACCCTGGGGCCATGACCTGAGCCAAAAGGCAGACGCTTAACGACTGAGCCACCCAGGTGCCCCTGCCCAGTTGTTTTTAATATTAAGGGTTTCAACATATTACAGTGTCATTAGACAGTGAACATTATGGTATTTTTTAAATGTTTAGAGAGGGTCTCTGTAGACACATGAGTTCAACTCGAGGGGAAAACACTCCCGGCATGAAGAGCCAGCTCCTCTGCTTTTGTATGAGGTGCAAACAGGTGTGGGTATTTGAATCACAAGCATGTCTTAGAATATGAGGAACTCACTTTGTTACCAAGTGTTCTCAACAGGAAATAGCTGGCAGACGGCACATACTAAACTTGGAACCCTCCAACTTAGAGCAAACGGAAAACATCCAAAAACAAAATCAGAGCCATGGGCCGCCTGGAAAAACAAACACCCCAAAAAGTTATTTCTTGAATTGCACACCAGGAAGAGTGTGATATGGAAGAATCTGGAAGCGAGAGAAACAAAAGCATTGACCAGAGGACCTTCTCGAATCTCTGGGCGGGGGGGGGGGGGGGGGGGGAGACATGAGTGTTTTCCACTGTGGCCTTGTTCCATTTAGACTCAAACATTTCTGAAAGATAAAGGGCTATCTTAACTTGTTCTGACTTCCCAAAGTGAGGAGCAAACCACACCCACTTTTCACACAGATTGGAGCTTTATGAGGACGGCTGGGTCTCAGGTCAGGGGTCAGGGCACCCAATTCACCAGATACTTAAAGAGCTCCATGGGGGCTCTGGGAAAGACCCAGGACACCATATTGTCAGAGAACACAGCAACTCTCAATAACTAGAGGATTTTTTTTTTTTGCTGTTATTAACACCTTACATCCTGAACTCTCTTTAGAGATTTCCTTCTAAAGAGACTTACTGCAGTCTTTTAAAATTTGCTTTTATGGTCTACTGAGAGCATCAACATGAGATTTGTTTACCCTCCCTTCCAACTTCCTCAAAGGATTTACATATTGGCATCACCTCTTCTCACAAGGTACTTTGGCTTTGGGCAAAAGGACGTGATCTCCTAGATGACTTAAGGGAACAAAAAGCTAAGTTTGACAAAGCAGATCTGTGGAAAATTTCAATATTGCTGTTTCTTCAAGAGCTGAAAGGAAGGATTTTTAAATTATCAAGCACAAAGCTTAGGAGGCCCAATTTCACTTGAAATAACTTCAAAACAATCAAGTAAATACATCATAAAGCCCAAAGGGGCCTCTCACAGACTCTTCCAAATGGGCTTAAGTTCCAGATCAGAGTCTACAGACCTGGTCAAAAGAAAATGTCTGGTTTTTAAAATTGAGATGTCTCAATTCTCTCTCTCCCTGGGGCAGAGGTGAGGGATAGAAGGAAAAAAAAAGAGAAAAAGCAACTGAGAGGAAGAACAAATAAGTAAAGTGAGTTTTCAGATTTTATTCTTAAATCCCAACAGGGCCAATGAATGAAGCTGTATTTAAAATGCCCTGCCTTGGATTTCAAGACAATGTGAAGACCCCTCAGACAACACCGAATCCAACCATAAGTCACTCCCCAGCTTCCACGGATGAATGTGGAGGCGGAAGAGAAAAAACACACACCTACTCCCCCAGACCCCAGCCCTCACAAGGGGAGCTCCCGTGAGGCATTCACTAGCAGACCCAGAAGGGAGTCAGTCTTGTGCCAAGGAACAGATTTTCTCTGAAAATTAAGGAGATGATATAAAGAGAATAAGGTTCAAAATTCTGAGCGCAGGCATGCTGGCTCAGTGCTGACAAAACAGTGAATAAGGCACTTGATTTCTGCCCTCACAGATTTTCACAGTCAACCTATAATTAATGTTACAAATTAATGTGTCAATTTTCTAATTAAATCTATAATTATTATAGTGTATTATGAATTATTGACATATTATTGACATAATTGACAATAACATGCTATATTAACATAACATGATTTTTTAACATATTATTGCGTTATCTTACTGTAATATTAACATTTTTATTTATACCATTATTATACTATATATTAATATATATAACATATAATATTAATATGTTATATTATTTATATTATAATAAATTATATATTATAGAAATTTTATATAATAAAATAGTAATATAAAAATTAATGCATGTTAAAATTTATTAGCTACTAGGTAAATATTTAATAATATTGATATATAAAATAATAAAGATATGAATTTATATTCTATAAATTTTAAAATATTAATTATGTGAAGAATGTTTCAATAGAAGTACAGGTTACTTCAGAATCTTCTATAAAAGGGACTGGCCTGCTTTGGGGGTGGATGTGGACAGGCAAGTTTTCCTTCAGGAAGTACTGGGGGGTCTGAGGTCCAGCAGATTAGCTAGGCTGGGAGGAGGCTGAAGCATGGAGTCTGGATTGAGGAGAGAGGAGAGAGGGTCCAGGTAGAAATTAAGACCATGTTTAAGGCCCTGTGTTGGAATGTGACTATGAATTCTAGCTCCCCCTCAAACTGGAGATGTACTAGTGGAAAGCCTCTGGGTTGAATAGTTCCCTACCCCTACCCCACCAAATTCATATCCATCTAGAACCTCAGAACGTGACATTACTCAGAAATAGGGTCTTTGCACATGTTATTACTTAGGGATCCAGAGGAGATCATAGTGGATCAGGGTGGACTCTGAATCCAATGAAGGTGTCCTTCTAAGAGACAGAAGAGAACATACAGAGACCCAGAGAAGGCAGTGATGTGTAGCTGGGAGTGGAGGTTGAAGTGATGCATCCACAAGCCAAGAAAGGCCAGGAATTTCCTGCAAAGATGGAAGCTGAGAGAGATCCACGAGGTCCTTCCTCGCTTGGAGACCCCAGAAGGAACCACCTCCGTTGACAACTTGATTTTGGACTGCTAACCTCCAGAACCATGAGAAAAGATATTTGCGCTGTTGTAAGCCATCGTATTAGAGGTACTTTTTTATGTCAGTCCTAGGAAATGAATACGGACTCCTTCTGCCCCCTTTAGCTTTTCCAAGACTTTTTGACTCTTGAACTTCTTTCACAATAGGATGAAATCTTGTAAAACCTCTAAGACCTGCTTAAAATAATTTCATCATGTTTTTCATGGTTATATAACCAAGTAATTGTAAATAAATATACTAGATATGCTATTAAAGGGCTTTAAAACCCCTTTTAATACAATCTAAAAATATCAAGATGTATTTCCCTGTTTCCCAAGTAATGCATGCTGTTCCATTTACTTCAGATTAATCTGTAAGGATAAAGACAATTTACTGACTCAAATTTAAACAATATACATCATTTCAAAATATTTAATATATATATATATTTAAAGATTTTACTTATTTATTTGACAGAGAGAGACACAGCGAGAGAGGGAACACAAGCAGGGGGAGCGGGAGAGGGAGAAGCAGGCTTCCCGCTGAGCAGGGAGCCCAATGTAGGGCTTGATCCCAGGACCCTGGGACTATGACCTAAGCCGAAGGCAGATGCTTAACAAGTGAGCCACCCAGGTGCCCCCTTAAAATACATATTTTAAAATACAGAGAAAAACTACCTATGTGATACTTGTGACATCAATAATAGGAAAAACAATACCCTGCTGCTTTAATTCATGGATCTTTAGAATTTTTGCATTTGGATTGTATAAAATGTCCTAGTTCATTTTAAAAATTATTATGTTTGGTATTTAGATGACAAGATGAGAGAGATTTCCAGCTGCAACTTGTAATCATTTCTCCTTACATAATACATTGTGGGGTGAATAGTTTTTACTCCAATAAATAGCAGCAACATTGGCTAGAGCAAGAGAGAGAAGCTATGTATGCATTTTGATCAGATGTGAATGGAACCTGAAGATCTGGTAAAGATCATCTTAGGGAGAATCATCACTGTTATATTCCTTGTTAATCTGAATCATCAGTGCCCCTATGCTCCTTGTCTTTCAAGACTTTTAAAAGGGATAGCAACAAAGATGTTACCAAGCAGGAGAAATGATTTAGGACCATACAATGGGCAAAACCACTAGGTTGGCTAGAGCTGATCATCTGGGAGATGAAGTCATCTTGGTATCTGAGTCACAAGAACACCAACTATTTTCCCATTCAGAATCTGCTCTGAGATTCTTAACCCATGTTGGAGGGAAAATGTTTAAGCAATTATTTTATGTTCTGATTTTCAGCAAGACAACTGAAGCTGACTCCATGATCACCTTTAACAATAGGACCTCAGAAACACCACCGCCAGTTCTTGGTAACTTCCCAGTCACAGGTTTGTAATGTGCGACCTCCTGCCCGAGGGTGGGGTCTTGCGGTACAGTGAGCTTCAGAGAGCTCAAACCACTGAGTGGTGATTTCGCCCTGGGTCAAAGCCAACAGGCATTAACTGCTGTCATGTCAGCTTCTCTCCTCACTAAACATGCTTCAGAAGGTATTTAAAAAGCAAACAAACCCAATAAAGATGTCAATGTGTATTATCCATGTTTCCCACAGGTTTCTAAGGGACCCTAAACTTTGGAAGGGGCTCAGTTTCTTCTGTGTCCTTTCCCCTACGACATTGGACAGGTTATCAGAACACATGTTTTACCTTGACCGAAGCTCCTTCCTTGTCTTATAGCACTAGAAATGGACTGCCATCTTGTCAGCCAAGCATGGACAGGCATGTCACCTAACAGCAGTAAAGACTTGAGTCGTTCACATAGCTCAGACCTCACCTAAAAGTTCTTGTGAAGAGAGGAGTCCCCAGTCATATCTGCTTCCAAACATGCCCACACTTCTAATGGGTGCCTTCATCCTACAGGGCTATTTTCCCTTCCTTGTCCAATAAGGTTTGGATTTGCTACTCACAGCCTTCTATGGAGGAGAGAGTGGAAGGAAAGGTCAAGAGAATTGTGTCAGGCAAAGTGCATCAGTGAGGGATAAAAGACCAATCAGAACTGCTGGGATTACACATCAGACCCTCACTACGATTATTAATACTACCTTACTTTGGTATAACTCTACATCTTACCAAAATCAGTAGTAATCATACTATCAGCATCACTGTCTGACCACTGCAAACTTGTGAGGTGGGTAAGGAAGATGTGGCTGTCACCAGTCTGTAAGTGGTAAAATTTAGGAATAAGGATGGTGGAGCTTCATGAAGCCCATCTGGACTCCTGGTCCAGAGCACCTTCCTCCTTCTGTACAGAGGGAAAGAGATGGTAAAGTTGCTGCTTTAGGAACTGGCTGGACTATGGTCAGGAAGATCTTCCAGAATTCTCCTGTGCCACAAGGAGAATGTGATGCTCCGTGGGAATGGGCTGGGTTAGACCTAGCAGTCTGTTGGATAGAATGTAGGTTTTAGAGCCTGGCAAACCTGGGTTTGAATCCAGATTCTGTCACTTGCCGGTTGTAGGACCTTGAGATGAATTATGTATTTTTTTTCCTCAGTTTCCTCATCTGAAATGGGCTGCTTTGAGAATTAAATGTTATTTAGAGATAAAGCATGACACCTACAAATGCAATACCTGAAAAGTGTTCACAATGACTACCTCCAAGCCTGCTGGGCTACATATGCAGACAAGTCAACTAAGTACACATAAAAATCCCCAATGGTGAAGGGCAACAATGAAAACCCACATGATGAAGTTGAACCTGGTGGGGAAGAGGGTCCCAGTCCCAAGGCTCTGCCCCACATCCTCAGAGAAAGTCGGCTCTCCTGCAGCCCCCACGAGCAAGCCAACTTTCTAATCTGGCATTCTAGAGTGTCACATGTGAATCTCCCTAAACTCAGAGTATGAGCTCAGCTAGAAAGACGCTTGTTTCAAAAGAGCAAGAGGACGGGGAAAATTTCCAGAGATGTCTGTCTACCACTATTGGGCTCCTTGATTCATCTCTTCCCAACCCCTCAAGAGGCGGGTCCCCTCTGAAGTTTCACAGAACACAGGTCTTAGACATCTTCCAGGGCACAGCCTCGGGCTGATTACATTCAACTTGGCATCTGATGATAACACTTCCTCAGATTGATCCCCAGTTGTTTCACCATGCTTGTCATGTTGATCAACAAGATCTTGTAAACCTTAAATCAGGTTCATGGCTCTTTTGCAACCTTTGGTCCCTGCCTCCCCCATGTTTGCCCCAGAATGTAGCATATTCCCAAGCACACTGCAAGCCAACAGCCACAATGCATTTAATAATAGAATTGAATCCTTTACCCTTGGCATTGAGAAGTAATGACGAGTGGTAGAAAACAGCATTCAGAGTATCAACAAGGCAATGATTTTCAAATCATAAGAGAATTTTACAAAAATATATTTAGACATGGAGCTACATTTTCAAAACATGAATCACTGCAAGTGAGGAAGGGGTTTAGAAATAGTAATAGCTACCAAAATTGATATGCATGTGCCATGGTCCACACACTGTGGTAAGCACATTGAGAAACGTATGCGGGCGCCTGGGTGGCTCAGTTGGTTAAGCGACTGCCTTCGGCTCAGGTCATGATCCTGGAGTCCCGGGATCGAGTCCCGCATCGGGCTCCCTGCTCAGCAGGGAGTCTGCTTCTCCCTCTGACCCTCTCCCCTCTCGTGCTCTCTATCTCTCATTCTCTCTCTCTCAAATAAATAAATAAAATCTTAAAAAAAAAAAAAAAGAGAAACGTATGCAATTTGTGAATATATTCTTGCAAAAACTCATATGGCGGAGAAGTAGAGTGAGATGTGAAATTTGCTCCTTCATAACACCCTCCAAACCATTCCTATAACTTTCAACTTTTATCTTATCCACAAGTTTAGAGTACCTTCTCCTTTATGACTTCTTGCATTTATGGTCTTACTTAGGAGGCTTCCCCGCCCTAGATAATGTTCTATTTTCTTCTAATATTTTCACAGATTTCATTTTTATGTTTAGCTTTCTACCGCATCTGGAATTTATTCATCTATTTTAAAGCAGGACTTAACTTCACAGTCTCCTGTAAAAAGTTTTAGCTAATTATTGCAATAAAATCCACGAAGCAGACTGTCATTTATCCTTCAGTTTTGAAGTGTCTCCTTTTTCATACACCAAATTTCCTGACATACGTGGACCTATTTGGGATTCCTTACTTTGTTCCACTAATCTATTTGGCAATTCCTGTGCCACACTGCTTGAATTACTATGGTTTTAAAGTATGGTTTGTTCTCTGGTGAGAAAGCCCACATCCTTCCTCACTGTTCTTATTTTTCCAAAAATTTCTTAGCTATTCACTCACTTTTCCCCCTTCCAGATGAATTCAGGCTCATCTGTTCAAGTTCCAAAATAATTCTTTTCAGATTTTGATAGAAACTGTATTTAGGTATAGATAGGAAAGGAAGGCAGCTGCATCTAGTATTCTTAAAGGACAGTCTGCAGAGCTACAGGTACAAGAACCATGACTATAGATACATAATCTGAACAACGGTTCTTTAGTTAAGGATGCAATAAGTTAAGATTGCCCCCATTAAAAAGCAAACAACAAATTCACCCTAGCCAGCCCTAGCTTTTAAAGTAAATCTCCATGCTGTGATCAGCATCCCACAAGTTTTTAATTGAGGTTATGAAATCCAAGAAGGTTTCTGTAAAAGTTATTTTTACCAAATTATAAATCAAAGGTATACAGAGGTTACGAATTCAGACGTTCCTATCACATAATTATTTCAAATCACTCTCTCCCTTCTCCATTCTAACCTTGAATTTCAGAGTGCAGTTTTTATGATATACTATATCTCCTGGCAGAGATATCTCAAAATTATTACCATAGACGTTTAGTGGAACAAGTCCAAATTTAAACTGAAAACAGCACTTTAAAAGAGATTTGTAAATGCTGGCATCTCTGTTTATATAATAATTACGATTCAATAAAAAAGTCATATTATTAAAATAGTGACAGATTTCCTTTAGAGAAGGTGAAACAGATTTTTCCTTAAAAAGAAAAAAAACAAAACAAAACAAAATCCCCAAAATTAGAAGGGTTTAAACTGGTTTCAAACTGTAATAAGAGATAGAAATAAGATCTCTATTTAAAGTAGACAAAAATCTGGTACTGATGCTTTTGGGCAAAGAAAAAGAAAACATATATAGTCTGTCTAGTCTACTTTTCTTATTTTTTTTCCACGCTTCAGGAGATATTATAAAGATAACCATCTAGCATGACTGAAGTGCAGAGATCACATGCGAGAGCAACAATTTCTCTGTTCGATAGACTGCATTTAGCGAAGAGAGAAGGGGCACCAAACCTCTCTTTCATGAGACATTACACAGACCTTGCTCTGATGTAAGGACACATTCAAGGAGTGAACAGATAAACCCACTGTGACACATCGTGATGGAAGACTACACATGGTGGAAAGGAAGGGCTACTGACAGTTGTAACAATGTGGATGAATCTCAAATGCTTGATGCTAAGTGAAAGCCTTAAATGGCTACCTGCTGCAGGATTCCATTTATGTAACATTCTGGAAAGGTGACATAATAGGGACAGTGAACATATCAGTGGTCGCCAGAAGCTGTGTGTGAGAGAGGGTTTGACCACAGGGGGGTCACTTTCTAGGGTGATGGAATGGTTCCCTCTTTTTATTTTTTATTTATTATGTTCCATTAGCCAACATTGAATGGTTCCCTCTTGACTGAGGTGGTAGTTTACATGACTCGTGTTTGTCAGAATTTGTAGACTGGTACAACTGGAAAGGTCTTCCTTTAATTTCTTATGTTAGCATAATGTCTCAGTTTTGTACTTTAAGTATATTGCATTTAATCCTTTCTTCTGGAATTGGGTAAAATTCATTATGCTAAACAGTGTAAGCAAATTCTGTCTCAATAAATGACTTAATAATAATAATAAAGAAGAGGGGCGTCTGGGTAATGCAGCCAGTTAAGTGTCTGACTTTGGCTCAGGTCATGATCTCACTGTTGTGAGATCTCACAACAGTGAGATCAAGCCCCATGTTGGGCTCCACGCTCAGCATAGATTCTGCTTGAAATTCTCTCTCCCCCTCTGCCCCTCCCCCCATTGTTCACATGCACTCTCTCTCTTAAAAAATAAAAAATAATTAAGAAGAATACTCTTGCAAACCAAACTCTGTCTTCTGATACCATCTTCTGTACATCAACAGTGTGTTAGCCATCTACTTTGTAGGAAGGATCCACTTAATATAATTAAAGTGTACAATCCTGGGTCTTCTTGCTGGTATGTGCGCTTCATTTTTCCAGTATCTAGAACTCACCTTCTCAGTCTTTCCCCAGAGCAATGTGGAATTTCCCTCAAGTGAATGAGGTTAACTGTATTAAATGCTGGAGCCAGGATGGTGGTCCTAGGCTCCTGGGTCAGAATCTGATCCTGTGGGATATTTTAAACAAGTCCCACATAGCTTCAATCCAAACATACGGGTTTTCATGGACAGTCAACTTAATCTCATAACAGAACCAACTAAAGACATTTCAATATTTGCATTAAGAGAAGTATACTGTCCACATCAAAGGAGGCAATAATCCTTTTCTGATAAGATTGCACATAGAGAGTTTGGTTCAGTACAGGCATGAGAAAATGGCAATCCTGTCTTATGATGAGCAACTGAAGAGACTAAGGATGCTTACCCTGAAGAAGATAATTGGGGGGGGGCGCTGTAGGAGGGATATAATGGTTTTACACACAAGTATATGAATGGTTATATGAGGAAAGGCGTAGACCACTTCAAGGTGTCACAGCTTATAGGATTAGTACCCATAAGAAAAAGATAAAGGATGAAAGATATTTGGCTTTAAAATACAACAATGTTTTAAACACCTAGGACAATCCCATGAAGGAGTGGCTGTCTTTGGAGGCAGGGAAGCTGCAGGCAGGGTTTTGGATTTGATGGTAAGCTGGGTGAAAGGGCTTCCATGAAGAGAGGTGACCAGCAATAAGCCAATCACACGGAGCTTGGTGGTTTACCAGCTATGCCAATGCCCGAGAGAGACTGGGGCATCTGGGAAAGGCAGTGAAGGAGGAGACGAAAGGCAGGGAAAGGAAAAGAGGTGGACACATGGAAAGGAGATGGTGAAGGAGGAGACAAACCCTCTAGCTCATTTTGCCTGCATGGTCAGGGGGCTGTCTGTCATTTGATCAGCCTCTGAATTTGGAGAGGCTCCCATGACATGAGGGATGGTGGGGACATCCTGTCTTCACTCCCAGGAACCAGCCCACAGGCACATGACTTAGATCTGGCTCACTGGAGGCTCTTGTCTGGCACTCCAGATCATGAGGAGGTGATGCTAGGACACAGGGACAGATAAAGGCTAGTCACAGGAGTCTACTAATCATAGTGGTGGCAGTGGTGGTACCCTAAGCAGACTGTTCCTGTGCCATGACCTTGGGTGTGTTCTTGGCCACTCGGTTCTTGCCCATTCTCTTGAGCCCAGATCTCAACACTTCTGTCGGCATCTGTAAGCTACCCAACATTCTGTCTCTAAATTTCTTTTCTGCGTAAATGAGCCACAATTGGTTTCTATTACTTGCAACCTCAAAACTCCATTAGGATCACGCAAATTGGGGAAGGGGGTACTTTTTTTTTTTTAAAGATTTTATTTGTCAGAGAGAGAGAGAGCACAAGCAGGGGGAACAGCAGGCAGAGGGAGAAGCAGGCTCCCCACTGAGCAGGAAGCCCGATACGGAACTCGATCCCAGGACCCTGAGAGATCATGATCTGAGCTGAAGGCAGATGCTTAACTGACTGAGCCACCCAGGCGTCCTGGGAAAAGGGGTACTTAAGAGCTATTCTACATTACCCTTATGTCATATATGAGAATGAAATTCTTTAAAAATCACATGGCTGGGGTGCCTGGGTGGCTCAGTTGGTTAAGCGACTGCCTTCGGCTCAGGTCATGATCCTGGAGTCCCGGGATCGAGTCCCGTATCAGGCTCCCTGCTCAGCAGGGAGTCTGCTTCTCCCTCTGACCCTCCCCCCTCTCATGTGCTCTATTCTCTCTCTCAAATAAATAAATAAAATCTTTAAAAAAAAATCACATGGCTGGCTCCTATTATTGGTTGCATTTGGAGAACTTAAAAAAAAAAAATCAGGATCTCTACCTTTACCACTACTCCTAATTTCTTCCAAGGTTCTGAAATACTACATCAGGGCTAGGGGGTTGGTTGAGTAGAAGCCAGCACATTTCTTCTCCCTAAAGTTTTCCAGGTAATTCTAATGCCTATTCTCAGGAGTCTGGCATTTGGGTTTCTAAGCAAATGAAAGTAAGCTGAACCATTAAACAATTTGTCTGGTTTACTAAAGTCTTTTCAATCTCCTCTGTTTCAGGCCAAATCTGACCAACCTATAAGCGTCAACAGGGTGAGTCTCAACTCCCACTCCTTTTGTTAGCACATAACTTCTCCCACAAACACCTGCTTCACCCCCCAGCCTCTACTCTGGACTGTCACCCTCTGGGAGGGCACTTCCCATTCTCTCTGCCTACACAGATCCTAGTTATGCATCAAGGACCATCTGAGAATGGCTTCTTTCATGCACTCTTTTCCATCCATTCCAACCTAGGATTTTTGTATAAATGTATAAATGAAGTTGTATAATTTCAGAGTTGGAAGTGTCCTCTAGTAAGTACATGCCATCTATGTCATGTCATTAACTCACATATTCCTTTCTTAGAATTAATTTTTTACATTTTATTTCAATTTTCATTGCCTTTATACCTTATCTCTCCAAGTCCTTAAGTTTTCTTAAAGCAACTCTATGGAGACATCGCTGGTGCTTAATATCACTAAGGTTACATTACCACACACGGAGTTCCCTCATTCCCAAGCAGTGTTATTTCCTGGGCAGAAAAGTAAAGTTTAATCCATTCTAGAGATCTCTCTCTGTTGGAAGAGTTGCAGACATTTTTACAGATACTAAAATCTGTCCGGTTCTTAATCTAGTCTGGAACACAAGGTCAAAAACCCTGCCATTCTCAAAATGACAAATCTTGAAGCATTTCCACCACCCAGCACAGCAGGAGGGGCATGAAAGACAGTCCCTGCCTTTAAGCAGACAGAAAAACATCCTGTGACTTACATGTACCGACTTGCTTCCCCAAACAATTCCTGGCTCTTGAGTACAGCTGGAAAGTGGCCTTTGAAGGGCAGAGGGTAGGGTGTGAAATGATTCACTAATGGGCCATTAGAGCAACTTTAATCAGATATTCAGAAGTGATAGATTTCTATGGGAATCCTGATTCTCCACCCTCCCCCGCCACCCCCGCACCCCCCACCCCACCCCAGCCAAAGTAAGCCTTTCACTGGGTTATAATAGAATAAAGTTATTTATTCTACCCGCAGTGATTCTATCTGGAGCCACTCAGCAGAAATGTAGCATCTTTGGTCAGCGGGGGGCGGCGGCGGTGGCGGCGGTGGCGAGGGGGGCGGCGGGTAGATAATATAATATTTGTGATGATGAGACCACCTTAAGATTATATAATGCTTTGTACTTTTTTCCCCCAAAGCCCTTCACATACATTGTTTTGTTTGATTTGCACAAGTTTATAAAAGAGATAGTGCAGACAGAATCATCCTCATTTTACAGATGGGGAATTTGAGGCATTGGAGGTTGAAGAGATCTAATGAAGAGATGGTGCCCCCTGGGCATTCTGGGGGCCTCAATCTGTCAGCTGTGGAAGCATCAGGGTGGCTGATGTCACTGACATTTTAGTACTAGAGCTGGGGGACAATATTTGGGTGAAATGTGGTCTGGGACCTCGCACGTATGGGCATTAGATTATTGTTGCTCTGTAGAGACACCCCAGAAATAAGGCCCCTGGGGCTTAGCATAAGTGGCTCTAGTCAAGGAGCAGAGAGTCTGTATTGGGCGTGGTCTACATACATTAACCCAGATGGCATCCCTCCCCCGCCCCCCCCTCCCCGATTCCGGGCAGCCAGTTCATCCACAAAGCCTCAGCTTTCTCATCCATAAAATGAGGGCTCTGGGTCTGGGACAACAGGTCTATGGCAGTGGTTTCAAGCTTGGCTGATTCTAAGAATAATCTGGGGTGCCTTTTATCCAAAGAAGAAAAAAAGAGATTGCTTTGTAAGACAACACACATTGATTACATACAAGATTTAAGCAAAAAGGAGAAGTATACATAAGAAATAAAAGAGATCTCCAATCACCATCATCCATTGCTGACGGCGGCTGTGACACACAAACATTTTGAAACAGGTGGCTACCATTTGAGGGATTCCTCTTCTCCTGCAGAATGTTTCACAAGTACAACTCTGGACCCTCACTCGGAATGGAGATCGGGGCTCAGCAGTCTGTATGTTATAAAATGCCTCTTGTGATGCAGCCAGATTCGTGGGCTGGCTTTTGGAAACCAGGGCACTGATGGTAAATAGGGAGTCTTCTTGCCGAGATTGGTATACAACAACACGTTTTTCAGGGATCAGTCTCCTGGTCATGAGGTGTCATCTGTGTTTCCTCAAGGCTGGGATCACCACTCTTGGGGCTACAGGGAATTGGTCCGAAAGTAGAAATAGTAAGAAAGAGTTAAAAGAAAAAAAGGGAAGAGAGTAGAAATAGTTAAGAGTCACCTTGTAATGGCGGCGCATGTGCGCCGTCCCATCTGCTACATCCACACACGCACACCCTTGCTCAGAGATGACCCAAGAATGGGGTGGGTGAAACAAGCCAGTCCTGGGGGGCAGAGGTGTTCTCAGGCAGGCAGGGCCCGGAAACATGGAAGCTGAAGCCGAACAGCTGATGGGTCACCACACCGGAACCGGGGGAGGGAAGGAGTAGACTTAAGGGAAGCTAGTCAAGGGGAGTCCCAAAGCTGAGGGTATCTTGGTGTGATTATTCAGCTTTCCTCATGAGAGAGAACACTGAATCTAGGTCCCTGGAATATTCCTTAAGACTTATTCCATACGAAGTCCTCAGGTTCAATGACCTCTCTCCTGGGAAGGTAGGGCTAGACAGCAGGGACAAATGGCAAAGATGGCAGCACCATATTTGGTGGCCGCGAGGCTCCTTTCTTCACTAGGAGTTAATAGACTGGGTTTTGGATGCCAGCCTCCTGGAAGTTTGATTAGCATTAATCAGTCTCCAGGCAGCTGATAACCTCTGGTATATGGACAAAATTGGATTTCCAGGCCTCCGTGGCCACTCTGGGAAGCCACCAGCAGGCTACATGACATACGTGGTTTGACCAAGGTCAGCAGCACCTTTAGGAAAGAGCAGGTGAGGCCTGGGGGCCCTGGGTTATTCAAGAAAATTGCTTGGGCCACGGAGGCTCAGTGATCTTTTTTCCCCTTCATACTCTGCCAAAGAACCTCTCCCTAATTTGCAAACATCTATGGAAATCTTACAAAGATACACGACTTGCATCATCTAATTGCACATGTAATAAATCACCCTTGGGGAAAGAAGAAGACCATCCACAGTGCTCCTCAGTGCAGAGTATAAGGTCACACACACCAGCCCCAAGAGCTCAGGAAACGGCCCCTCACAGGGCAGCAGCTTCCCAGATATGGCATTTCCATGACAGAGACACGTGGGAGACACGCATCTGCTACTGTGCCCTTTACCTTGGCGGCCTCTCCCAGGCTGAGCCTCCACCAAGTTCACTCACCAGCCTGGCAGCTACTCTGGGTTCCCAGAGACTGAATGTAGGAGAAGTTTGTCTTTTTCTCTCCTGGGACATCTCTTCCCACAACCAAGTGTTACAATAGTTAAGCTGTTACCTATAACTAAGATTGATTAAAATGATTAGAAGCGAGTTTGGAAAACATAGGCCTTAAGTGGATTATTGTAGGCTACAGCCTGGCTACTCTGAATTCACTAGAAATGCAGAAGAAACATTAGGCTCCACCCCGACTCACTGCACAAGAATCTGCATTTTATCCCCAAGTGATTCATAGGTTGGAACACACCCTACTGTTCGGGGTTAATATTTTTCTCCTGGTAAATGAAGATCTAAATATTAAATGGTAGGTTTTAGGAGAGGCAAGCCGACTTGGCTTGCTTTCTTTCCTTCACCATGGACCTCTCTGGCTGTCTGGTAAAATCTCATAATAGTATCTTTAAATGCATAAAATATCTAGGACTACAAAGAAAACCAATTATGTTGAAATAGAATACCCTAAATGTTTTTAAATGTATACCATTCTTTATTTTTTATATATTTTTTAAAAGATTTTATTTATTTATTTGAGAGAGAAAGAGACAGAGTGCACGAGTGGTGGGCAGAGAGAGAGAGGGAGAAGCAGACTCCCCACTGAGGGCAAAGCCCGATGCGGGGCTCGATCCCAGGACCCTGAGATCACTGCCTGAGCCGAAGGCAGACGCTTAAGACCAGTTGAACCACCCAGGTGTCCCTGTGCTTCTTTATTAACACATTAAATAAGAAGATCTAGCAACAGGTTTATTAACTGATGTATTTGCAAAGATGCAATGTTGGAAGATATCTGCTACAAATATGCACCATTTCTACTGGTCCCAGGCATGGGGACCGCTAATACTACTGTGCTTTGTTCCACACATCCATTACTAAAGGAAAGACGAAATTTGAACAATAGTGACAACAAACATTAGATTTTCCTCCCTTCCAGGTTCACAGTCCCACTGAAATCTATTACTAGAGTCTAGGTTAAGAGTAAGAGATGCTTAGGGATCTTATGCAAAAGGAGGTAGAAAGTTGTCCCCCATATCTGTCTGTCTGTCTGTCTGATCTTAGTTTGAGCAAAGCTGGTCAAATCACTTCCTTCTCTGATAGTGATTGCATTTGCCTTTTTGGCTTCTGTCCGCTGGCTTTGATGTGAGTTCCGACCACAGAGACGAGCACTTAGATGTTTAAGGAGTACTTTTGATCGAATCCTTTAGGTTGGGGTCCCAAATATTTCTGAAACAGACATGCCAGGCTATGTTCGGAATACCATCACACAGAGTAACTAAAATAATCCCATTTTGTAGGAAGCTGCCTTCTCCATCTGCATAGGTACTTCCATACAAATGCGGATTTAATATAAATTACTGACTCAGAGTTCTGAAACATTCTCCCTGCTCTGTCAGAGGGCCTGGGGCAGGCTCCCTGTCTCTTGGACTGGAAGCAAGGCACCTTTTCAGGGTGGTTTTCTTGCCAAGAATAAGCAACACTTTCCACAGCCATGTCAAGGGTGGTTCTCAAAACAAGATCCATTTTCAGAAAAAGCCAAAATCGATTTGTCTCTGAATTTCAAAATTGTACATCCAAGGCATCTACACTGATCTGCAGGCCATTTCCGCCTCACACTAACCAAAGTGTCATGAAAGCAAAATGGAACTGAGCACATCAGCCTCGGGGAATTCATCTGACACTCGGTTTGAACTCTTGCAGAAGTCGCTACCACACAATGAGGCATTTCTCTAACAAACTCAAATCATGAGAGCATGTTTCAGCCACATGTTTACAAAAGGAAGAAAGACCTACAGACTTGAGCCACAGTCTTCCATTAAGATTCTTGCTCAAAAATAGCCATGCCTCCAGGTCCACTTGAGTGTCATGCATTAATTTCTGCTCACAGCCCTTCTCCCTAACATACACACACACGCTGGTCACTCACACTTAGCTTTTCTCCAGCTAGGTTTACTCATCTGAAAAAGAGTGCAAAACCTTCCATTTGAACCCCCCATGATGAATGAGTTGCGGGACTTCTATCTAGTTCCGCACCTGTCCTGGTTCAGGGGCAGGTAATCTAGGATATGGTTCTAAGAAAGAAAATAGTCTGAAAGCAGAGGAAACCTTGCAGATTTTGAGGGCCAACCTGCCGACAGGAGTCTATCATAGTAAATTGGATCACTGTGAAACTGCTTTTAAAATTCAGCACTGTATTATTTACGGTCCTTGGGCCTAGAAAGGTTGACTCTTTGGAGGGTTTGAGATCTTAGCTCTGAGATCGCTCCGGTTTTAGAGTAATCCAGATGTTGCTGCGGGAGTCGATGAAGAACCCACGGTAAAAAGACTAAAGTGGACAGCAGATTCTCTCTCCACCCAGAAATCCCAATGGCAACAAATGTAATTAATTAGAGCCACCAGAATGCTGTAGAGATGATTCATGTTTCTCCTAGTGAAAGTTTGAAATAACTGACTCTACACACTTTTGAGATGAAGTGTTGAATTTCTGTTACCATAAGGCCTTAAGAATGCCTAACTAGTTAGAGACATGAGAATGTCTAATGCCTCAGCATTATGAAAACAGTAGGATTCCCACCACACAACGTTTGGTTGGGCCAGTGGGACCTCCATAAAATCCTCACCCACCAAGATGCCCCCAGGTACATATTCAGCTCCAGCATTCCGTCCTCCAACATTCTTTGACTGACTTGAGGGAGAAACTGAAGTCAAGCAAGTTCTAGCCTGTAAAAAGGATTGTACAAAGGACTTAGCTTTGCAAACCCAAACTGTACCCTTCCTTTCTGCCACTTTCTCCCCTGCAGCGCTTAGAGGTAATTGTCTTGTTTCCCCTCCAGGTCTTTGTTGCTCTCCTGCCAAAACTGTCTTGCCTCTGTTACTATCAAATACCTGTGAGGTTTTCCAAAGCCCACAGCTTACTGCCAACATTCAGCCCTCTACCCCACAGGCAGACGCCTGGGAACTTTAGGCAAAGTGTTGTAAGGTGAAGACTAAGGTGGGATTTGGCAAGTAGAAGGCGAAGGCATGGTTCCTTGGAAGACAGACCCTCCAGTGGCTGATGGAACCAGCCCGCAGGAGAAAAGAACACTTTAGCTAAAGAAGCAGAAACAAGAGCAAAAGGTGTGGGTACAGGGTTGCTCTTCCATCAAGAACACCGTGATGAATCCAGAGATTCATGCTATTTAAATGAAAGTCAACTACGGTGACTTTGAATTCCCTCCCACTTCCCCCTGGCTTGGGCACTTCTGTTTGTGTCTTGATTCGGGCGGGAATTCTAAATTGTTCACTGCAAGAGTACTTTTTTTTTTGGAGGGGGAGGGAGGAGAGCCTGTAAGAATGTTCAAGCTTCTGTTAAAAGGGCAAGGCTTGGGAAGATATAATGTAGAAACAGAAGGCCATCTATCTACCCTTTAAGGGAGAAACCTGCAAATGTTCTTTGCACCCACCCCCCAAGTCTGAGGAGTCCCACTGAAACAGAGGCCTTTTAACCGAACTGATTCTCAAGGGCCACCTGGTCATTCCTCAGACTTGCCCTACTTTGCCAATTTCCAGCTTGGTTTCCATCTTCTAATTTGGGAAGAAGACTAGAGTGGAAATTAGAAAGGCAAAGAAGATAGTCCAAGTGTATCTTGCTTTAAGTATACCTGATAGCCTCCGAACCTCAAAGTTACCAAAAGTATAAAATAATGCTTCTCTTTTACCAAAGGAATCACTTTGGGTCCTTCTTCTTCTTTTAAATTTAATTTTATTAAGTTATGTTAATCACCATACATTATTACATCATTAGTTTTTGATGTAGTGTTCCATGATGCATTGTTTGCGTGTATCACCCAGTGCTCCATTCAATACGTGCCCTCTTTAATACCCAACACCAGGCTAACCCATTCCCTCACCTCCATCCCCTCTAGAACCTTCAGTTTGTTTCTCAGAGTCCATAGTTTCTCATGGTTCATCTCCTCCTCCGATATCCCCCGCCTTCATTTTTCCCTTCCTACTATCTTTTTTTTTTTTTTAACATATCATATATTATTTGTTTCAGAGGTACAGGTCTGTGATTCAACTTTGGGTCCTTCTAAGTGCCAAGTTCCTCTGGTGCATGTAAAATATAGGTATATTGCTTCTTCAGGAAGGGATCATAAAAAGGGAGGTGGATCTAGAGCCCAGGTCAATTGCTGCCAGGGCTCAACTCATTCATTGCACAGGGACCTTGTATCTAAGTTGAGACTGTGAGCTCACCCTGTGCCCTACTGAGGCCATCTGTGGAATGCAGTGTAGTGTGGCTGCATGCCCACACACGCTTAGATTTAACAAACCATGGCAACCTAAGGTAGTGGGCCACCAGGGATAGCAAAGCCATCAGAAGATGTCCTAGTAGGGCACACTCAGCATCCTCCTCTGCTAAGCAGAGCAGGTGTCTTGTCAATGGAAGAGGGATGCTGCCCTCTTATTCCCTGGCCACTGAGGAAACAGTAGAGTTCCAGTCAGGACATCCAAGGTGAGAAGGATGTTGTGCTCCTGGCCCTCACTGCAGGACATGTCTAGAAAGGATGTTTGGAGTTGAGAGGTTGCATTGCCTACAGAAGTTCTTAAGAGGGACACAGCCTGATCACAAGTCTCCCTTTCTAACTCCAAATCATAACTTCTATTTGGTTGGCCATTCCTCTCTTCTAGATTTTCATACTTTTGCACACATACACACATATTTAGCTCCATCTTTTATCCTATTCACCATCAGAAAAAAGCTGATGAGCAGAGGTCAGATTCCGGCCCTATTCAGAGAACCAAAGGGAGGGGGCAGACGCTCCAGCTTTGAGCTGACACACTTGCCCTCCCAATATTCTACAAACAAGTTGGCTAATTAAGTGCTGCTCGTGGCTTATCCTCCAGTTTAGCTCATGATCAGATTTTTTTTAAAAGATTTTATTTATTTATTCATTTGAGAGAGTGAGAATGAGAGAGAGAAAGAGAGCACATAAGAGGGGGGAGGGTCAGAGGGAGAAGCAGACTCCCCGCTGAGCAGAGAGCCTGATGCGGGACTCAATCCCAGGACTCCAGGATTATGATCTGAGCTGAAGGCAGTCGCTTAACCAACTGAGCCACCCAGGTGCCCCATCTCATGATCAGATTTTGACTGCCTGGTTGTTTCTGTATCCTTATGCCAGCTTGGTCACATGGCTCAGAAATAAAAAGGTCCCTCACGCTACTTTGAGATACCAGGTAGTTCTACTAGAGCTCTTAGATACATACCACACCAACTCATGTAGAGGAAGAGGTTACTCACCCTCTAATCATGGCCTGCTGGGAACCCAAAGCTGACCCTTCACCCCAGAGCCTGCCCCATTAAATCAGGCCACACAGCACCACACCCTCTTGGGCAAGCTTAATAAATTCCCTCACGTGCTGTGATTCCTAACTGCTCCTTGCTTGGGGAGTCCAGGCCTCAGTCTGCTCGGCTTCTAGTCGAGTTTCAGCAGTTACGCAAATCAGGTTTCTGACTATGTCTGAAAAATTCCAGCACATACAGGAATAGCAGGTTGCTTAATCTCTACATTCAGAGCCAAACTCCTTTCTAAATACAGTCAAAGGTGCTGCCTCACTCACATGGTAGATTAAACGACCCACCCTTGTCAGCTCTGACAAGTCGACTTGTCAAGTGCATTGCCGCCATCTTGTTTTCCAGCCCGGAACTCCCATAGGACACCAGACTATACATATTTTCATACTTCCTCACTTGTTTTCATCTGTCAAACTGGGCCCCACCCCCATTCTTCTCCACGGACAGCATCCAGTTTCTAAATACAGGATGCTAGATGGCTGAAGTGTCTTGGAGAAAAAAAGGAATTAATACTGGCTGTTTTGTTTTTCTTCTTAAACTATAATCTCCTTGTGAGAAGCATTTCTGTGTTTCTGCAGTGGACAATGAGCTACTTACAGAAGTCTGCTCCACATCCAGGCCTGCAGTTTTGACACAAGTTAAACATGAGCAAGGTCACCAGATTTTCCTCTTCCCTTATTGGAAATGACATTAACAATGAAATACTGTGCTGGGTGGAGGAGAACTGCATGTTCAGGGGAAAGGCTGGTGGACCTAGAGTAGGCCTTCTTAGAGAGCAATAAAGGAACACTGTTCTGGATATGAGAAAATATGACATTCACTTAACTCACTATCTTTTTCATTACAGAAAACATCTTTTTTTTTTTTTTTTTTCCAGAGTGGCAATACCAAACAACTCGGATTGTAGAATTCTGGCCAGCATTTTGTCCACAAAAGAGAAACAAGAAGTGAATCATTTTTGTGTAAGTTAGTGGGGTGTTATGTTCCCCATCAGGTTCTTCCAGTGGGGGGCACCATCAACATGTGGTGGGTCTGTCTCATGGATGGCTTCACCAGCGGGTTCACCAACAAGGGGACAGGGGCAAAATTCAGCCGTATTGCACAGTTCATCTGACATTTCTTTCCCGTTGATTGGACCCTGCAGAAAATCTTCCAACTTCCCTGTTCCTGATCCACCCCTTTTAAGGTAATAATACCATTTAACAGACTGACAAATGAAAATCAGTCTCCAAAACCACAGCTCATTGAAGCTGTGGAGAACTTCCATTGGTCATTCTGGTCATGAATGATGTTAAAAATCAGAGGTCAGCAACTATTTTCTCTAAGAGGTCCCAGAGAAAATATTTTAGGCTTTGCAGGTGGTATCTGTCTCTGTCCTATATTCTTTGTTGGTCTCTTCAACCCTTTAAAATGTAAAATACATATTTAGCTCCTGAGCCCCACAAAAACAGGCTGAGACAGGCTGGATTTGGTCCACAGGCCACAGTTGGCTGACCTCTGACTGCTTCCAGAACGGACCCTGAAAAGGAGTTCCCCAGCTCATCTTAATTCACTGCAAAAGCACCTGGGACAGGCGCGTAAAGGAGACAAAGGGGCCCCACCCAACTGCTGGAGAGCAGGCCAGAAAGAACAAGAGTTGGGGGTGGTGGGGAACAGGAGAGGCTGTGTCATACCCCCCCCCCCACAACCTCTGTGGGTGTCGCTGTGGAAGGCAGAGAAGTCAGAGGGAAAAATAAACCAGCGATAAGGTATGGGCTTGCCTTGACTAAGCACAGCCATCTCCCAGCCCTCCAGGCCTAAAATGCAAAGCCGGAAGATTTGGCCCCCGCACGAGGACGAAGCCAGCCAGTAGTTGAAGTAGCTCTCACATCTGCCTCCCCCAACACACCCCTGTGGCTAACAGAGCATTCTCAAAAGCTCAACTCAAAGAGCGCCAGTACTCAGGCTGGACTATTCGACCAAAATACTAAATGCTGGATCTAATTCTGGTGCTCCTGTCACTCTTACACCCACACCATTTCCGACCTCCCCCAGGTCAGCTCAATTCCACTACTCTGACCACTTCACTGGGGGGGGGGGGTGGGGTGGGGTGGGGGTGGGAATCCATGTCAAATTAAGAAGCAAGGCCTGGCAATGGTTTAGAAACCCAGGCTTGAGATGGTCTTTATTCTGTTCTGCTCCTCTCTCGAGAGACCCAACAATGGAAAGGATGCTCTGAGATGCAGCTACAACGGGAACCACAGATCAGTCTCTAAATTATCCGTGCGTGTGGCTGTGACCCCTGGCCCTCCCCATTTATTTTCTACTTCTGAGTGTGAAGATGTCACCATGACAGTTTCCAACCCTCACCCCTCCCCTTCCCCCACCCATGACAAATACTCACGATCCACACTTCACTTTCCAATTCCCTGACTTAAAAGTTGAGCAGAGAAAGCCTGCCTTAATGGAGAAAACATTAGTGCATTCAGGCTTCACTCTGGATCCCAGTCAATTTCTGGATATTTCACAGCTGTTATACATCTACCTCCTTTCTTACAAAAGCCCGCAAAAATTAGCAAGCACCTTGTTGGCGCTGAAGTATGAAAATACAGCAATGGTCAAGCCTGAAAATCAGTTTCTGGTGGGCTGTCTTCAAAGTATGTGTTCTAAAACAGTGCCTGCAATTCATTTATCATCTGCCGGTTTTAAAATCAGTTTTAACTAACTGCTGTGTGATTTTGTGTGATTTTAAAACAACCCCCAGAATGTAACAAGCATTTGGTCATCAAACGAGTAACTGAGAAAAACTCTCGCTTGGGCAGATATCAGCACAATTCAGGCGAGGTCTGTTTCTTATATCAGTATTATCTACTCATTTCTCATATGCTTTAAAAAAAAAAAAAAAGCAAAAACAAAAACCACAGAAGTTGTGTTCAGAGAGAAGATCCGATTCTCTCCCCTGTTCAGGTCCCCCCTCCTACCTGCTTCTGAGCTGATCCCGCGAGCACGCTCCACTATGCTTCACAGCCGCTTGCCCAGAACAGGCTCCAAAGTTTGTTGTGCTTCATTTCCCTTCTTCATTCAGTTCTTTAAAGTCCTAGGCTATTAGCTATCAACAAAAATGTGAGCCATGCCAGTGCGTGCTCCGGCTTCCTGCCCGCTCCCCATGCCCTACTGAGCTTAGAAGCAGATTTGCTCTCTCCTCCTCCAGCTTCACCTCCTGAGCTTGAGGGCCCCACCCACAGCACTCAGATCATTTTTCATTTATGAGTGCATCCAGCTACACTGTGTTTGTAAGAGAATGAGCCAACCCTTGCCCTGCCAGTGCACTGGAACCATGCTGCTAAACGCAGCTTTAATTTGCCAGGAGTATGGGGGAGAATTAGATCCTGGCAGAAGTCATCTGTGGTTTCCTCCCGCAGGTGTCTGCAGACTGGGCTTCCATCCACAGAGGACCCACAATAGCATCACGATGCAGATGCCACCACAACCTGAGGAGCACTGAAGATTTCAGGCGCGAGACAACCAAAATACACCCCAAATGTGAAGCCAGGGTGATGGATTGAGAAACTTACCACCCAGTGACCTGTTTTCCTTTGCACTTCTTAAAGGGCCAGGTTTCTTACTGCATTTAAATGGGAATAAAAATTGAGACTTTAAATAATTCTGTAAAGAAGCCCATTGGTAAGTAAAAGACCATTTGAAAAAAAAAAAAAAGCCCATTGTTCTGATAATCCCAAATTTACAACTTTCCTACTCCAACAACACTCCCATCTTCCACCCCAGACCACTGATCCCCAAAACAGAGATTATGAGCCAGCAGCTCCTGAGAACACTTACCTAGCTAGAATGACAGCAACTACAAAGATAAGATTTTATCAGGAAATAGAATTTTTAAAAATAGCTCCCCTCCCCCAAACCAACACACATAGATCGTGACTCCCACCATGCATAAAATTCGCCTTATTCGCAGCTAGAGCAAAAGGGGTTTTTCATGTACCATCAACCGAGACACAGGTCCAGAAACCCCATGGCCTTCAGAGTGGGTATGAAAATTTACATAAAGCTATTAAAATGGGAATGATGTCTTGTTATTAAAATACTGACAGCCTTTTAGCAGCTACACTTGTCAGGAACAAAAAAGGAGCAATGTCCTCTGCTCACATGCAGTTATTCTCAGGTCATACTTTTGGAAAAGTTGGACAAACTGTGAGGTTTTAGAATTAATGTTGGTCTGTTTCTCTCTATTCATTTATTTTATGTTTTATTTTTTATAATTTTTTAAAAGATTTTTTTTGTTTATTTGTCAAAGACAGAGAGATACAGAGGGAAAGAGCACAAGCAGGGGGGAATGGTAGGCAGAGGGAGAAGCCGGCTCCCTGCTGAGCAAGGAGTCCGATGCGGGACTCGATCCCAGGACTCTGGGATCATGACCTGAGCCGAAGGCAGACGCTTTACCGACAGAGCCACCCAGGCATCCCTTCTATATTCATTTATTTTAGAGTTTTATCCAATATGGATTCCCCTCTATGAACCGTGTGTTGTCAAAAGCTAGTCCAGATCGCCATGGGAAGTTTTTCAACTTAAAAAATTTTAAAAAAATTTTGTATATTAAAAAATTGATGTCTTAGTATCCAGACTTAAAGAAAGTCTGGTTTTTCTTTAATAAGATGGTTAAAATGTCCCCAAAGAAGAAAATGCTATACATTTTCACATGTTTCAAATGGGTTCCAGTTATCTAGCCCAATACCACATCCTTGAACAAAGCAGGTGATCTGCTTTTTATAGACAAGACCAAGAAAAGCAAGAGATTATATGCATATATATATATATATATACACATATACATATGATGTTTCACTGGTGGGGCAGAGAGGGAATTGATGGAAGATCAGTTTCTAGTCTCTAAACCCGAGCAGGGAATCCCAGACCAGCCCAAATTTTCATGTGCCATCCAGGTGCCTGAAAGTTGATCACATGGGTGTCCTTTTAGGATTCACCTCTCCAGTTCCAGGACAGTTGACCTGCTCTGAGTTTAAGCTAAGAAGAAGGAGGTCTGTTCTTCAAAGAATTTAGGAAGTGAGGGAAGAAAAGGGGGTTAATATTTTCTTGGTTCATGACCAACCACAGCTTAATCGGAAGCAAAGTTTGCCTATAGAATATTCTCTCCAGTATTAGTTTGTGAGATTGCCAATAATCTATGGTGAAACCAGTTATTCCGCCTCTCTCCCATTCTCTCAACAAAGGGCGGATAATATATATTATATAATTTTGCTTTAAGGGGAATTGCTGCTACATTTACTCACAAAACTAGCCATGCAGCGTGTACCAGGACACAGCAAGTACACAAGCCATGAGAAACATCTAGCCATCCAAGGTTTGAGGAAGATGAGATTTGGGTCAAACTGCCCAGGGTAGGAAATCTGGAGCTTCCTCTCACCCACCTTAGGAGGGTGGTTCCTGGGCTCAGGAGACCACTATGCTCTCCCCATCTGTGATCTGGGAAGAACTCTAAGCATCACTTAGCTCTACCTTCTCATTGTGGGGATGTTGAGACAGAGGCCTGGAGAGAGATGAAAAACTTGCTGAGGTTATGGCATATTAGTTCAAGTACTGAGATTAGAATTTGGATCTCCCTCATTCAAATTCTAGGACAGCGCTAGGTGGACAAGCTGTAGATCTTCAGAGCCAAGAACTATGGGCAGGGGCTCAGTAATGGCTCTCCAGCTCGTCACAAAGCCCAGCCCACATTCACACCTGAGGCTCTCCCAGGAGCCAAAGCAGAAGGGTAACAAAGGCAGCATCAGAAGCACAGGGAGCTAGAAAGTGATTCTAGCAATCCCTAATAGAGAAAGAAGGCAACAATGCCACACAAGCCAAGAGACGCTCTGGGTATTTCCCCCACAGAACTGAAAGCAGGGACACAAATGGCTATTTGTACAACCATGTTCACAGCAGCAATACCCAAAAGGTGGAAGCAACCCAAGTGCCCACTAATTAATAGACAAATGTGGAATATTATTCAGCCTTAAAAAGGGAGGAAATTCTGACACAGGCTACAACAGGGCTGAACCTTGAGGACGTGATGCTAAGTGAATAAACCAGTCACAGAAAGGTAAATATCAGATGCTTCCTCTTATGTGAGGCCCCTATGAGTAGTCAGATTCACAGAGACAGAAAGTAAAATGGTGAGTGCTAGGGGAAGGGGGAGAACAGGGAGTTAGTGTTTATTGGGGACAGAGTTTACAGAGTTTCTGTTTTGCAAGACAAGATGTTCTGGAGATGGATGGTGGTGGGGGTTGCACAACAATGTGGATAGACCTAACGCCAACGGAACTGTACACTTAAAAATAGCTAAAATGGTAAATCTTGTATTACATACACTTTTTAAAAAGCTAATGGAACCTGGACTTTCGTTGCAATTGCCCCTTGGCCAGTCCTATGGGGATCATGTTTCCTATTACGAAAGCCACAACATGAAAAGGCCACCACTTGCCATAAGGTAAAAAGCATAAATGACTTGAAAACAATAGGAAGCACTAAAGTTTCCTCCTCTCTTCTCCCCATCCCCCAGTCAAAAGTAACTCCCAGAAAGTTATGAACTCCAACAGCGTGCTCAGTTTGTTTCTATGTTCTGTGACCAAGACGATGGTGGTCATCTGGACGGGCAACACCTTCTAGCTTGTACAAACAGGGAGAGCCCTGGCCTGGAACTATCAACCAGCAGCTCCCTTCCAACTTGGGCCACCAAGGCAGAGGGCTCACAGACCGTGCCCCCACCCTGGGAAAGCTCCACGCGGCTGCCATCTGCTTGTCTACAGAACTGGTTTTTGTTTTGTTTTGTTTGGTTTTGCAATTGAATCTGGCCAATGAGACCAAAAGTCTGGGGGGTGCCCCTGCCTTCAGCTCTCTGGTCAGCCTGGTTCCATCTCCAAGCTCAACTTGCCTCCTCCCCGTGGGCAGCCAGGGTGAGACCTGGAGAGGCCCCAGCATCTCTCCGCCCTCCCCCCCTTCCCTGAGTTATGCCCTCCTCCTCCGCAGCAACTGCCACCAAGCCAGAGCCTCCAACTCCTCACCCTCCATCCTCCTCCGGAGCTTCGGACCCAGACCTCTGCCCGTCTCCTGTCCTGGTCCAGTGGCATGTCTTGTGGCATCGCAAACTCAGCACCCCCTCAAATCATGCTCTCCCTCAGATCAGCCCCTCGCCCTCTAGCCCCTCTTTTATTTTTTTAAAGATTTTATTTATTTATTTGAGAGAGAGAGAGAGAATGAGAGATAGCGAGCCTGAGAGGGAAAAGGGTCAGAGGGAGAAGCAGACTCCCCGCTGAGCAGGGAGCCCGATGTGGGACTCGATCCTGGGACTCCAGGATCATGACCTGAGCCGAAGGCAGTTGCTTAACCAACTGAGCCACCCAGGCGCCCGCCCCTCTTTTAATTAACGTCATCCCAGGTCACCCAGCCCGCAAGTCACCACCCACTGGCCTCTTCCCTTCTTTGCACTTGTGGTGGGGTCCTGCCTGCTCTACTCTGTACGTCTTTCGCTGTCCCCTTTCCTGGACTCGGTCACGTTTAGGGTCTTGAGTCCCAACGATTCTCTCTTCCTCCAATCTATCCTGTGCACAGAGACATCCACCGGCAAGTATGTAAGATCTGCTTGATACTTTCTCATCGCTCTGATAATTTCTCATTGCTGAAAGGATAAAGTCTAAGTATCTTCACTCTTGATCCAGCCCCAATGCCTGCATCATGAAACACACTAACTACTGCTCCTTCTCCTCTGTATTTTTCACATAGACCAGTGGTGTTCAAGGGGGGGAATTTACCATGTGGGAAGGAGGAGCGTTTGCTACTGGCACCTGAAGGGTAGAGGCCAGAGATAGTGCTAAGCACCCGACAGTGCACAAGACAGCCCTCTGCAACAAAGAATAGCTGATGTGGGTTCTTTCAGCATTGGATTACACTGTACTTATTCCCATGATGGCTTCCCACTCTAGGGCTGTAAGCATAAATATTGTCAGGGTGTAGAAAGTTATATGAGTGAGAGAAGCAGGTTAGGCAAGAGCAATGGGGGGTGTGGAGAACTGGAGCGGCCATCTCTTTCCTAAAGCATCCAGATTCAACATCCCCAAAACCCTGAGCTGAATCATTGCAGCTTCTACGAAGCTCTCGAGCAGAGGTGAGGATTGTTCGCCTCCCTGGAGCTTGCTCCATTGGAAGTGCTGGGTCAGCAATTACTGGAAAGCTCCCTCTTACTTCCTTCAGAGCCCGGCATACCCCTAAGTTCTAGCAAATAAATGGAAAAACAAGATAAAGTTCTCTTCATGTCAGATCCTTAAAACAGTTTCACTGCCCTTTTGAATCTTTTTTCTCAAGCGTTCCTTCTTTGTAGTCTTCTTAATTACCTTACCCTAGTTTTCCCACAAATACATTCTACCAAATACAGTTTGAGAAGATGCCCTATGGCAGAAGAGCTCCACAGTCAAATATGTTTGAGAAGTGTTCATACTAACTCTCCCTTTGACTGGTGCATCCAGATCTTATTTTATCAAACAGTTGCCACCCCTGCCTTTTTATAATAGAACTTACTAATAGGAAACAAGTATGTTGAGGACTTTTCAAACACTCTCACGCATTCTCCTTGGCCGTCTGATTTGCCCTTCCTTCTGGATGGGGTGCTCTTTGGTTTAAACTTCCACGTGTGTGCAGCAAAGTGCCAGCACCCCTTAACTCAGTCCCTGTCTCTGAGGCTGGGGTGGGTTTCCCCTCACTTTTCCCATCTTCGTAGCTTGTCTCCACATCTACACAAATGCTGGCATGTTAAAACTGCTCAGCTTTCTTTAGGAAGGAGCCGTCTTAGGAAAAGATAGAGGGAGAAAACGAGACTTATGCTATGGTCAGAGGTTGTCATTGAATAGGGGGTACACATCGGTGTGCCCCAAGGACCTGAGGTCTTGGACAATGATACATGATTCTTACAGCCGCCTTTTCAGAATCAAGGTCCATTAATGAGGATTACGTCAGTCCATTCAAAAAGAAAAGTATGTCTCTTCTAAACACAGATGGAGAAAAGGACCAATCATTGTGGATCAGGAAAGACTCACTTCAGAGAAGCAGGAAGTCTTTAGGATATACATTACCAGACTCATACCTGCCAGGCTCCCCCCCCCACCCCCCCGAGCGCTGGACCAGCCCAGGCCCTCACTTCAAGGCATTTGTACCTCCTTGGCCCCCAGCTGAGGACAGACTGCTTAGACCCACTAGCCACTGGTCTCAGCTACAAGAGCAATGCTCAGTCCCCACTTCCTGTCCTGGCTTGTCAGTCCAATCAATCCTTTGAATTGGGGTAGTAAATTTCATAGAAATGGCGACATTGTGGGTTTTGGAAACTAAATCCACCCCTGTCACAACTTGAACTCATTCCCAGGAATCCTGCCCTAACCTGAGTAGCCCCATGGACCAGGCCGTGAGTGTTGATAATTCCCACTCAGCTGAGCATAGGGAACAAGCAATTTCCTTAGCTGATGTCACCTTGATGTCAGCTTGAGACTTCTCCCTAATGCCTCTCATGGGCCTGGGCTCTCCAAGAAATAAATTTTTATGAGCATCCCTGCAGGCATTTCCCCAAAGACTTCCACAAGATTAGCTATCCTGCAAGACCAGAATCAGACAAATAATTAAGATGGGTCTCCTGGAAGCATATGCTGAACAGGCAAGACCCTGTTCATTCAAAAAGATTCCCACCATTGCTACGCAACATGTGCTGAAGGACAAGTGATGGATAAAGGCAGCCAGGGCTCCAGGATTTCCCCCAGGAGGTGTCACGATGGGCTGGGGTCATCAAGAGTGACCTTCGCAGGAAGTGGGTCTTAAGGAAAGCCTTAAAGTTGGCTTCTTGGTCTTGGCATTTCCCACAGTTCCACATTTCTTCCCCTCATGGATGAAAGGAGAGTGGGCTACACCTCCTGGACGCTGCACGGGGGACAACTGCATTCTGGCCAGACCCACCTGACTTGGCCCCAGCAGGGTGAGCAAAACGTGCCCAATGGCAGGCTTGTTAAACAGGCATTCTGGAGAGGACTGCTACCAGCCAGGTTTGGGATCAGGTCTGGGCCCATGCCACTTGGAGTATAGGAACCAGATAAGCATGACAGAGGCCATAGTCACAATTCTATTAAAATGCCACCGAGGGAGGCAGGTGCACCCTAAACACACGGAGAGCGTAGAGGCACACAGAAGACTCAGATCAGCAGGCAGAGTCCTTGGCATTGTTCCCCTGCAGCAAGACAATAAGCTTAACTTTGACTCCTGCCAAGATGCTAAGGGGTCAAGGGAAGCCATAGACGCTATGCTGCTTTGGTCACCTGATCAGAGTGTACGCGCCACACACTCCACCCCGCGTGATAGGGCTGCAGGTGCATGTCAGAAGGGCTGGTGAAGCACGTGTGAACTGGAAATATGTTTTTTCAAAGCAGTTTCTAGAACTAGCCAACTCTTCCCCCCATCTCCTGCAGCTCTTCTGTAAGCTTAACAGTGGCAATGGAGTTCCCTGTGGTGCTTTGAGTTTTAAAGGTTTATTGCACCCAGTCTGTAATTTTCAGGTCTGAAAGTAATCCCTCTTAAAAAAAAATGCTAAGCTTACCAAGTCTACATTATGATTAAAAATTATTAGAGTTTCTCTTACTCAAGTAGGAAAAGGTGGGTGAAGCCCTTGGAAGAAGAAATCCATCAAAAACCGCATGGCACTCATTGAAATGTTTGGGCTCAGCCATACTTTCAAGGTATTTCTCATCTTTACCAGAAAGAACCTTCTTTCGGAATCATGTATGGTTCTGTGGGGTAGAAATTTGACTTACAAAACCACAGTTTTCAGAAACAACGGTGAGGAAGCTGGGTCATATATGGAAATTTCTTTCCATGAGCCTCCAAACAATTAGTTATTTGTTCCCCTCCCCCCCCATTTTTCCCACAAGAAGAATTTCTCTAAATAACTGGAGATTTCCCATGGGAATCAGGCAACGGTGACTTCCAGGTCTTAAACGTTATCCAAAACAGTTTAAAAACAAAAGACCCAAGAATGTGCCTGACTGGCCTTGTAACAATGAAGACTCTGGCAGTAAGAAGAGCCGCCAAAGCACAAAACTCCCAGTACCTCACAGGAGGGTGGGCCCTGGGGCAAAGCATCTTCAGTTTGTCCTCAACCAAGAAGAGTGAGGTCCTCCTAGCACGGACCCATTAAAGTGTAATTTTTAAGATTCACGAGAAAAAGTTCACAAAAGGGCCTCCAGATTCTAATAAGCTAGACTATCAGACCCTCAAAGAAAATAAACTGGACTCAGGTACTTCCAGAATTACTTAGCTACAACCTTTTGTGACATAGTTAATATGCGGATTTCAGAGAGCCAGGTGATCCACTGAGCGCCATGCAGATTGATAGTGGAGAGTATGTCTCAGGGTTTAAGTAATTTCCCTAAATCACAGACTGGGGAGAACTGCCAACCAAACCAGGTCTGCCTGTTACTTCCTTAAATCCTCTGTCCTCTCCTTTTCGGCACCGTTTTCTTACTATGTCCCACTTGTCACAGAGAGTCTCTTAGGGGGACAGTATATTTTGTGAAAAGAGAGTGAGCTTCGGTTGGACCTCCACCGGTTAAGAGCATTCTCTGCTTACTCACTACATGAATAATCATCAGACACCTCTACGCCTTGTCTTCCTCACCTGAAAGAGTACAATGCATTTTCAGGGTTGTTGCTAAAATAGAGAGATGGTAATATTTGAGCTCATCTCAGTGCTGACCACAGAGTGGCATTCAAGAAAACATGGTTATAGTGACTCTTGTATGCAAGCTACTCATTCCACCCCTATTTCTTCACATTAAGTTTCCTCTCCGCTGTTTTGACTTATTTAGATCACTGACCAGATTATACATGGCTTGTCTTGGTTCCAAAAGTTCCTGGCTTAATTGAAAGTGACAAAGGGGAAAGTGGGAAGGGAAAGTGGCGAGCTCAGGGAAGGGCGGTGTTAAAAGATCCAGGAGCCTGTGCTGAGCGTCCCGCAAAGGGGCTGCCAGCCCCAATCAAGCCACTGGTTACTTGACAAGAGGAGCAAAGAGGGAACCACATGCTGCCCAGGGTTTTCCCTGAAAAGCCACACAAAACACCCACATGGAGTTCCACTGAAAAACATCTTGGCCATCTTTCTGGGTAACTGCTTCTGTCATCCACAGGATCGGGGCTTCCGCTCAGAAGGGCACAGCACTTTCCCTTCCAGAAGGGCCAAGAACTTCATTTATCTTATTTTCCAAATTATTTCCTGTCAGGATAGGCACGAGCCAGGTCTTTTTTTTTTTTTTTAATTGATGAAATGGAAGAAAAAAAGAAATATAATGACTATAGTTACTTTAAAAATTAGAGGAGAAGCCTGAACTACATGAGCTCTGCCACTTGAAAAGAAGCGTTATCTCTGAGAGCCCCTGGCACACCCAGGAGAGCCATGGGTGTCCTTCTTTGCCCTTTCCATAGACTTTCTCAATATGCCTCCAGGGAGAATTCTGAAATACCCAGAATGATGTCCACGAATGATTTCCAGATGGTTCTTTCTCTGATTCAACTTCTCAATCCCAGGAACTCTGTGTACTCACCCTACCTGGTTCCATGATACCTGTAGAGGGTTGACACTTGCAACTGAATGTGCCAATAACCTTTTACCCAGCTCAGCACCTCTCCTTTCGAAACCCAAGGTGCTCCCTCCAGCTTCAAGGGCAGCTCTGCTCTGAACTCCTGGGAAACCCTGTCAGAACGTCTCTTCTCTTTCCATACAGCCTCTAGTAGAGAGGGACCCTGTTTCTTACTTCCTTTCTAGCTCTTCTTGGCCACAGGTTTAACAACATTCTCTACCAGGCAGGTATTAAATGCCATAAACGTCCCAAATGCAAACTCCTGAAAGTGGCCACCAAGCCCTTCGGCTGGCAGACCCCGTCTTGCTCACCAACTCCGCCAGTTTCAAACGCTTCTCAGAGCAGGCTGCTGTGTCCCCACCCTCACTCAAGTGGTAGTGATTGTCTTCATCAACCTTTTCCTCCCAGCCACATGCTTCCCAAGTTTGCAAATACTGCTACTCAACTTATAAACCATTACACACAAGCTGTACTTATCATGAGCACAAGGGCCCTCGGGAAATAGTGACAGATTCCCATAGGAGGCTCACCCCTCTATCCTATTTCACACTCAAGGAAACAGCCCCATCCATCCTGGAGCTCCCTCCCTTCCTCAGACATCTGGATGCTATGTTTTATCTCAAGCCAAACAGCTCTCCCCAATCTGTGATTTAGGGAAGTTACTTAAACCCTGAGACATACTGTCCTGCCCAAGGACAGCGAGGCAACTTGTTTCTGCACTTGCAGCCCCTTGGCAGATTACAAGGCCTTCAAAGAGTGGGAATCAGTGAACACCCAGGGATCCTTGAGGAAAACATCTGAACACATGCAGGAGGGCCACAACCTTGTGAAAGGAACACTCAAAATCAGGGCAAGCCCAGTCTAAAAATAGGTGCACCCGAATTAGGACATCAGAAGGTATCAGAAAGCACAGGAATGCCACACCTAGCTCCCATGGTTTGCTCGCTGGGCTGGGACAGCCTGTGCCCCTGGTTCGAAGCGACACAAAAATGGCACACGTGTCCTCACTCATCGATTGCTCAAAGGCCATCAGGAACCCAGTGGGAGTAGAACTCAGGCTCATACCTGGCCAAGGGCACACAAAAGGTACTCTCCCATTCAATACAACTGTAACTGGAGTGGAGAAGCCAACACTCAGACATGGCCAACAGACTGAATGACACCAGGAAGACTTGTCTGCTTCTAGCAGGGCAAACACAGCTGCCAACGTGGACATCAACACCCTATTCTAGAATGAACCAGTGAAGAAGTCTTTTTGTAAACACAGTGTGCTGCATCTAGAAAATGTCCAGGGAGGAAAAAATGAAAGAAAAATAAATGCCAGCATAAAAGCCCCCAAACTGTTGTTTGCCTTCCAAGAATTCAGCCTTTAGAATTTTATGAGCATTTGCAAGCAGTAAGAACATATATGGGTCCCCTACCCTCTCTCCACAGCAGCCCCCACCCATGTGTGTTGAGATGACCACAGCCCCTCCCAGATCAGCGTCCAGTAAATTCTCCTAAAAACAAGAGGCTCCGAATAAAGGGTTTTTTAACAAAGCACTGGTCTGATGGCTCCAGGTAAAAAGGAAATTTTTCCCACTGACAGAGTGAAACCAGGACCGTGCTCAGAGAGGAGCCAAGAGCTCATTAACCTGTCTGCATACTCTCGGTCCTTTCATCTGCTTTTCCAAAAACAGGTCTGAGACTAATATTTGTCTCTAAGCAGACTGAGCGTTGAAACAAAAAAAATTTAAAAATCAATTAACACACAGTCATGCAAGAGCACACGCGTGCGCACACGCGCACGCGCACACACACACACACCCACAGGCCGACGAGAATTCCCTTTCTCTTACGTCTTCAGCCTTTGGTCTTTGAAACTCTCTAGCCTGTGCACACGTCAAGTGGCGTGCTCACAAACCGTCAGAATGTTTGCAGTCAAACCCAGAAATACCTTCCTCTTCAGGACAGAGCAGGGCTGGTTTGGAGAGCTCGCCGACCTGTAGGCAGAAACATCTAGACCCTGACAAAGATGGTCCTTCTGGCTAAGCGCCCAGGGGATGAGCACAGAGGCACACAGGAGGTGGGCTGCCTCTGCAGGACCACCACCCAGCGCAGGTCTGTGGCTGCTTGACGGGTTCACTGGGGAATAGGGACAAAATCTCGGGGAGGCCTCAAGGTTGAAACTGATCTAGAAAGCGCCAACTGTTGGGGGCCCAGGGTCATCATTTTCTTTCCCCGGGCTTGACAGCAGCAATCTAAGAAAATCTGGACATTTCCGGTGAAAGGTAATTTTCCTCCCTAGAGTGTAGGTGACAGGAGGGGAGGTGACATCGCTCTTCCCCATGCTCCCCTGCACCCCTGCACAGTTCTGGAAACATCTCACATACCTTTTTTGAGAAAGTAAAGGTGTCCCGTGAAGCCGCCCTAGGGCTTTCAAAACAAACAGGAATTCATATCCCAAACTCGGCCTCTCTCCCAATGACAACTAGGCACGTTTTCACCATTTAAGGCTTTCTCCGTGTCCTACATTTTGCTCAGCTCACCCTCTGTCTATGCTAATCCCCGCCAGGCTTGCTGTAAATATTTCATGCTGCCCCCACCTCCCTTACAAGCACATGTCAGAATTAGGGAGGCTGCTAGCCTGGATGCACGTTCGCTCCACCAGCTTTCCACGTCAGCTGTGTGTCAAGAGTGCCACTTACCCAAGGTAGCCTCGGTTTCAGCGGAGCTGCCAGCTGGAACCAGAACCACCTTTGTCACTGAATTATGGCCTCAGTTTCTTCATCTAAGAGAATGGGATCAGCAGTGATGCCAGATTTCACTGGGCGACCCCCACATTTCCCTCTGTCCTCCAAAACTTTCCAAGTTGTTCCGGGAGACATGCACCATCCACTTATAAAATTTTCCTTTTCAAAATGAGATCCCTGCATCCTATTCCTAAAACCTTTAGTGTGAATCACTGGGAATGACGATGCAGATTTCTGTCATTAGTGATTTTAATTTGCGAAACTCCCAAGTTGTTTGTTTGTTTGTTTTTAAAGATTTTATTTATTTGAGAGAGAGTGAGCGAGCACGGGGTGGGGTGGGGGTGCAGAGAGCGAGAGAATCCCAAGCAGACTCCCTGCTCAGTGTGGAGTCCGTCCGAAGCAGGGCCCCATCTCCTGACCCATGAGATCGTGACCTGAGCTGAAACCAAGAGTCGGACATCTAACTGACTGAGCCACCCAGGTGCCCCAAAAAACTCCCAAGTTTTTAATGTTTTGGAGGTGCACAGGCATGTGCCACTTGAACGGAGAAATTTCTTCGCTGTTCAGTTCTGGGATCACTGGCCTTGGGGAGCTCATGGAGGAACTGTGTGGTTGGGCTGGTGCCACTGAAGAGTTGTAGACGTTGACGTTTGTGTCACGGAGAGGCAGGGGGTGACATCTGGCTCCAGCTCTTTGCAAGTTGAGAGAATGCTGGGGGTGGGGACAGGGGAAGGACAATGACCCAATTAAAATGCAAATGATTTCTCTGCTTGTTGCTGCTAAATGAACTCTGAAGGAAAATTAATACAGATACTGCAAGCCCCTGGCCAAATCAAGATTTCAAGATGACCGGAAAAATGCAAACCAACCTAAGATCTTTCATGATGACTTTTATCTCTGATGCGTAAGCAAGCTCTCAACCCTTCTCACAGTGAATAAGGGTGCTAAAGAATAACATTTAGTTTGTTTTCCCCAGTCTCCTTGAGTTACTTAAACTTCAGTCTGTGTATTCATTTGATAATGTAAACTACCCATGTAATTCCCAGCTGAGAAAGACAAAACCCAGGTGGGCAGCAAAAGAGCGGGGAGAATGGCCTCACACAGTGGGACTGTGGCTTCTTGAAAGGACAAGGTTAAAAAACCATGTGCCAGACATTGAGAATTTAACTCTTAGGATCACTCTTAGGGTCTTAACGTTTGTCATCTTTTCCAGTTTTACAGACTAGGTAACAGTCAGGAATACAAAGTATGTTTGTCTGACCAAGCCCTGTTGATGAGCAGACCATCAGCTAATTCTTGGGTCTATGTTCCTTGCACTTTCAAACTATTCTCCCAATCAACATCTTACCCTCAAGTCTATTATTTTCAGATTTTGGACTTCCACTTGATGCTTTCTCAACAGCGGTTGAAAACCTGAAGACCGAAAGGGGTACACAATGTGGCTCTTATAAAGAAGGATGCTAACTCATTTGTCACTTGTTACTTTTGTTATCACTGTGCTCAGGATGTGGGACTCAGCGGATGAAAGCCCTGATTTCAGAGAGGCAGTTTGTGGGAGGGAAAGGTTCTGCTCCTTCCTGAGTGCCCCACTGTGTGATTTTTTCAACTAGGGTGCTGGAGTCTAGAGGAAAGGCTTCTGATATGAAAACATAACCTGGGAGAACATCATCATAGTAGACGGACGCCTCCACAGGGGTGACCAGTCTTCCACACGGACCCTCAAGTTAGCCCCGCTGTTGGTCAGACCAACTACAGTCAGAGCTGTAGAGCAGGGTGAACTGGGCTCAGCACTCCGAGGAGCGTGGAAGTGTCCCTCTGTATCCATCAAGGCACTAGGTACTGGGGACAAACACTGCCCATCTGATCTCAGCATGCTGCAGCCAAGGCTGGGGCTAGGATCGGCCTGAGTTCAGTGTGGCAGAAGCTGTATATCGGTTCATCAACCCCATTTAGTGGAAAATCGGAAACCCCTCATTTCTCACATTCCCTTGCAGCCAGCGTGCAGGCACAGGGCGCTAGTTTTCCCACACCTGCCTACAGAAGTGGGCAGTGGTTACACACTGAGACCGAGCCTTGGGGCGAGTGCTATGGAAGAGGGGCACAGTTCTGGCATTCTCTCCCTAAAGTCCTGGGCCTGGGGCAGTGTGGCCTTTTCTGCTAGAACAGTCCCGTCATGTGGTTTGGCTCTTTTCCTGGCTCTGCAACATTTGAGCCTGATGCTTGGTCCCTCCTAGAAATTCTACAAACCACCTAACTAGCATCTTTTAATGCATCCTTTTCTGCTTAAACTAGCTACAGGAATTTCTGTTGTTTGCAGCCAAAAGCCCTGCTGGGCTCAGCAAGACAGAAAGCAGAGAAATGAGAGGAAGCTGGGAGGACAGTGGAAGCCAGCCGGCAGGAGCCGCATGGTGCCCACATGCGTCAAATCGGGGCTTTTTGACCCAGCGCTGTGTGCCCAGTGAGGACACATGGGTTCGTCCACAGAGCACGGGCTTTCGTGTTGTCTGGACACAGGCTGAAATCTCCACCCAAGTGCCCAATCTCTGGATCTGCTGGGCCAGTTTCTTATACTCTCTGAGCCTGAGTTTACTCATCTACAAAATGGGAACAGTGCTAAACAGGGTTGTGGAGAGAATAAAACTAGGTAATATGTGTAAACAGCCTGATACAGTGCCTAGTGACCAGCAGGTGTTTCAGAAATAATAGTTATCCCCTCCCCCTCCCCAATCTTCACTAACTGATCTGGCTTACATGCTAATATAGAGAAATATACCATATGTGTTAAAAATATAAGATTTTTTCCTAAAATTATCCTCACAAAAAAGAGGAAGATATTTTCTATTTGTGCTATACACTTATAATTATGAATCTCTCAATTCATTTTGGTGGTAAGGTACTATTTGGAGAAGACACAATTGTCTCAGGTCAATTGATGCCAATTTAGGGGTCTATACAGGTCAGAACTGGTTTAAAATAAAGGGGGAAAATAAATTTGACGGTAAATTGAACAATTATTCCAGGGAGAAATGACCTCACAATTTAGGTGCTGGATTTTTTTGTAGCAGAGTAGCATGGTGGTTTAAAAGCGTGAACTCTGGTGCTCTATTGCTGGGTTTGAATCCTGGTTCTGCCTTTCATGAACGGTGTGACTTTGAGCAAGTTTCTTGACCTCTCTGGACCTTAATTCGCACAGTAAAATGAGATAATGAAGGTATGTTTCCCACAAGGTTGTTTTGAGGGTAAATAAGTTTAATACACATAAAGCACCTATGCTGTGTTTGGCACGTAGCAAATGCACTCATAAATCAGGCTATTCTCAGGATGAAGGGGTGGGAGAACTGTGCTAGGGTTATATGATTGGATTCTTGTGGTCCTGGATAAAAGGTCCAGTGACAGCACTATATGTGGATATAAAAATTGCTGTCCCTCGAGATGCCTGGGTGGCTCAGTCAGTTAGGCGTCTGCCTTCAGCTCGGGTCATGTATCTCAGGATCCTGGGATCGAGTCCCGCATCGGGTTCCTTGCTCAGCTGGGAGCCCGCTTCTCCCTCTGCTTGCAGCTCCCTCTGCTTGTGCTCTCTCTCTCTCTCTCTCAAATAAATAAATAAAGTCTTAAGAAAAAAAATTGCTGTCCCTCAAATAGTGAAGATGGAAATGAAGGTAAATGTTCCACTCTGAAAAACGGACTTACTGGACTTACGCTGTGGTTCTGAGTTTGAATAGATTTGCTTTATTAAGTATATGAGTGTGAGAAAGAATATTCAAAATTAATATATCATTAAAATTGTAAGTGGGATTTTAAATATATGTGAATTAAATTAATAAAGCAGATACTGTAGACATGACTATTTCATGCATACTGCTACATATTTGTATACTGAATATTATACTATTAGTGCACTAAAATACTATTTTATGTATATTTATGTTGGCCAAAAACCTTTTTGTAGATCTTACTTATGCATGGGGCTTCTATTCCATTATATATGGTAAAAGAAAATGTTCTTTTTCATCCGCATAGAAAATTCAAATGGATATCAAGAAGCATCTTAAACCATATGTCCCTGCTCTCTTAAATTAGTGCTCTCATGACCCTATTCCTGTTTTTTTTTTAGATTTCAAACAAAAATAAGCAGCATCAAACCAAAATAAAATAACATGGAGGGAAATGTAAAACATCTTCATGTGTCTTAAATATATATAACCTCTGAAATGGTTAAAGATGTTACCCAACTGTATTTATCTGATATCTTCATTATGCCTTCATTTTCTTGGGGGTGGGGATAAAAAAAATCCAATGAAAATAATAAGATTTTCTACATTCATGAAGCGTGGAATGTGATACAAAGAAAAGATTATATTTTATTTCACAGGGTCTTATCTCTACTTCACTAGAAATGGAGAGATGAATTTAACCAGATATTCCATGCCGTGTAGCCTCCTTTGAAGGAGATACACGATAACCTTGAAAGGCTTGTCAAATATTTATGATGTTTATGACGTATGAAGGAGAATCCAAAGGTTAGGAAGGAGGCCACTTAAAGTGCCAAGAGGGGATCATAATTCAACTGTCAAACAAAGACAACCGTCCATCCTAACAAAATAACCCCTTTATGTTGACCTTGTTCTCAGTTCTGTTGGAATGTGATTATAAACTCATGCTCACCAAGCATTCTACCCAGAATTAGAGAGTTTGTACAGTTCTCAAAAATTTAGACAGAACATTAAATATAGTTCTTATTGGATATCAGACCATCCAAATGTAGAAAAATCCAAATCTTCTGTTCAAGATATTGTAAGCAGCCTCTTAATAGATTTCCCAAATCACTGCTAAAACCAAACTGATTAAGACATCAGTAAGATGAGGCATATTTCACTGATGTGGAATCTCAGTTAAAATTATCTCAATTTCCTACTTAGCAACACACACACATGTACACACTCTTAAAAGCCAGGAAGAATTACTAAAGGTAGCCCAACAATTGGAAAGAAAAAAAAAGAGCTGACATAAAAGAGTGGGGTGATGTAACTGGACTAAGACAATAGGTAACAACAGACAAACCTTTCCTACACTCCCCAAAACCTGGTAACAAAGATTACTCCTAGCAGATGGGCCATGTCCTCCAGGCTCTCACTGAGTTGTTCCAAGCCTTTCAAGTCATCTAAAATGCTATGAATCGGTGCTGCCAAAAATCAGCATCCTCAGAAGGCATGCAATTTTTGAATAAAGCTGCTCTTACTCTGGGAAACTCTCAGCAGGGAGGTGTAACTCCCTGTCATCTTAAGACGACACATTTCTGACTAAGAAGAATATGCAGAGAGCCAGGATGAGGTTATATTTAATGGTGTTTAACTAGGGGTCTGCTGGGTTGGAAGAAGCAAACATCTGTCAGTGGTAGACTGAACTCAACCCCAGAGGAGGAAAATACAGGCCAAAACACGGATGAAGATTCCATTACCTGGCTTAGAAGAGGAAGAAGAGCAGCCCCAGCAACCTTGGGGTTTAGGTGTAGAAGGGGAGAGGTGATCAAACCACTTACGCTTAAGCTAGAATACCTGTGAGGTGGTAGAAAGGTTTGCTTTGCATTCCTTCATCCATTGAAAAAGAAAGGGGAAAGGGGTGCTCACCAGACCTACTCCTGTAGGTAAAGGCAGACTCACTAGTATAGTTTCATAGGCTAATTTAAAAGACAAGCAGCAACATTTAGCATGTACTGCTTCTTTTCTAGCCTTAGCTTTATTCAGGTAATTGTGCCCAGAATTCTTTATCTGGACTTCTCTAATAACATTATTCATCCTCTACTGCTTGAGTTAAAGAAAAGTCTATTAAATTTTCTTGATGTCAACCATGACTACCCTTGTCCATAGTCATCACTCAGTAAATATTTAACTGAATGATTGTTCAGTAAATAAGCTTTTCCTTGATTTTTAAGAGTTGTGGCTGTTTTCATCAAGTTAACCCTGACCAATCTGTCATTTGAAGGAAGATGTGGCATGGTCCTATGAATAACTAAGCTTGTAAGAAGTGGCATAACTCAATGTTGAATAAATATTACACGCTAAAGATGTATTGATTATTTTGCTGCATTTCACTGATTTGTTTTTATTTGTATTTTGCCTCATTAAAACAGACACATTTAAACACTGCTTTAAAATATTAAAAAAATGAGGCACCTGGCTGGCTCAGTTGGTAGAGCCTACAACTGACTCTTAATTATTTGGTGATAAAAAGAAATGAAGCTCTGATATATGCCAAAACATGGGTGAATCTTGAAAACATTACACTAGGTAAGTAAAAGGAGCCAGTCACAAAACACCCCATATTGTATGATTCCATTTATATGGAATGTCCAGAATTGGAGATTTATAGAGACAGAAACTAGCTTAGTGGTGGACAGGGGCTAAGAGATTGGGGGGAATGGGGCAGTAATTGCTAATTGGTACAGGGTTTCTTTCTGGGTTAATGAGAATGTTCTAAGATTAGAGAGTGATGATGTTTGCACAGCTCTGAATATACTGAAAGCCATTTAATTGTATATTTTAAATAGGTAAATTGTATGTGTTTAAAGAAAAAAAAAAAAAACTCCCAGGAGGACAGATGTGGGCATGTGGATTCCCTAACACTGTCTGTCCTTGTGAAGGCACTGAGGGTTGATTGAGGGCAAGTACTGACTTCTCAGATTTTAAACAGGCAAAATCAAGAGGAACTCAAACTATCTAGGTAAAGTCACTTCTTCTGATAGCCGTTAACCCAAATGCATATATCAGATGCTTGGCAAGTACAAAGTTCTTAGAAGATCAGCTTTTGCTTCCAACTCCCCATTCTCTTTTCTGAACTGGCAACACACCAGTGCTTGGGCAAAACTAGAAAAATTATCCAACTATTTTTTAAAAAATAAGAATAGTATCTGTCCAGGAATATTTATGAAGACAATTTTTAGTAGAAAATTAATAAGTAAAATAGTCAAAGCATTCCTGCTGGGTTTTCCCTTCTCCTCACCCCACATTCCACATCAACCTTGGGGCCCAGCAAAAAAAAAAAAGAGAGAACATTTAGTTTCCTTGTTCTAAGAAGTAGGGGTCAACACAAGTCTTTATATTTATATAGATAAAGAAACAAAAATTCAAGGAACTAAAACTAGCTATTCCTTAAGGTCATAATTAAGAGAGAGCTTCAGCACTCCCAGAAGCTCCCAATTTCTTCCACATTCTGTTGCTCAAGAAATAAACAAGTAGCATCTTACATGTGAAACTACCTAATTGTGGTCTCTGGTTCCATTCTGTTTTGGCAGGGTCTTGCTTCCTCAGGCCAAGGAAGACAGATGTTCAACAACAGGAACAAATGGAGAGTGATAAAGCCTGGCCAGACCCTGCGGGAGCCTGTGTCCATCCCTCCCTACCCTGCCTTGCCTTTCTCAAAAAAGCAGACCCTCCACCGGCCTGGAGCTGACCTCCCTCCAGGCCCTTCTCACCTTCAGCCAAGGGAGGAAGCCTGACTTTCATCAGCACTAACTAACTGGGGAGCCCTTTACAATTCTGTGTGTAGACGGCTTTCTATATAGGAAGAGTAAGAGTCAGCAAATGCATAAACCCATTCAGTCAAGACTGCATGTGTTCATAATTCCTGTCTAATGCAGTCACAGGACCATGGAAGGGGGCTACACCAGTGCTATCCACACCTCCCTAAAATCCAGAACTGAGAGGAGCCTCCAGAGGAGGCAAATGTGAGGACACAAAACCACCCATCCCATTTGCTCGCACTCTACCAGTCTCTGACTCCTGGCCACCATTGTTTTACTACATCATTTGCTGCGGGTCATCGTGTCATTGGCTTTATGTGCATTCTTTCATGTAAGCCTGGCAACAAATCTGAGTGGGAAGCACAGTTATTATTCTCAATTTATATATAAAACCACTCCGTGAAGCTAAGAAACTCCCCCAAGCCTAGGTGGCCCATACAAGGTAGAGCCTTGATGAGATCCCAGGCCCATGCAGCTGATCCAGTTAATCACAGGAGAGAGGAGTTGTGCCTCCTGACACTGGATGGTCAGCAGGAAGCTGATCTACCAGCAAAATGCGAGAAGTCTGCTGCCTTTCCACTAGAAGAGAGACTTCGTCTATCCCTAGGACTGACCCCAAAAGCCACCCTGGGTGAGCTGGTTGGTGATTCCCTTGGAGCCCGGAGAGGCTTGGCTGGGAGGGAGCTGGTTCAGCAAGGCTCCTCATCCACACACTACGTATGCAGATGTACTTCCCACAGTGCCAAGCAAGCGACCTACACCAGCTGAACCAAATCCCTGGGGACTGTCGTGCCCACAGCTTATAGACCCCTGGGGTGGAAAGTGGACACTCCGCTTGGAAAGAAACCGGGCAGGAGCAGCTCCCGGGGAGGCCATCTGTGCTAAGGCGGTGAAGCCCCGGGCGTGTTCTACCCACTTCATCAGGTGTCCTTGGTCCCTGGCAACTGGCTGGAGGAGGCTCTGTTGCCACTGTTCCCTCTAGAGCTTCACTGCAAAGGGCTCACGGACCTGAAGCCTTACTTTACACCTGCATGTCCACACTTTTATGTTGGTCATTACAGGCAATTCCCTGGTAAATGACAGAAGCGGCCAGGTCTATAAAGGCTAGCCCGGTCTGATGGAAAAGCAACAGGCTCTGAAGCTACCCAGCTCAGCGTCCCGGCGTGCTCTATACTTTGGGGGGTGTGATTGATTTCAGTTCCTCACTGAGTAAAATGCCCATAATATAGTCAACTCCAGGGAGGAAACAAACGACCAAGAGTCCCATCCCCACCCCCACCCCCCCCCCTCTTCCAAGGGTGAAGACAAAAGATACACAAGTGAAACAATAGTCACTCAGAATGAGCCCTTGTATCATTTGAATGTTTCTTATCCATCTCTCCTGTACTTAATGAAATTGTGCTTTGTTGGTAGTTGGGGACTTTATGCTTGGTAGTTGGGGACTTTATGCACACTACTTATGTGCCTTAACAGCTCCCCCCTCCCTCCCCCGCTGCAAAAGAAAACATTTTCACACCAATAGAAAGCACTCGATAATGCCAGGGGGAAGGTAAGGAGTCTTGAGGTCAGTCATAATTGCGATCTCAAGTGCAACTTCAACCAATGTTTCTTCTGAACATGTTACTCCTGACTTATCCCTGAACATCAGACAACACAGAGTAGCAGTAACAGAGGGGTGTATAGCACTCTAAGGTCTGAGGCCACAGTAATCATAGTGAGTGGCTGCAGAAGTATCACCCAGGAGATGAGAAACAGCCCAAACCGCCCAGATTCTCCAAAGGCAGGATCACAGTTTTCATGCTGTGATAAGGGACACCCAGGCTTACTTTCCCAGAAATATCTCCTACATCAGCCTGACGCAATCCTGGGGCCCTAAATTCCAAGGTGTGAGTTAATCCATTGGTTTAGATATTATTTCAGAAAGTCTTTTAAAAGGTAAGTATGTTTTGGGGTGCCTGGGTGGCTCAGTCAGTTGAGCATCTGACTCTTGGTTTTGGCTCAGGTCATGGTCGTCTCAGGTTTGTGAGGTCAAGCCCTGCAACTGGTTCCTCACAGAGTCTGCTTGAGATTCTCCCCCACTCCCTCTGCCCCTCCCCTTGCTCTCTTTCTCTCTCTCTCAAATAAATAAATAAAATCTTAAAAGAAATTTACAAAATAAAATAGGAGTATGTTTCTGCAGGAGGGAAAATATTTTAGCCTTGCATTTTTCACACAGAGGTAACACATAGACCAATTTTAAAGAAAAAAAATCTTATCAGACCCCTACCATATACCCACAGACCTCATTTTGAATAATATTGACTTAAGAGTATAAAATCTTATTTTAGGGATGCCTGGGTGGCTCAGTTGGTTAAGCAGCTGCCTTCGGCTCAGGTCATGATCTCAGGGTCCCGGAATCGAGTCCTGCATCGGGCTCCCTGCTCAGTGGGCAGCCTGCTTCTCCCTCTCCCTCTGCTTGTGCTCTCTCTGTCAAATAAATAAAATCTTTAAAAAAATCTTATTTTATTGCTATATCTTTTAGTTGCAAATTATTGCTGCAAAAGAGGAGTTTATTCTTAGTAAGTGGCAAAATACTTTTAAAAAGATTATTGTAATGAATAGGTTAAAAATTGTCATGCATCTAAAGATTTAGAAACCCTTGTTTGAGAATCATAGCTTTAACCTATTTGATGGCTTATATCGAATTAATATCCAGCTCCTAGCACAGGGCTTGGCACATAGTAGGTGTTCAATAAACTTTTTTAGAGTGAATGCATTTTATGTGATTAGAGGCAAAAGCTGGATAAAGTCCAAAACATAAAACCCTGCTGAGGAGGGCAAGCCCAGGCAAGCACTGAACTATGACCCTGGGCAGTTGGATTTGAGAAAGAATCACAAGAGATCTTCAAATAGGAGTTTGATGAGGCAAATAAGTTGCCTAGGACTTACCCGTGGACTAACTCTGTCCATGGTTACCACCAGGAACCAAGCTGATGAGGACTAATTAAACTTCCTTGCCCCATGGATGCCACTTTATGCATACACACACTTTGCCTAGTGTATAGTTTTTTTCCTACTTTTCTGTCACAGCACCTGGGAGGTGTCAAGGAGAGGGTCAGAGGCAAGCCTGGTCCCATGGAAAAGTGGCAGGATTTGAAGTCAGCCAATTCTGGATCTTACCATTTACTGGATCTATGTCCTTAGGCACGTTTCTTCAATTCTAACTTTCAGTTTCCTCATTAGTGAAAAGGAACGAACAGGTACACCACAGTGTTGGTGGAAGGAGAACACATCAGAATGTACTGAAAAGTCCCCGGTGCATTGCTGGTGGTCAGTAAAGCTAATTCCCTAACAGGGACCAGGGACAGGGGGGCAGAGCCTATTAGCCAGGGTCACGTAGAAAGGATCCAGGATAGGAAAGAGGCCCAAGGCCAGGCATAAACACTACAGTCTTTGGGTAGGGCCAGTAGCAGAGTGGAAGTGAGGAGAAAAAGAGGTAGAGCTGTCTTCTCCAGGGAGATGTGTTTACTTTGTGGTTGAGTGAAAACAAAGACGAAGCAGATTTACCACGTGTTCATGTCGGGTGCCGGGTGGAACTTAAAGTCATTCCATTGGCTCAGACAAATGAGATCTTCTTTCTGACAAATCCAAAAACCCCTCCAGGAGACATGTCGGTGAGCTGAAGGTGACTTGGCAAAAGAAAAGAGAGAAATGGTAGATACAAAGCATTTATGTCACCAATAAAGTGGCCCAACAGTGGGGCGATGAGGCAGTAAGCTGAGAGACCCTCCAGCACCTGAGAGAACCTTCAGTTTGCCTTCTGGGACAATTTCCTCATCCATCTTCAAAGATTCACTGAAGTGAGGTAACACCAGCTCTTCCCAAACTTAATTTCAGGGTATGGTAAAACCAAAATAAAATAAAGTCAGGATACATTACGATGGTAACTATGTTATTGTAAGTATACATGCAGACAGGAGTCTGGAAAAGCAAACAATAGTTGATACATATTGGATGGTAGAATTTTCCCTTTTAAAAATTATTTTTTAAATTGTTATTTTATTAGTACAATATGTGAAAGCTGGGAAGGGAAAAAAGATCAAGTCAGGAAACAGCCCAATCTCATCCATACCAGGTGCGTAGACTACTGAGGGAGAATTTGAACTGAGACCACCACTGAAATCACACACTCCATCATGCCCCCTTCTGACCCACTCGGCGGTAGGACAGGGAGCTACAGCCCACCAAGTCCGGAGCTTAGGGGACTGAGAGGCTCAAGGCTATATTTCTTTTGGTCAAAATGCAAATTTTACCCACATGCAGCACCTTTACGATGCACTCTGCTGATCTCCAACTAGACTGGAGAATTTTTGGTCTGTACAACTTCATGCTAAAAAATACTTAAATCAGTGTTTTCCAACTAGTGTGAAATTCTTAGTAGCTCTGCAGCACACAGACACACATATCCCTGCTGAGGAATTTGACAGCCTCCAGTATCAGGAGAAGAAACTACACAACTCAACCTACACCTTAAAACAGACTTCACACCTAACTGATCACTTTACAATTACTCTACTGGAAGGTCACCTCCAGCCATTAGAATTCATTAACCACATATTTTAATTTTATACAAGCCACAGTCAATACTGGACTAGACAGTAATTTGGGTATAGGATGATCTCAAGGATGACTCTTGGAATAGACAGTCTTTACCAATACGTGAGTCAGTTAAGGCCTACACTAACACCCCCAAAATGGGCGAGTCTCAAGATCCCTCCTGGTCAATGGATGCAAATTCAATAGTTAATTTGTCCCTACTTCCCTTCTAGAAAACCCTCCCTTGCCCTCTCCATTGCCTCCTCCCACCCCAATACCTTATGCATACCCCTGTTTCAATTCAATTTATGCCACAGTGTTACATTTGTTTATGTCCCTGTCTCCCTGCCAGACTATGAGTTCCTTGTGAGAAGAAACTAGGTCTTCATTACCAGTGTGCACCCCAACTCAAGCACAGGACCTGGCACACAGCAGATACTGCATCTGTCCTGTTTTCCTTGGGGCATCCTGGTTTAAACCGGTTATCCCTGTGTAATCATGAGTGCCCCCTTGCACTCACAGAAGTGCACCAGTTTGTATGACAAATCCTATCACCACCCTATCAAGAGACAGTAGATGAATGTTGACTGTTGGTTTTTATGGGGTTTGTTTGTTCATTTTTGTTTCTTTATTTTAAAGTTCTTTCCCCATTATCTGCCGCAGTTACTATAGGTGGATTGCCTGGTAGGTTGGTGGTTGGGCAGATGCGTAGACTGAGTGAGAAGCAGGTTATCCAGAAGTCAGTTTAAGAATTAGAAAGCAGGCTGGGTAGCTTTGATTTGCCATAGCAGATTTCCCTTCTAATTATCCAGTCTATCCTTTGATAACAGTAAAAGGACTTTGCTTTCTCTGAGCACCCTGGCACGGTGTGGATGCTGGGTGAGTCTGGTAACAGCTAGCCGGGGGCAGTGGGAAAAGGCACACTGATATGAAATCCACACCAGAACTACTGAGAATCAGTGATATTGACAAGTGTTCACTGTTCCAACCCAGATGTCACTGCTCCATGGCTCAAAAACTCTGCCCAGGAAACCACTCCCTCTCTCGAAGGTGCCCCTTCGAAATGGAAAAATCCCTGAGCTTTTATCATCCTCAAGGATGGAGGAGTAGCAGGAACCAGAGAAGGTGAGGATGGACATGGAGACAATTAACAGACGTGGCATTTAAAGATCTGGCTTATATGGTAGCCAGGGGCGTGTTAATACAGTTGCCAGAAGCATTGATAAAATCAGGATCATCCCAGTGTATGCCATTTGTCCTGGGGTCTGGCCTTTTTACAGCGCATTAAGGATAGGAAACTAGAACCACAAGTCTGCATGGGTCCTTTCGCACTTGTAATCGTCATAGACAGGGCCACATAAAGGGGCCCGGAGGGTAGGGGAGTGCTTCACCTGTCTGGCCCATTTCCTCTGGTTCCAGAGAAACTCTTCCTTGGATTTAAGGGCCCAGAGGGATTTCCCAAATCCCGCTGCTCATTAAGCCTGTTTGATTTTATTTAATTTTTTTAAAGATTTTATTTATTTATTTGAGAGAGAGAGAATGAGAGAGAGAGAGTACATGAGAGGGGGGAGGGTCAGAGGGAGAAGCAGACTCCCTGCTGAGCAGGGAGCCTGATGCGGGACTCCATCCCAGGACTCCAGGACCATGACCTGAGCCGAAGGCAGTTGCTTAACCAACTGAGCCACCCAGGCACCCAAGCCTGTTTGATTTTAAAGAAGAAGATTAAATACACAGCCCACAGCCAAGAGTTCAGATGCTCAGCAAGCTTTCCTTTTGTGGCTGGGGTCCCCTGCTAAGTTGTACTTCTCATTAACATCTAAAGCTGGGCTCGGAGGGGCTGTTAGAGATGGGACCCAAGGCAGAGATGCTCTGGCCCTAGTCCCAGCTCTGCTGTTTCATTAGTCAATGATCTGACCCGTCCTTTGGCTCCTCTGGGCCCTGGGTTCTTCATTTTTCCCTGCTGGGAATAGGCTACCCACCAAAGAACCCCACCCTTTTCAAGTAGGCTGTGAAAGTCAAAGAGGATTAACTCAGAGTTCTTACAGAAAAAGCAAGGAAGCCCTCCAGAACGGCACTACCTGATGATAACCACTCATCTCATGTGGCTATTTAAACTTACACTAGTTAAAATAAAAAATTCAATCCTTTGGTCACACACTCCAAGGGCTTGATGGCGATCATACTGGCCACCAAAGACAGAGAACCCTGCCATCATCTGGAAAATTCTATTGGGTAGCACTGCTCTAGAGCCTCTTTTGAATTTCTCTCCAAAAACCAAACTAAACCAAAACAAAATATAGAAGAGAACACTCCAGCCCTGTCACATGCTCAGGAAGGCAATGGTTCACATGTATTTTAATGCCTACAAAGAGAGAAGCCCTTTATATTGACACAGTAGGGCCACAACTAGGCTCTCTTCCAAGAAAGCAGCTGAGTTTTTCTTTCCAGCACATAAAACAGGCATGGGCCAGTGGGGGACTTTTCTCCCACGGCTCCCCTGCCTCTTATACTCAGATCACTCTTTCAGACCTAATCCATTATTTACACGGTCCTACTTTTAAGAAAATGCATTTTGAAACATTCTCTCAACAGGAGTGTTAGGTCTGTGCAAATCCAGGGATCAAAGAGACCCAGTCACTTCGTTCCCACCAGACAGGACTTTCCTTACAGCGCCCCAAAATGGCCAGTTCCAGCTATTTAATAAAATCAAAGGACACAATCCTGTCCAGGGCCAAGTGTTAAAAGCATTCCTAAAGAAAATGGCCTGAAACAGAAGCTCCTCCCCTTCAATCTGCTCTTCATTGGCCAAGGATTTATTGGCTCTTGCAGTAAATTAATCAATTGCCAAAGGAAAGTAAAACCATGGCTCCAATGTAAATACTTCTTGGTAACAATCCTTCGGTGTGACACTTCGGATTTCAAGTGGCTGGGTGGCCATCCCAATGCCTCATTAAATGGCAACTTTATAGCATTAAGAGGAAAAGGCTCTGGGCTTTTCTGTACAAATGTATAAATCAATCTTTTCAAAGACAAACAATAGAACAATTTACAAAATGTGTGTGATTGGGGGACACGGGGTGGAGGCACTAAGAAGCAGAGAGAGGTTGGTCTATAGAGTTTTTCCCGGCTCTACACATTAGAGTTTCTTGACTCTGGACATCTCTGCTCTGCCCAACATTTGTTAATCCATCATCCAATGGGACTGCTTTCCCAAATGGTGGTACTTTTCTGCTGTTAAAACAGTTCCTATTGGGAGGGGAGGGGGGAAAGAAAAAAAGGAGAGGGGGAAATAAGCCATAAGTGACTCTTAAGGACTGAGAACAAACTGAGGGTTGATGGAGGGAGGTGGGTGGGGGATGAGCTAGATGGGTGAAGGGTATTAAAGAGGGCACTTGTGAGGAGCACTGGGTGTTGTATATAAGTGATGAATCACTGAATTCTATTCCAGAAACCCATATTGCACTGTATGTTAACTAACAAAATTTAAATAAAAAATAATAAACCCCAAAAAGCCAAAAAACAAAACCAACCACCACCACCACCACCAACAACAACAACAACAAAAAACAACCAAAAAAACCAGTTCCTATCAGAAAAGCTGCTGTCTCGATAACCTCTTCCAGCCTCAGGTCTGCTTCTCAATCTCAAAAAGCAAAATGAAACAAAATACAGTATGTGGATGAGTGAAAACTGCTCACAGATTTATAATGTGATCCCTTCCACCAACACCCCAAGTCCCTCCCCTGAGAGTCTCTAGGGCATGAAATTCACTCCAAGCATTACTGAGGCAAAAGTCATTTTCTTAATACAATTCTTACTCTGTCACTGCCTCTGCACTGCCCATATATTGTGTGCGTGGATGCAACTATTTGGAGACTACTAAGTCCACACTTAAAGCATCCACTCTCCAACAGGCTTGTAGGATTTCCAGAACATATCAGAGGAGTCAATAGACAGCAATCCAAAGTAAGAATGAGTCCAGCTCATATCAAAATTTTAGCAACTAGGCACAGAAAGGATACGCCCATCCAAGAACTCATAAGCCTACAGCCTGGCACAAAGTCTTGCACCCAGTAGACATTGTAAGACTTTGACAGAACCTACTTGAAGCATTTGTACTTCTGGGCTTGGCATGTGGAGTCACTTGGTCTTAAATGCAAGAATTGAATTCCACCCTGGGTGGGAGGGCCAGGGACGTGGCAAAGGTCCCGGGACATGGCTGAGGGCCCACGCTTCACAGCATCCTTCACAGAAGCAGTTTCCTGCAGGCAGTTTGCTGGTCCTCTGCCAGTCCACAGTTCTTAGAAGGGTGAAAGGGCAAAGGGAGGAATTTCTTCAGCTGGCAGACCCTCAACGTGGGAGGAAAGAGGAAGGGCGTCGGGACAAACAGGCTCAGCAAGCTGGGAGGAAGAAGGAGTGGCAGGGAAGGAAGAGGCCCACTGGAGGCACATCAACAACGGGCAAGGGCAGGGCAAACCAAACCGAACCGAACCAAACCAAAGCTCTGAGCCTCCACCAGTGGGCTTAGAGTTCCGCTAGCACAGCGCCGGCTTTGAACAAACGTGTTACTTGCTTAAGGTCTGTATGGATACATTCTTTCTATATTTCCCCCAGACTCTATAGCTAAGCCTTAATTTCCTCCTTAATTCCACTCTCCTTCCCCCAAATAACCACTGTTTTCTGTTTTTCATCTAGACCTTTCGGACGCAGCACTTACATTCTGTTATATGCAGATAGGGAAAAAATGTATTGCTTCACTGAATTGGCTACATATTGTACTTATCCTTCTACACTTTGCTTTTCTCTCCATTTAACGATGTTTTAGAGCTTGTTCTAACTACACAAAGAGACCCATATTTCATTCTCTGAAACTGCTACGTAGTACTATACAATGTGGATTTACCGTATTTTATGTATTCATTCTTACACTAATGTTTAATCTTCATTCTCCCCCAGCCCCACCTTTCAAAGAGTTCTGGAGTGAATGTATGTTCAGATGCAAGTCTTTTGCTAGAATACAACTCTAGATGTGAAATCACTGGATCAAAGCATATATGCAATTTTGATATCTGTGGCAGGCTTACTCCCACTGGTGGAATGGGAACGCTCATTTCCCTAACTTACCCACACCTGATTCTATCGTCCTCTTACTTTTTGCCTAAGCCTCTCCTTAAGCCTGACATGATCCAGACTGGATGGTGGGCAGTATTAGAAAAAACATCCCACTAATTAAAAAAAAAAAAAAAAAGAAAGAAAAAGCATCCCACTGCTTTAAATTGCATTTCCATGATTACCTGAGAGATTAAGCATTTTGTCTTATGTTTATGGGTCATCTCCGTCTTCTCTTCCCTGATTTGCCATTTCTCTGCCCATGTTCTTTTGGTTCAGTTGCTTTCTTCCCCTAATTTATAGGTTTTTACATATTCTGACAATCCATCATCTGCTCTATATGTTTTACACATCTCTCTCAGTCTTTTTAAAACTTTGCTCATGGAGTTTTCCCACAAACAGGGTGGTTTCCAAGCCACAATACAGTGGCTTCCAAATGATTCTTTTCAGCAATAGATTCCTTTCTCCAATCTAGGGGAACCCCCAATAATGGACAGGCAATAGCAAAACTGCTCTGGCTGAGGATGAACCAGCTTAAGGTCCCACCAACTCCCGCACCCTGATTTTGAGAGACTCCTCAGAGCTTCCAAGAGTAGAGATGTAAATCACAGATTCAGTCCAACCCCCTGACATAACAAATGAAAAAATGCAGGATAAGGCTGCTACAGGGAGGAGCTCCAGGCCTCCTAACAGAAATAAGACCAAACTAAGGTGTCCATTCTGGTCCTATGAACCCAGTGCAGTCTTTAAAGTATAGAGTCTAGATTCATCCAACTTGATCTGACAACAAAACTCAGCTATTTGGCATCTGAGTCATGTACTTTTCTCCCAGCAAAGAAAAAGAAGATGCTAATAAAATAAACAGATAATTTCACTCAGAAACTCAACTTAAAAAGACATTTATCATTGCTTTCTAGCTGTGTACTCCCATGTCAACTTCCTATTTCTCCCCACTAGAATATAAGCTGAATGAAAGCAAGGAATCCTGTTTGTCTTTCTCTCCTGGATCTCTAAGACTCAGAACCAGGCCTGTCAAATTATAGGTCTCAATAGATATTTACCTCCAAAACCATTCACTATAGCTAACAACAAACAGAAAGTGATCAAATTTGCTCTTTTAAGAAATTTCAACCACATTTATCAATGTAACCTCTGCTAGAACAGCCATCCATTAGCAGGTGGCCTACACAGTGAGATGTAAGAGGACTATCAGGGTCATGAAAATCCAGGTGGAATCATTGAGACCAATACTGCTGAGAACATATGACCACGCTCCTCCTCCTCCCTATTTATGGAATTCTTTGGGCTTCTGGTTGGTATGCCTGTTTTTCAGGACATTTAAGCACTTGAAGTTCCCTTTCCCAAACCTCGTGCAGATGGAGTCAGCTGTTCCAGTCTGAGGTCTTTCTCTCACCTGCTGGAGTGCTAATTACCCACTGTGGAAACTTGAGGAGGTTAAGCAATTGTAGACCCCAAGTCTCAGGTTCCTCATCTATAAAGTGGACACAGTAATAGGGCCTGAACCTCTTAAGTTTTCCGGTTTAGTGTCAACGAATCTAAGTTGCTTAGCAACGCCACACACATGGAATCACTGTTGTTTGTTTTAACAGTTATCAGGTCTGCAGAGCTGTCAACCTTTAGGATGGGTTTTCACATCCTAGAATGAGGGGAGAGGGTAGACTAAACACTACTGAATATGAGAAAATGGGATGAGATGAGCCAGCATTATTAAAAAATACATTATTGAGAGCATAACCCTAATTTACAAAGCAAGTCAAATCCAATCGTGATGGCAAATATTAGATGTAGGTCTTAGAACTCCTAGAGGGACCACAGAGGGGAAGATTGACGGAGAGCCTTCAGTTAAATGCCAACCAGTTGATTAGAAATCTCAGTCCCAGGCCATAGTCAGAAGAAAAAAAAACAAAAAACAAAAAACAAAAAACACCAAACCATAGCCAGAGGGCTACCTTTCTATCTCTGTGTCTGAGGTTATAGGAGCTCCTGTTTACTTGACTTGGTTGTAGGGACATTTACACCCATCTGCTTCCCAGGCAATTGCAAAGCGTGTGCTCTGGCCCAGGCCCACCCCTCCAGGGAACAATAACCATTTCATACATTGGTATTTAGCTACAGGGTTATAAATACCCTATAGCCAATCAAAATAGGATTTCTACAGATCAACTTCTGATCTCTGCCAATGAGAATACTGGCTAAAGCCACTCTGGAAAAGCAAAAAAGAACCAACATTCTGTTCACAGAATTTTGAACATGTTTGCCTCCTACCCATTCACAGAAGTGGTTACTGAAGCAGTGATGAAATGCATCGTAGAGTGGAATGCCAAGACATGGGCCACTGTAGAGTGTGTTGCAGAGTTTTGACGCATCCTAAAAGACGGAAATCATAATGGAACAAGCTGTGTCTTCAAATTGGCCAGAGCCGGACAAACCTTCATGGATTTTAGTACAAATCATAAATAAAAATACCTACCTTACTTTGGTCTTTTAAAGTCAGATGTTGCTGGAAAGAGTGTGAGTAGTCTCAGAAGCCCACCTTTAGCGGAGTCAACATCAGATCTAGAGGCTGAATCACACCCACATCAGTGTGGTCACTGAAGGCACCCTTCTTTTCATCTCAGAAAAAAACCCCAAGATTTTCTATATTTAACAAAGATACTGAGGATAAAGAGAAGTGCTGAGCAGAAAAACATTTAAAATCTGCTTTGAGAAGAAATAAAATCCCCAGCCCTCACATCTCTGAATCTGTGAATGTTGCAAAGGCTGGAAGAGAAGGAGAAAACCAAAATGCAGGCATGAAACATCAACCAGGTTGGCCTCTTGCTAAAACTGATTTGACTATTCTTAACACTGGATGCTCTTCATCTTCTGCTAAGAAGAGACTCAGAAGAAAGTTCTCAGAATGACTAGAGTTGCTCTCAACCCCAGCCTTGTTCTCTAAAAAACAGAGTGCAAAACAACGTGGTGGGTCATGCTTGAGGAGCAATTTCAACTCTTAACACCCACCCGAGCACTCCACCTCCAACAGGACTTGGACTCTAAGTGCGTGGCCACCCCCAGTGAATGACCATGTTAAGGTCACAGTCCAACTAATATCCACCTTCATCACTCCACAGGGCCACACCTCAACGGTGGCAGGCAGCCAACAGCAGGGTGTACAAAAGAGATATTTAAACACCGGGTTAGCTACTTTCTACCAAATTCCAAAATAAGCTGAGGCCATTCGACCACTAGAGGCCCAGGAACCTTACAGCAAGCAATACCATCCAGGGTTTCCAGACTGCCTGTGTTCTTCTGAGGGTCAGATGAAGAGAAGAACAGTGCTTTAGAGCAAGAGTCTAGGAAGCCAGGGTGAGTGATGGAGACACTGAGAAGGAATGGAGCTAGTCATGTGGGACCAATGAAAAAGGCCACTGTGGGAGGCGTGGGCCAGACAGCATTTCCAGGGAACAGAGGAGGAGCCCAGAGACCTGCATTATGACTCGAGGCGTGATCTTAATGGAAGTGATAGGATTACAGTGAACAGAGCAAAGCATTTTAAAGCAAGTTACGAAAGAGAAGAGGTCAACATTCTGATGAAGCACTAAGTCTAAACTAATACCAGTCCTATGCTACACATCTGAAAGATTTCCGAATACCCGAAGATAAAAAATTCAGTAAGGATATCTCAAAATAATAGTTAATGCTTATTAAAAGCTTAAACTAGGCCAGGTATATGCAATGACTCATTAGCGCTTTGCCATCCACCACGAGTAGATAGATACTATTACCTCCATTTTAAAGAAATCTGAGGCACAGATAGCTCCCAGCACCACTTGGATGTGATAATACAAGAAAGTAGGCAGTCTGGTGTCAGAACTCAGCAGTCTGAAAAGCTCCATTTACATTAAAATTTTGTAAAAATTGGATTTGAGGCGGTACCTGGTCACCACCCGGAACTGGTGGCCCACTGTCTCTTCTGACCTTTACGTCCCCTGACACCTGGCCCAAATCCAGAGTCAAGGTCCTTGGCACTCATCATGCTCAGTAGCAGACAATGTAATTATAAAATTTATAATTCAGAATGGTAGGGAAGACCTGTAGTCAGTTTATATTATCAATTTATATTATTAATTATCAAGGCCAATCTCTTAACAATTAGAATTAATAGGACATGCTACAAGATTGTTAAGAACAAAAACCCAAATCCAAAGATCAACAGCATTCCTTTATACCAGCAGTAACCAAACAGAGGATGTAATATAGGAAGAAAAAACTGGCTTCCGTAGTAAGACAAACTATAAAGTAGAGAGATACAAAAGCAACAGTAGTAAGAAATTATAAAACTTTACTGAAGGATATAGAGGATGACTTGGATTAACGGAGTGATAAACTTTTGTTTATGGAGAAAGACACATTTTAAAGAAGTATTTCGCAATGAATAATTTCAGTGAAATTCTAATAAGATCTCAACAGGAATTTTTAGGAAACTTGGAAAAATATCTTAATATTTATATGGGAGAGTATAGAACTGAGAATAACTATGACAATTTTGAAAAATTACAAAGAGGATGGACAGCCTTAAAAAGTACCAGAGTAATTAAGACAATGTGATACCGATGTAGGAATAGATGAAGTATCAGAAAGGAATAGAGGACACTGAAACTGACCTACCTAAACGCCGTAGTTTTGGGGACTGTAGGATATATGTGAGATGGGGTATACTAATCACTGTGCTAGGCTTGTAACGCATTTGAAATTTATTTTTAATCCATCTTAAATTTGTTTTTCTTAGACTTTATGATCAAATCATATACTTCCCACATGAAAGCCAAAAAACTGCCCACCTAAATATGAAAAATTACTGGAAGAGAAACATAGGAGAGGTAGAGATTTTTCTTTTTTTAAAATTTATTTGAGAGAATATGAGCACGAGTGGGGGGAGGGGCAGAGGGAGAAAATCTTCAAGCCGACTCCCCACTGATGGCAGAGCCGGGTGCAGATGAGCGGCTCAATCTCATGACCCATGAGATCATGACCTGAGCCAAGATCAAGGATCAGCCACTTAACCGAAGTGCCCTGAGAATTTTCTTAAAACAGAAAAGGCAGTTAAAATGAATGGCTCTATTACCCTGGCCAGATCTCAAAAAAAGAGAGTATAAAAAGCAAGATGCAATATACTATTTATGTCCATTAAAACACACTTTAAGATGCATATGTTTATGTATGAATTATAGTAGTTAAATATCTAAAACTTAGTCTGGAAGGATATGTATTAAACTGGAAGGAAATACGGGGAGGGGCAAAAGGAACTTCAGTTGTGACTAGTGTTTTGTTAAGCAAAACCCTAAAAGCAACTAAGGCAAAACACTAATAATAGCTGTTAAATCTAAGTGGCAGGAATATGGATGGATGTTCACCAGATTATTTTTGCATGTTCTCTTTTAAGTTTTTTTAGAAAGAATTCTCAAAACTCAAATGTTAAATCTAGATTTTCTTCATAAACTTCCCTATCAACCCACAGAGTATTTTCTTGATTATCTATAATCTTATTCTTACTTCAAAATACAGTATATAAATAGGGCAGACATAAATGCAGTTATCGATCCCAACTGTGATGGTCAATAGATGTGTCAACGTGGCTAAACTATGGTACCCAGATGTTTGGTCCAACACCAGTCTAGATGTTGCTGTGAAGGTTTTTTTTTTTTTTTTTTTTTTTTTTTTTGGGATGCGATCAACATTTGAATGAGTAAACTTTTCATGAAGCAGATTACTCTCCATAAGGCGGGTGGGTCTCATCCAATTGAGGTTTCCTAAAGGAGAAGGGATTATTCTCAAGACTGTACCATGGAAACCCTGCCTGAATTTGCATCCTGTTGGCTTGCCCTACGGATTTCAGACTTGCCAGTCCCTACAAGCACATGAGCCAACTTAAAAGAACACCGCCCTCCCCCATATACATATATCACTCCTTTCCATTCTGTTTCTCTGAAGAACTTGACTAATACCAACGTTGCAAGTTTTGGGGCAACCATGGTTTCTCAGCAACTGAAATGGCCCACAACTCCTGTAACATGTCAAAGGGGAGAAAAGCCGGCCTTGGGGGAGGGATGGGACTATTATACACCAGTTAACACTGACGTATGGGAATTAAACACATCGTGTGTTTACTTTCTAGAAAAATCTACCTCGTGAAAAGATAAAGTTCTTTGTAAGGTGGCTTCTGGTTGGAGCTGTGTTTTTTTCTGAGTAGAAATTTCCCTACTGGCCTGTGATTACTTGTTGGCCAGATACTCTGTGGGGAGGAGACACGTCCATACTCCCATGTAGAGGATAAAAAGGGGCCAGACGAGTGAGGTCTGTTCTTCCTGTGCCCATGATTTTCCCTGAGGGAAATTCTCCTTGTTTGTTTCACCAAAACCACCAACTGACAGGCTGCCCAAGATTGATTGCGCTCTGTAGACTACTTCTCTACAGAAGGGCTCTCCGCTCTGCACACAGGGTCAATAGTGTCACGTGCTTTAGCTTTCCATAACAGCCCGCACTCCTCTCCATCTACTCAATGCACCTCCAAATGCCACATGTCTAGATAGAAGGACCCCTAAATATAAGCTAGTACTCCTTTCCCAGTTTAAACTCCTTACTGATTTGAGAGACAATATTAACATTTGAGCCATTTTAATCTTCTGCATTTCTGTTCACTGTGTTTTATTTTGTTTTGGCATTTGCAAACCAAGAGAGGTTAAGTAAAAACAAGAACAGAATTATTGAAGCAATGATTCAAGGTGACAAAACAATATATATTATAAAAATACTTCCCGACATCAGTTTGCATTTCCTATAGAGTTAGAGGAGAACAAAAGACATCTCAGCTGGATAAAGGTGACTCAAACATAAGTGATCTTCTACTGTCCCAATCAGAAGACAGTTAAAATATTGGGGCGGGGGGAGGGGGAAGATTTGGTTGGATAAATGTAAATGATGTAAATGAAAATATCGGTATCATTAGATGCAAATATTTCATCTAAGATTTTAAAAACGGAACACTTAAAATATTTATCTTAAGCTATTTAAGATATTAATATTGAAATATACATAACTGTATGTGCATAAATATACATGCAGATATTATGTAATCATACAGGTTAGTGCTAATTTAGAAATATTTCGGGTTTCCTCTCACCTTAGAAAAACACTTTTTCAAAGTCTGCAGTGGCACTGGCGTTTTTACACCTGTTTCTGTGAGCATGGATACATTCTGAGTTTTCCACTATCCTCTTCACTTCCAGTTATTTGGATAAGGTTCTTAACTTGTTCCATTTTTAAATGATCTTTAAAAGTCTTGTTTACAAAGAAATCTAACACTTGTTATTGTGAGGTCAGATGTCCAGAAATATTACTAGACTTTTTTTAAACTTTTTTTTTTAATACAATTTCCTCAGTTGACCTCTATAAGCATCTAAAACCAGCATTGACAAAGGTCATTTCAGGCTAATGTGTGTTCCCTAAATAATACTTTGATATCCAAAATAAAATAATTGTGAGACTCTGCCACAGCATGAGAAAATTTGTAGACTTCAATTTAAGGCAACTCCCTCATCTCTGTTCCTAACTCTTTGAGAGGTCAGAGAACCATGCCTTCCATTTGGGCATATGATGTAAATCGTGTCACTTCATTTCCCACATCTCCTCACGTCTACCTTTTCTCCTCAGCAGCCAGCCATGGCAACATGGGACAGAATCATAAGTGGACTTCCTCAGGGCAGAATTGGGGGATCCCAGGGGAATCCACAATGCTGGGTCGAGAGGATCCAGAATCAGGTGCCTCCCCCACAGGACAGATGGTGCTTGCCACACAGGCTGGGCTGGGAGCGCTACTGCCTGTCTTGTCTTTCTTCTTTTAAAAACGGTATATGTAGTTGTGGTGTGGTGATTATGTGTGACAGGAGACTATCTGCAACGGGAAGACTCCTGGGCAGCTGTGTGGTCATGAGTCTTCCCAGATCCCATCACTATCTTCTGAAGGAGGTGAGACACCGCCCACCCTCCGCCCTCAGATGCTCCAGCAGCAAGGCTCTGAGCTCCATTCTAGCACTGCTAAAAATCCTTACCAATGGCAAAGAAAGCCAGAGATGGGGAGAACTTTCCAGAACATTCTAGGGAAGGGCTTAAATACCTTAGGAGCTTTACTGGGCCCCTGCCTATTACCTATTTTGGTGACCAAGTGGAAAAGAACAATGGACAACACTCTAAGCTGTAAAGGTATTAATTGCAACCCTTAAATTTCAGCTGGGCGGGGGGGGGGAGAAAAGAGGATGATAATAATGATGAATATACAGCAACATTGTGATATTGTGATTAATTATAAGAAATAACATTTGGTCTTTGTTCACTCGTCCTGGCACAGAGCTTCTAAAACCCTTGTAATTCCCTATATAATAGCCATACGGGCATCTTTCCTCATAGTGTTTAGTTCCTGAAATAACTCCAGAGAAATAAATGTGAAATTGGTGTCTTCTGTTACTCATAAAAAGCCCCTTTCAATCACATCTCAGTTTATGATAATGTGGTGACTTCTGGAAAGTCCTTAAGGATGGGGGCTGGTTGCCAGGGGACCCAGATTCAGATTAGATGGTTGGAACTTTCAGTCCCACTTCTCTACCTCCAGGGAGGGGTGAGGGGCTGGAGCTTTTCAATCACCAGCAGCCAATGATTTAATCAAGCATGTCTATGTAACAAAGCCTCCATAAAAACCCAAAAGGATTGGGTTTGGACAGCTTCTGAGCCTCCTTCCCTATGCCCTTCTCCATGTATCTTCCATAGGACCATTCCTGGGTTGCATCCTTTTATAATAATAACCAGTAATCTGGTTAAGTAAACGGTTTCCCTGAGTTTTGTGAGCTGCTCTAGCAAATTCATCAAACCCAATTAATTAACAGTAAGAACTAACAGGAGGGGTCATGGGAACCTATTTATGGTCAGTTGGTCAGAAGCACAAGTGACAATTGGACTTTCAGTTGGAGTGTGCCTTGTGGGAAGGAGAGGGGGACAGTCCTGTGGGACCTGAGCCCCTAACCTGTGGGGTCTGCCTCTCCAGGTAGACCGTGTCCAAATTAGGCTGAATTGGAGGACAGCCAGCTGGTGTCCTAGCATTGTTCGGTGTGGAGAAAACCTCCCCCTCCCCCACCCCACAAACATTTGGTGACCAGAAGTGAAGTAGTATTCAGAGAGTATTGTGTGTAACGTAAATGAAAACAATAAATAGAGTTTTTCTTTTCAACAGGGACCGCGAGTCATGAAAGAGAGGAAAACCTGAGTGGTAGAAACTGAGGAAGTGTGGCTGGAACTTGGCTAGACTCAACCAGCTACGTCCAGGGCAGCTGACCGAGTCTACATCCTCACAGTAGACAGGAGTGGGTTACATCCTGAAGTAACACACAGACCGCACACTTTTGGAAGCTTGACAGTTGTAACACGAAAGACGGGGGTTTGCCTTGTTCTTCTCAGGTTTTTCGCCACGAAGAAACTGACCTTTACCCCAAGCCTCATTTTATGGCGAAGGAAACGACTCAGGGAAGTTAACAGCTGACAGCTGACAAAGCATGTCCAGAAAAGAGAAGCCAGCAAACTCAGATCCAGGGACCAGGAGCTCAATTTCATTAAAGGCTTATGTGGCCGGCACAGGGAGGAACACTGCGCGCAGTGCCTCAGCCATCATCACTAACGGGTGAGGGTGATCACCTCATTCCCACTTTACAGCTGAGAAAACCAACACAGAGAAGCTAACTCTCCCCAGCGTCCCTCAGCACGCAGACGGTTCGGCTGGGTTTGCAGTGGTACTACTTCACGGACAAGGTTTAGATGGGGAGTCAGAACCAAGAATGTGATCTATCGCTTTATGCTAACTACGTAATTCTGAGTATGGCGTGGCCCTACTGGGCCTTAGGGGCCAGATCTGCAAAATGGGCATATAACATTTAGCTTGTCTGGGTGTGAGATCCTTTAATTAAAGCCGCCAGCACAAAGCCTAATAGCAGGATTCAGTAAAGACACTACAATACCTTCTCTTTCCCTAATCTTGAACACAAGTTTTACCAGTGAGGACTAACAATTTGTTAGCGCCCCCAGTGAACCTGCATATGTGAAAGAATATAACAACATCTTTTCATCACATGCAGACCTAGGCCAGTCTGCTTTGTTTCTGTTAAGGAAAGGCTTTTTCTTGTCCATCTTAAACCAACTTTAAGGTGAATATAATGGAGCCTAAGGTTTTTGAATTTCTCTGGTCCTTGCGCTAAGTAGACTCATAAAGGGCCATCATCACAGGAAAAGTACCAATCACCAAAGGCCCTCCAGGGACCAGCTCTGTGAGCAGGCCAAGCCTGACTTGGAGATCCCATCTTCTCTAGATGAGGCCCGAGACTGTGGCTCAGGGAACTGCAGAATGTATAACTCACTCTCAACCCAACCACAACACCTCATACCCCCACATGAAATGTTGCTCCAGAGTTTATAGTGGTGAAGGGAGATGTCCTAGAGTGGCTGTGGGTTGGTCCAAATATTCCCCCAGCTGTCTACACGTGGGGCTGATGTTGAAGCCTGGGTTAGAATCCACTGTCTGCATCCTATTAGGCGCTTTTATGAGCTCAGAGCATGACTATCTGGTTTGCATTTGTAACACAGAGGGAAGAAATAAGTGGCAGCAGAGAGGCTTTCTAAAGGATACCTTATGGAAGTTCCTTTCGCCAGAAAGCACCTAATTGATGAGCAGGCAACGTGACAGGAGGGAGCTGGGGAAAGAACCCCATGCGGAGTCAGGGCACCAAGTTCTGGTCATCTATACCACCTACTACCCGTGCTCCAGAACAAAGCACGGACCCACTCAGCCTGAGCTTCACCTGAAAATGATAAAACCAGATTTGATATGCTCTCAGATTCCTTCCTGCTTGAAAATTCTACTTCAGTTCTTCATGAAACCCCTTTACGACTCTTTATGAACTCTGAGGAGACCATGTGAATACCTAGCATAATGTGTTGCCTATAATTGGCACTTGGTAATTGCTTATTCATTCATAAATGAATGAACCAATGCTGATAAGAATACAAATAAAGGTTATTAAAAAAAACCAACAGTCACAGATATATTACGTCCACGTGTACACCATATACATACATGTACTCTTATATGTTATTTTACTTCAAGTTGCCTATTGTGACCTCTGTACTAGACATTGTAGGGAGAAGCAGAGTAATTCAGACCCCGGCCTCACTCCCCAGGACTAGTGATCTAATAGAAAAGATAAAGACACAAGCGTGATAGGATAGCTCTTAGACAGCACAAGCTACAGTTCACAGTCAGACATACTAATGTAACTTTATGTCTGGCACTTTAGAGCCAGACATGATAAGATTTTATATGAGAAAGAGATGAACATACCCTGTATCATGAGGGTACCAGCAGGAAGCAGAAGGCATACTCAAAAGGGTTTAATGAGAGAGAACTTTATGGAGGGGCTACTTAGAGAGATGTCGGCAGGACGAAGTACCCAGGGGCTATCCACTCGCTAGCTGGGAAACGATTACCACCTTTAGGTCTGAAGGGCATCGAGAGGAAGCAGTGCAAACTGGAGCCTTGAAAGTGAGCTGCCCATCAAGAGCTTAGAACAAATGAGCAATAGTCAGAATCTTTGCAAGGCCGAGGGGACTGTGATTAGGGGGATAAATACCCCAACACTCTCTCCTCCTGCCTTCTGAGTCCCCTGCCTGTGCCTCCCATTGGCTGAAGCCAACTAGGAATAAGACAAGGGAGTCCAGATGTTGTGCGTACATAGCACTAAGCCTCTTGGTGCAGAGGAAGGCAGAGAATGAATTAGGGGATCAGGGGAGGAAAGACAATACCCAGGTGTACATACACACTCTTAGAAATTACACACATGCATTTGCATTTGAGATATATTTAGAAAAAGTACATCTTTCACTTTTCAAAAAAAAAGGATCTGCTGTACAAAGGTTTTCACCATAGGATTAATCTAAATTTAAATGATTTTTTAATTAATTTGAGAGAGTGCATGAGCGTGCATGAGCAGAAGGGAGGAACAGAAGCATAAGGAGAAGCAGACTCCCCGCTGAGCAGGATTATCACAGGACCCTGGGATCATGACCTAAGCCAAAGGCAGATGCTTAACCGACTGAGCCACCCAGGCGCCCCAGGATTAATCTAAATTTAAACATCAAGTTTTTCTAACGTATCTCAGGTATAATTTATAAAACAAACTTCTTTAACTGCAAATAACCTCTACATACTGCTCATATTTGACAGGTGGTGTATTTGTTTACATAGGGCCTAACAAGTGAAACTGTTAAGATAGCCCATTAACCATACAAAATTGTCTCATAAGTTTTCCTTAATTTTCTATCCCTACCAGCCCCCCAATTTTCAAAAATAAAACAAACTCCAAAGTTTGCACACTAACACATTTTTCCATTTATATTTTCCCTCCATTTATATTTTCTATCAGCTGGCAATTAAAACAAGAATCCCAGAGTTCAGCCAAAAGTCTTAACAAATGAGAGTCAGATATACTATCTCTGGATTCAAAAGTGCAAAATGACAGGTTATGAGAAACCACCTGGAAAATGGCACTCGGTAGGCAACATTTCAGGGATCCACATTTCTTATAGCAATCCCCTGCCAACTAATGCTTACCCTCTAACAGGGACCTTCAGAAAAGGTTCCAAAGTGTTTAAAGCCTCTATAACACCATCTTCTTTTATGTAGAGTTCAACGGATGGCAATGGGAATCCGGAATGGGATGAGGATTAGGATTGCTCTCAAGGGTGGCAGGGGGTGGGGAGAGTGATGCATGAGGGAGGGAGAGGTGTCCTGGTCACCTCCCAATTAATGATCACAGATCTGAGATTTCTCAGGACAGTCTCAGTCTCAGACATCCCAGCCCATACCACTATAATGTCTAATCCTGGGGAAATGGTTACAAACTATGGGTCCTTGGGGAAATATGCTGCCATTAAAATTAATGAGTCTGTAATGACATGAAAAAGCCTCGGGTTTATTCATCCACAGTGACATCTGAATCCCTATTGTACACTACAGTGGCGTAAGGGTGTTCGGGCTATAATGATGAATTATATATTGCATAAAGCCTATACGTCACATAGCACGTAGAACCAGACTGCCAACATTTGAATCTCCACTCCACCACCGAAAAGCTGGACAACCTTGAGTAATTCCCCTAAATATAGTGTGCCTCAATGATCTCTGTTGTAAATGGGATACTCATGGCACCTTCTTCATAAGATCATCGTGAGGATCAGATTAGCTCATACATGTAAAGCTTATGATAGTGCCAGGCAAGTAGTAAGTGCTCAATAAATCTTAGCTATATTACAATAGGAAGTTCCCAGGCTTACAGTCTAGGTTTACTAAAAGATACAAATAGGAAAATGATGGTATAATGCTAAGTGCAATTAAGGGCTTCTCTTTAGGCTAACATTATACCGGGAATGAAGAGATTAGGAAGGCTTCCTATTCATAAAAATAAAGAGAGTGTGCCATTGTCACTGGGGCCAGTCTGGGGCAAACAGGTACGGACAGTCTACTTTTTCCTGCATTCAGTCTTACTGACACCACCGAGCGCTTCCTGAGTTTATTTCATCTTCAAAGCTTCCTAAAGTCCAGGATGCCCAAAAGACAAAGGATGGAAGACAGAGGCAACAATGCCAAGTGTTCAGGCAAGACTTGCCAGTCTCCACAACCACAGGAGTGAGTGAAAACTAGTGCTTGGCTTTTCACAGGGTGGGATGCATGGGGTTTCTTCATCACCTTGTTCTTTCAAGAACAGTCTTCACTTCTGTGACAGTCCCAGGATGTTCTCTCACTGGGATCAGCTAACAATCTCCCAAGCAAGGACTCCTCTTTTCCCCACCAAATGTCTCCACAGTTATCCCTTCTTTTGAAGTTGGAAGAGAGAATATCATTAATTTCATCTGCCTGGGAAATAGAGTAGAGAGGAATCCTACTTGGAGGCAGAATAAGGAATCAGGCAGCTTAGATCTTCAGGAAGGTAAGCCTACCATCTGCCTTAATGTTCTTAGGAATGAGACCATGCATAAAGAAATGTCCATCTCTATCAGTCTGGCAGCAAATGATACCAAACCCTGATTCAAAATGGCCTTAGGGCCGCCTGGGTGGCTCAGTCGGTTAAGTGTCTGACTCGATCTCAGCTCAGGTCTTGACCTCAGGGTCATGAGTTCAAGCCCCACATTAAACAAAACAAAAACAAAACCAACAAAATGGCTTGAACAAGGAGGAAATTAATCATCTCACATGATGGGAACTGCAAGAGAAAGCCTGGTGCTTTTTTTTTTTTTTTTTAAAGATTTTATTTATTTATTTGAGAGAGAGAATGAGAGATAGAGAGCACGAGAGGGAAGAGGGTCAGAGGGAGAAGCAGACTCCCCGCCAAGCAGGGAGCCCGATGTGGGACTCGATCCCGGGACTCCAGGATCATGACCTGAGCCGAAGGCAGTCGCTCAACCAACTGAGCCACCCAGGCGCCCAGCCTGGTGCTTCTTGAGGACACTCTGGGATCTGCTCTCTCCTGGGTGTTGACTTCATCCTAAGGCTGAAGACAAGATGACTACAGCAGTTCTAGACAGCAACATACCAAGGAAGCAAAGGGGTCATTTGCTCATGTCTTTTTCTCAATGACGAGCAAACCTACCCTAGACACTCCACGAGAAACATTTCTTCACACCTCATTGCCCAGACTAAAAAATATTTTTATTTATTTATTTGACAGAGAGAGAGAGAAAACACAAGCCGGGGGGTGGGCAGCAGAGGGAGAGGGAGAAGCAGGCTCTCTGCTGAGCAGGGAGCCCAATGTGGAGCTGAATCCCAGGACCCTGAGATTATGACCTGAGCCGAAGGCAGCTGCTTAACCGACTGAGCCACCCAGGTGCCCCAGAACTTGGACATTTTTAATGATTATTGCTGAAATGACCATATAATGTGGCCTCTTTGCATTTCTATTCCAAGCGGGCGCCTGTGGTAGAGGGGGGGTAAATACAGAAAGATCTGAGAGGATTCCAGGGCAAAGCTGGGGCATGAGGCAGAGAGACTCACTCCCCAGTAAACATGGATTGAAATGAGAGTAAAGGAATTTTTTTTTTTTAAGCATGGGGGGAGGCATTTGCCAAACTCTTAAAGAGAACTGAAGAAGCAATGATTGCGACAAATTTTTGGAAGCTGGGAAGTGGTCCGTCCAGTGGTAACTGACTTAGCAGATTAGAGAAAGTGGAGTCTGAGAGACAGAGTCCAGAGACAGCGAGTCTCTGGAATTGGGGTCACTGGACGGGGGTGCCAAAGGCAGGAGGCCTGGCTAAGAGCCTGTGCCTGAAGCTGTCAGACCCCCATAATCTCCTCTATGGCAGTCCTAGCTCCCGTGTGACTGCCTACATTCCACGACCGGTTTGCTCTGAGAAATCAGAGCAACTCTGGACTCAGATATCAAAGGTAGCTGAAGGAAGGGGCGCCGCTTTAAAAACAGGGAAACAATAGAAAGTCTCCATACCAAATGTTAGACTCTTGGTCTCCTACACGAATCTGGCTCAGAGAATGCCACAGCCAACCAAGTCCCCTCGGTGACAGAGATGGGGATTTCTCTCACCTGGTCAGTTTCCTCTGCGAGGAATGACCTTCTGCCGAAGGTGGGCGTCCTCCGATGAAACTGCTTAGCACGATAATCCCGTTACAGGACAGGTGCTCAGGGCCAGCCGCACACTCGAATCACCTGGGGAGCTTCTAATGCTCGCTACTACCTGGGCCCTCGCAATATCCTACATCATTCGATTGCTTGGCAAATAGGAATGGGAAGCTTACTGTGTGCCAGGCATTGTTCTAGATTCCGGAACACTGTTCTAGGTGTCTTTCTTGGAAAGAAGGAACTATTTATTCCTGGGTATAAGCCCCATCCACGCAGGCAGACCTTCCAGTTAGCTTTTAAGTGATCAGTCCGGGATCATTAGACATTAGAGGAAAGTTTTTTTTTTTGGTTGTTTTTTGTTTTTTAACAAGCATGAGATTTAAAAACAAAAACTAAGAGGAAATCTGAGGGGAAAGAACTGTGCAGGGAATAGAGGAACACTTCAAAGAAGCTGTCATTGAGATCTGTAGAGAGTTGGAAAGATTTTCATCTGTGAAACGAGAATAGGAGGTTATAAAAAGAATATTTCAGAGATTTTTAAAGAGCTCTTGGAAATTAGAAATTTGATGGCAGACATAAAAATTCAGTGTATGGGTTGGAGGATAAAAGGAGGAAATTTCCCAGGAAGTAGCAATTTTTTTTTTAAGGAGGGAAAAAATAATTAGAAATTCAATCCATGAAGATCCCCTTCCAAGTAAATAGATGTTCCAAAAGAGGAGAGAAATTATTTTTTTTTAATTCCAGAAAAACTGCTCAGAACCAAAGGACATAAGTTTCCAGATTGAGGTGTACTGAAAGCCAAGTAAAATGTATGAAAAAAAAAACAACTCACAGCATGATATATGAAAATGAAATTTCATTACAAGAGAAAGGACATTACAAAGAACAAGGAGATAATCCTAAAAACTTTCAGAGAGGGCAATAATTACCTTCAAAGCGTCAGGAATTAGAAGGACAGACATCTCAATGGCAATATTGAACCTAAAGAGCAATGTGTTCCAAATTCTGAGGGAAAAGCATTTCCAACCTTCATACCCCATCAAACATGCAAACTTGGAAGATCTTAAAAAACTGATTATCCACATACTCCTTCTCAGAAACTTCTAGAAGTTGTGTTTTACCAGAAAGAGAACAGAAACAAAGAGGAAGATGTGAGTCTAGAACACAGGGGATGCCATTTGGGACAGAGGCAAGTATCAGTACCCAGCAGGATGAAGAAAGGGGATTTCAGGATGATGGGTGTGTGGCAGGCCTCAAAAGCAGCAAATCCAGAGCGGAAAGGAGGCCAGAGGGCCGGTGAGGGAGAGAACCAAGTGGAGCAGTATGTAGCTGCAGTATTTAAGAATACATCCAAAATGTTGAAAGCTGTTGTCTTGGGGCACAGAAGTTGAGTTTGGTGGAAGGTGGGGAAAGTGACTGTTGTTTCTAGTTATAAGCCTTATAGAAATATTTGACTTTGAAAATTATGTACATGTATTGTTTTGATAAAGAAAAAAGGGAAACTCAGGTCTTAATCAGATTCCAGAATGAGAACCCAGGACTAAAAGGCAGCAAAAGTACTTGGTGAAACCACTGGGAAACAGAAGAGTTGATGAAGAAGGCAGGGCCAAGCTCTAGGCAGAGCAGATGAGAACTTATATCCCAGGAAACGGGCCAGAATGGGGTCACCCTTTCCCTTCAAGGAAGCAATTCCTAAGTGTGACCTGCCTGGATTTACAGAGGAGATTAGTAAGAACAGAGGATTAAAGGGAGCTGTACATGCCAAGGGCAGTGTCGGGCAATTTATGGAAGCGAGAAGGCGAGCAGAAAGGTGGTTTCTGGAAACTTTGCTGCTCTTTCCTGCTAGATTAGGGTAGGTCCTCCCTCAGACAATTATGCCCAGCCGTGCAGGCTCACAGAGCTCAAGGCTGGAAGAACAAAAGCAAGTCTAAAATCCTGAGTCCACCTGGGTTTCCCCACTTTCCCTGGTACGTCTTATTTCTGTTTCTTCTATGTGTGGCCAACTCTGAGAACTCCTTTTTTTCTTTTAGAACCTGACACAGGCCTCCTTTCCCAAAGCCCACCCTACCTGTGAGTCCTATGGCTGCATCCTAGGGACAATGGATTTGACTAGAGATCCTGAAAACAAGGAACTGTGGGTAGATCCTGTTAACTTGGTTAACTATCTCAGCTAAAAAAAGGGCCACAGTGAACCTGTAGATTATTGAGTGTATAGCAGTCAGATTAACACTGGAGGTAGAAAGATCCCCCGTGCCTTATTTTTCAATTCATCTGCAAGGGCAAAACAGTCTAGGTGTGCAAAGTTTGAAAGTACTACATTTCATGTGTATTTGAAGATGTTTATGTCATGCCTTTTGTGATATCATTATTTATGGTTTATGTCATGCCCCTTATGATATCAAACTCAGCCTGACCTATTTTTATGAAAAGTGTTTACTATTTACATTCACAGCTTTTCTTCCAGAAATGGTTCCCAGGATGACAGCTGTAGTTATCTCCTCCTTACAGGCATCTCATGACACAAGATTGACTTAACTTCACCCCTAGTATTTATAAACTATCTACTAGGGAGTAACAACATGATAGATAAGGTCATTCTCTTCCCAAACATCTTTCATCTTTAAATTCTTAGATTTGTGGACACTAAATCAAAATGTTCTGTGCATCAGTGGTGGGGGAGTTGTCCAAGCAGGCTGTTTAGTAGTTTGGGGCAAAGATCTGTCCCCAAAAGAGATCGTAACCTCCTGAGGGCTCAAAAAAAAAAAAAAAAAAAAGTTCCCGCTGGTCCCAGACGCATCTTTGCTCTAGCCCAGATTCCTTTCCCTGCTAGCCAGAGAGAAGCATGGGACAAGGGCGGTGTAACAGATGCCTGGGTTGCTGGAGCACCCCCACACGCACACACTTCGCGGGCTTCAACAGCACCCCTTCTCCGAGGTGTCTGAAAGAATCGTGGCTCTGGAGCCCCTCCAGACTTGTCCCTTGTGCCCCCCTCCCCTCCCCGCCTGTCACACTCCAGGCGCCTCCTTCCGTCAGTAATTGACAAACCAGTTCCAAGTCGGTTACTCCTCCTAAGGAACACAGACCATCTCTAAACACGCCAATCCCCCAAGTCAAAAACAAGACACCCTGGTGATCTGCGAGATGAGTTAGTTGGCTGCGGCGTTTTTCCGAGGCTCTGGCTAAATTTCCACATTTGTGGATTCAGCCTCCATCTGCACCCCAACCCGATGGGGAGGGGGAAGCCTGTGGCTTCTGTTTGCCAGGCTTATTCCTACCTCCAGTTCTGAAGTCACCTCGACGGGGTGTCCACTGCGATGCCTCCTGCGACGGCCGGCGTGCGGGTCGCGAGCCCCTGGCGGCGCTAATCCCTCGCGCCCGGGCCCAGCGCGCCAGAGACGCTGCCTGATCACCTGCCGCCGCGGGCGGGGCGCGGGAGGCGGGGGAGGGGGCGCTCAGCTCGGGCTCCCCGCCCGGGCCGCCGGCCCCCTGCGCGCCTCCGCGCGCTCCTTCTGGAACCAGGTCCTGGCGGTCCGTTCCATGTCGGTGGGAGGACCCCTCCTCCCGCCCGCAGCCTGGGCTGGGACGTTATGAAAAGACTGTAATGGGATCCCAGCTCGGCCCGTCACTCCCCGGCTCACTTGTCAAAACTCCACAGCATTCCAGAATGCCTTCCCCGGTCACTCCCCGGCGGGGAGAAGGAAGCCGCCCGCGGGAGGGTTTCAGGGACTTGGCGGTTGCCGGTGCAGACACCTTTGTTGACATCAAGCGCTCGGGTGGTGGTGGGGCGCTTCCCGCCGTAACCGGGAGCAGGTTTGGAGCCGATAACGCCCTTCCCAGATACCCTCGCCCGGTCAAAAGTTCTCCCCCGAGCCGCGGCGAGAAGCTCCACCTCCCCGGCACCAGTTCATTTCATAACCGCTCCGTTTCATAACCAGCAGCAGCGTGGGTTCTTACAGGGGGTGGGCGGGGGAGCCCCAAACCAGAATCACAGCCATCACACCGGGCAGGATGTCAAGAAACTTTTCAGAAACCTCCAGAGTCTTTCTGCTACTTGAACCAAATTTACCACCGCTGAATTACAATCGCCCCGGTGACTGCACAGCTTAAGCATTTCCTTTATACCTTCTCCCGCTCCCGCGCCCCTCCCGTCATCTGCGGGGTTCAGTCAACAAGTCATCCCCGGGAGAGGGAATGAATGGGCTTGGGCCGCTCAGCCATCTCTCCAGCTGCAAACTGATGAGGAAGCCCGACCCACGAGGCTGAATTGTTTACATCACACCCACCGAAGGCTTCCTGTCTTAAATTAATGGGAATACAAATAAGACAGGAAAAGAGTGTTTGCTTTTCTAAAAGCGGAGGGAGGGCTCTCAGAGAGAGGGGGAGTCACCCCACATTTCATTGCACGAAGAGATTTTTTTTTTAAACTTCCAATTTTATTTTATTCCACTTTTCCACTTTTAACACTTGTTGAAAAGTAAAAGCATCGCTGTGCCAAACCTCAAACCATTAAGGAACAGCTCACAACACATTTTCACCTGGCTTTGAAAGGGAGCCAGGTCGAGCTCCCAGAGGGAGCTAGAGGTATGGAGACCACCTGTGGTTGAATGGCACAAATCTAGGCACAAAACAAAGCCCTCTGCCTCCTGGGACTTGAGATGGACACACACTCCTCCCACTCCTTGGGCTTCATACCAGAATCTTGCCCCAAACCTATGTCTCTAAGCTATGGTTCTCTTTTTGGGCATCCAGCAACCCCTTAAAGTAAATTAGCTTTGCAAAGGATAGATCTGGTGGAATTCGAAGTAATTCATTATAAAGGAAGAGGCAAAAGAAGGCTTCAGTTCTCAGTACCATTACTGTTACTGGAAAGGGTAATTAGAGTCGGGGAGGGGCCAACCCATGTCAAGGCCAGGCTGGAAATCTGTCTTCTCTCAGAAGCAGCCCACAGAGCGCACTGGTAACTAATCATCATAATCACCAGTCCTGGAAATCGCCCTCAGTTGCTTCATTCAGATTGCACAACAGCAAACCCGGAGACAGGCAGGAATGCCAGGTGATGGTGGTCCTCCTTCGGAAGTACTAGAAGGAAACAAAACCCCAGGATAAAGTGTATCTCCAGGAGGTGTGGGTATTGCAACCAGCAATGATACGTGGCGTTTAGTAGAACACTACGGGTGTCTGATGAGAACAAGCTTTGTAAGCCATGCCTCAAAATACGGCAATTCCTTGGTCAAAACCAGTTAGGCTTATGATTTTAGGAAAAGCCAAGTACATCAGAACTCTTTTAGAGTGTCTGGCTTACAAATACTATAAGGTTTCAGTGAATGTTGGCTCCTGACCCCCCTCCCTATTCCCTCTCCTCTGCTTTGGGGTGGTAGCCCTGGTAGATTCATTAGCATACTTTTATGAGGCATCTCAGTATCTGATAAGTTTTATGGGAATTAGGTTCAAATTGAATGATTTTCTAATAATTTCAGAAGTCATCCTTTCTTCCCTTCTGATTGCTTTCCCCACTGACAGTTTCTTAATGCTTTACTTCTAACTCTCTACTCCATCAATCTGGTTATGTAATTTATGATGTGCAAACCAATGCTGTTTAAAGTAAATCCAGGATTTTAAATTTAATACAAATAAATATTCCCCCTTCCCCCACCGACTTTGTTGTCTAAGCTCAGTTTAGGGTGTGTATATGCCAGGAATTAAAATTTGAGCACATCTGTATAATAACTTAATTTCAGGAAAGATTTGGAATGCAGATGACATTCTCATCAGCAGGCTAGAAAGATAGGATATGCTTGGTCTTTTCCCTCACCGGTTTCACTGCTGACTGGAAAACAGATCAATGGTTCAGTAAACAAAGGGGTGCTTAAAAAGTGGTCTCTAATTTTACCCTAGGTCTGGTTTAAATAATACTTAACAATTGCTATGTGTACACCCAGAGTCTATAAGTAATATTAATTTGAGCAGAAACTGCTGATATGTTAAGAGAATTCATACACATGAAGGAAATGGTTCATTAAAGAGAGTTTAGAGTTCAGCACGAAGGCTGATTACGAAGTAATGTCCTGAGGGGTGATGATCAAAGTGACAGGCACAAATGGGGCTTATATATCTAGATTTGAGAAAAACAAAGACGTGAGGATCACAGCAGACCATGTATTCAATATGAGTCTGCGTACTGTACTGATAAGAAATAGGCAACACAACACTGGGGCGAGTTCACATTGGCAGGAGGTTGACATGAAAGGGAAGTGCCTCTCCCCACTTCTTCCTCCCCCATATTAAAGAATTTGGCAGCAGATAGACTCTTATTAGGGTGGTATGTCCAGTGTGAGGCCCCTTATTTTAAGGGAGATGGGGAGACACTGGAAAGGTTCCAAAGGAGAACCAAAATGATTAAAGAGACAGAAAATAGAACCTTTGAGGGAAGGTTAAAGGATTTGCAATTGTTTAGTCTAGAGTAAAAACTGCCTAAAGGCAAACTTAACAGTCGTCTCCCATTTGAAGGGTTATTATAAAGAGGATACCGACCAGCTGTTCTTCATCTCCACAGGAGACAAAAGAGGTAAGAGACACAAATGCAACATTAAAATTTGGGTCAGACATGAAGGCTTGCTTGATGCTAACAGTAACTGACTTGACACTGACATCACTGGACAATCTTCACCTATCAGACTCCCTTTTAAGTGATAGTCTTGCGTGTTTAGGCAGGAGCTGGGCTAGAGAACGCCCCCTTCCATTCCCTTCTAGGGCTAAAGTGGTCGTCATTACTCCATTGAATGTGGGAGCAAAGATCCTGAGCATCCACGCTCTATGCTCACAAACAAGGCACCACAAGAATGTGATCTTCCCCACAAACATATGCCCACATCTCATTGGACCTTTGTTTATTGGAATGGGTATCTCTAAGAATATGTCCAACTCTTAGATACTGAATAGGTGATGTATATTTAAGAGACTCGCTCCTCTATATTTTTTCTCTGTACAGGCAACGTTACTTTTTGTTTAGTGGGCACACAAATATTAGTTGATGATGATGTTAATGAAAATTATAGCTATGGATTATTAAGTTCTTACTCTAATTAGGTTGGGCACTGTGCTAACAACTTTATGTAGATTATCTTTTTTTTCAGGAGCCCTGTGAAGTGGAACTAATTATTAGCCTTATTCTGACACAAGGAAACTGAGTCACAACAGGGTTAAGTAATAAAGCTAGTAAATGTTGGAGTTCCCAATTCAAACCCATCTAGTTTGACTCAAAAGGGTGTGCTTAACGATTACACCTCTGCCTCTCATCAAGTATTTTTACCTCTCGGGAGGGAGGAAACATTGCAAAAAGAAGCATTTACGCTTGTTGGCCCAAACTGAGTAAAAACCAAGACTTCTACAGGTTTATTTACATCACCTGGGGAGTGCAATCATTTTTCCCCAGCATAAGAGAGGAAAGGACTGGCTTTGCACTTTGCCTTCTGATCGGAAGCATACATTGCTGTCTCTCACCAAGCTGAAGAATCCAATCAAGGTTTACCTCTATTTTGTTATTTAGAGAGACTTCACTATTCATCTGTAATCTAACCTTGCATATAGTAGGTCTTCCATGACTGTTGAAAGAATGAATACAAATGCATTACAACAGTGATGCTTTGAGACAAACTGAGCTGAATTGAGTTTTTGTAGCATGCTGGTGTGTGGACTCTGGTGGATCATTTCTCTGGGCCTCTTATCAGAGGTCCCCTGAGTCTTAAAATCCAACTGTTTCCTTTTTTTTTTTCAAACATTTTATTTATTTATTTGACAGAGAGAGACAGCGAGAGAGGGAACACAAGCAGGTGGAGCGGGAGAGGGGGAGAAGCAGGCCTCCCGACGAGCAGGGAGCCCGATGCGGGGCTCGATTCCAGGACCCGGGTATCATGACCAGAGCTGAAGGCAGACACCTAACGACTCAGCCACCCAGGCGCCCCCCAGCTGTTTCCTTTAATTCAACATCTATGAGAAAACAAGGATGGGTCACATATTTTTCCCCTGTCAACTACTTTTAGATCGAGAAAAGATTTTTAATGGGGTTTATTAAGTGCTGTTGTTTATCAACAATAGATGATTCATGAGTGAAACAAACATCAAAATGATTTTTAGAAAGGCAAATGAACCACACACAAAAAATTAAATGCCTTGATCCAAATTACTACAAAGGACAGATATTTTCCCATTAGGACAATTTATCCTGAGTCTATAAACAGAGAGGGGCATAATTATCCATGTGTTTGCTAACAGATCTAAACCTTATGTAGCTATAAAAAGCTGGAGAGAGGAAGAAAGAGGAAATTCCCAGGAGAAGATCCCCAACCACATCCAGGGCCATCAGATCTCCATAAATACAAAGCCCATCAGTGGCACCAAGTGAAGCATGAGAAGAAACCTCAAGATTTTAACACAAGCCACAGAAATAACTTTGAATTGTGTTAAAACTAAACAATGACAATTCTACCCAATAAACTTGCAGCTGACACATGGACAGAATGGTGACTTATTGGTGTTCCAGATGTAGTTAATAGAAACATGATGCCCAGAATAAAAAAGGTATTCAGTAAATGTTGATTGGATGTACAGAAGAGTGAATGAATGTCTGAACAGATGCCCAGGCTGCCTCTTTCCTCCTTTAAATCTCTGTTGGAAAGATGTCTCTGAGGCTTCAAGCCCAAAGCCCCCACAGAGGGGTTGAACAATCTGACACTGGTACTCTGGGAACAGTTGATGCAACCAGAGATGGTGTCCAACCCAAAGAGGCCAATTTGTGACCTTGCCATAAATACAGGAAGGGGAACTGCAGTACCTGTGAACCTTGATTCAAAAGCTCCCATTATTTACAATATAGATTCTAAACTATTTGAAGTCCAACAGAATCAAGCACTAAGTGGCCAGCATCTATTGAACACTTACTGGATGCTGGGTTTTATTCTAAGCCCCTTGTATATTAACTCATTAAATCCTTATTACATTCTTAACAATATGTACTATCCTTACCAACCTGTTTTCCAGGCAATGAAAATGGGCTAAAAGATTCCTTCAGGAGCTCACGGTCATGTAACTAGTGTGTGGAGGAGCCAGAATTCAAACAAATTCCACCTGGAACCAGTGTGGGCTCTTTGGCTACCCAATGTTACCTGTCTGAATCCTACCTCCCACCACTCCTCAGCACAAACTCACTATTCCAATCAAACCGTTTAGCCACAAATATTCAAAGAACATTCTCATCTCTGCAGGATGTGTTCCCTGACCTCCCCAGCCCACTCTTACCTCTCTATTCTGAGTGTTCACATCCCTTTTTCTCCAGTGAACACAACTGGAACTTACTTGGCTCCTATCACATCTCTCCAACTAGATGTTAAGTTCCTTCGGGGGTATGACAGCGTGTTGTATGGAAATCTGGGGATGTAGTCTGTAGAAAGACCTAGATTTGAAGTCCACATGCCGTAATTATCACCCATGAGACCCTGAGTAAATCATTTAATTTTTATTACTCTTATTGGAACCATATTCCTTAAGGGCTTATCGGGGAGGAGAGCTTAAATGAAAAAATGTATATGAAGTGTTGGGGATGATGCCTAATGTTGTAAGCCTGTGATTCTCAACCACCAGCTATTTTGCCCCCCAGGGGACATTTGGCAATGTCTGGAAATATTTCTGATAGTCATAACTGGGGAGGGGTGCTTCCGGCATCTGGTGGGTAGAGGTCAGTGACGCTGCTATAGGACAGGCCCCTGCAAGAAGGATTATCCAGTCCAAAATGTCAATGGCAATCGTGCTGAAGATGAGAACCCTGCTACACACTATTAAAAATTTATTAAAAATGTTTCCATTCCCCTCCCTTTCCTTATTTTTTTACAGTACTGTGCTTATGGTAGGTATTCAGTAAATCTTTGTTGAGTAAACCTATTCATAAGTGGGTAAGTGAATGTATGAATCCTAAGACATTTTACTAGTAAACACCGGACTGGAGGGTGTGGTCCAGCCATGGCAGGGGTTGGGTGGGAGTTAATTAACTTAGAACCAGAACTTTCCAATATCCATGCTCAGTGAAAGGAATTCTGAAATAAATCCAACCTAATACCAGGGGCCTGTGCCCAATGAAAGTGATGTCAAAGTTGGTCCTAGGAGAGCTGAAGAATTTAGACAAAAGCCTGCTCTTTCTGACTGGTGGCTTCCCAAATGACTTGCTATTACCCTGCAAATGCCCCCTCATCTGTTTCTAATCCCTACTCCAAAGAATAATAGAGCAAAAGAGCCAGAAGATCATGGAAGAATTTGTTCAACTGCTCATCCCTTGTCCACCACCCACCCCTGCAACAACCACACACAACTTGGAGCCCAGTCAAATGAACTCTCATCAAGACCATGGACTGGAAAACATGGTAGAAGCAAAAAGGACATGCAGTCATTACTTGAAGCCCTCATTCAACAGGTTCAGTAATATCGGCTGCAAGAACTAGAAATCCAAGAATAAAAGCCTACATTCCTGGATAGAGCATAAATCACATTAACAGAAACCAGAAACGAGAGAGAGGGTGAGGGAGAAGGAGAGAGAGAGGAAGGGAAAGGAAGGGAAGAGAGAGGAAACCATTCCTTCCATCTCCCATTCTCCAGACTTCGTGGCAACATTTGCTTGCATTCCGTCTTCTGCGGTCAGAAAATATAAATGGTTTTTGTGTAGTTGTAGATGAGAAAATTTAAAACTTTAGTCTCCAGTCATCTTTAAGCATCTCTGGGATGTTTAATTAC